>NC_138769.1:354460586-354955586 GCF_965119305.1 Pelophylax lessonae | reverse complement strand
TAGGGGAGAGAAGAAGCTGCAGTTATAAGGCAAGGAAATTTAAACTGTATCTAAAGACAAAACATTTTGGGGGAATAGTTAGAACCACAGTCAGACTTTTATTGCAATTGGTGTCCACTCGGGGGAGATACACCCCTCAATTTTTTTTAGTACCAAAAGTTTTTTAAACCATTTGTGGAATTCTAAAATGCCTACAGCATTATTTGCTCTGAACAAGTCATACATTTGTTCATCAGAATGCTGTTCATCACTGCTGCTGGATACACCTAAATACCCCCCCCCCCCCCCCCCACCGAGGCAGAGGACATGTGAAGAAAAACATGTAACTGAAATATGAAAGACTCTCATATTTTCAATCAAGAAAGTTGTTTTTTCTTTTTGTTTTAGCTTGCAATGCCTTGTCATATCATTCTGCTGGGGTGCCTTGGCAAAATGCCTAAAAAGTTGCTCCACTTGTCCAAAAATTTTTAACAAGGCAGCAAGTGAATCAAGTTTGCCACTGTTTTTTATTGTGAAACATTACAACCTTGGGCACCACATGGGCCAGCTGCAGGCATCCTAACAACTGATGAAATCATAGATTAATAAGAAGGATGTTGGTTGCCTGGGAATGTCCATTTTGCCCCATTTTTGATAAGTACTGGGATCATGTTAGCTGACTGAGAGAGAGAAACTGAGAAAGAAGAGAAATGCTGGAATACTAATCAGTACCAGTGTGCAGATGAATTTGCTTTGTAAAAATAAATCACCTCCAATGCTGGGTGTCCTACATGTGTGGGTGCTTCTTCAAAACTCAGTGTAATAATCTGGCTGCAAACACAAATTGTGTAACACCTCACAAACAATATGCATATTGTTTGTGAGGTGTTACACAATTTGTGTTTGCAGCCGTATTATTGCACTGATATTTGTTAGGTATTTCTGGCGCAGCACTTTTATAGGTATTTTCTTCTGCAAAACTATTAGTTTATTTTTTTACATTTTAGAATTGGGTGCCTTGAGATAGTGTCATTTTTAAAGGGCGCTTTTACTGTAAAAAAAACTTACAGAAACACTGTGATTTGCAAGAACAAATTCTCCTTCTTCTCCTGATCATTGACACGTGCTCTGATTGCAAATTCCTTAGCAGGTCAAACATGTTCTTTGGGCAGGACAGCGGTAGAACTGGTCTTTTTGCATTCAGAACACATTTAGCATTCTCCTTTTCTTTTCTTTTTTTACAGAGTACAATTAATTTAAAACTAGAAATGAATCATTCTTCCATGCCAAACATGTCAAATTTGTGGCCATGATGCTCCTTCTTTGTGGCTCTCAGTAGTTCATGTATTTAAAATTGAATGATGCCCCAGTTGTTTTTCTGTTGATGGAGGTTACTTTTCTGAACCTAACTCTGCAGCTCAGTACTTTAGGAAATGTTTTATGGACCCTTTTCTCTGGGATAATATTAATCCATACCAAAGTGCTACCAAAGTTGGTTCGGCCCTCACTGGATATAATGTGGCCCCCTTAAAGATGTATTTCACTCAGTTTGGCCCACTGTTTTATTGGAGCTTGACATACCTGTTCTATACAACAGTGGATGAAGTCACTTGTGCAAGAACAACTGTTGAGACATCCATTCCACTACTGCCATAGATACATGTAGATGAAGTAGTAGCAATACCCTGAAATAGGGATAAGCGAATTGGCCTGGGTTTGGTTTGTGGGATGTTCATTGAACCCATTGTGAAGTTTGAAAATGTTAATCTGAACCCTTTTGAAGTCTATTTCGAGCAAATCTTGAAATTTTAGTCTAACAGGCAAGAGTTTGTTGAAAAAGGGCAAAGGGAGCTGGGCACTGCCATCTGGGACATGTACCAATAAAAAAAAAAAAAATATATATATATATATATATATATATATATATATAAATATATATATTGTAGAGGGTCTTTGTTTTCATGCAGCTGCAAGGGGAACATAGGAA
Source organism: Pelophylax lessonae (assembly GCF_965119305.1). NCBI lineage: Eukaryota > Metazoa > Chordata > Amphibia > Anura > Ranidae > Pelophylax > Pelophylax lessonae. Next base: position 354,953,620 of record NC_138769.1, on the reverse strand, counting down.
AATACCATGGGGTGGATTTATTAAAGGTACAGTATCTCACAAAAGTGAATACACCCCTCACATTTTTGTAAATATTGTATTATATCTTTTCATGTGACAAGAAATGACACTTTTCTACAATGTAAAGTAGTTCGTGTACAGCATGTATGACAGTGTAAATTTTCTGTCCCCTCAAAATAATTCAACACACAACCATTAATGCCTAAATCGCTGGCAACAAAAGTGAGTACACCCCTAAGTGAAAATGTCCAAATTGGGCCCAGTTCGAAATCTGCTCTCCCCAGTGTCATGTGACTCGTTAGTTACAAGGTCTCAGGTGTGAATGGGGAGCAGGTGTGTTAAATTTGGTGTTATCACTCTCACTCTCTAATACTGCTAACTGGAAGTTCAACATGGCACTTCATGGCAAAGAACTCTCTGAGGATCTGAAAAATTTCCAACTGAATTCCAAGTATTCCAACATAACAACCCCAAACACACCTCCAAGACGACCGCTGCCTTTCTAAAGAAGCTGAGGGTAAAGGTGATGACTGGCCAAGCAGGTCTCCAGATCTAAACCCTATTGAGCATCTGTGGGGCATCCTCAAACAGAAGGTAGAGGAGCACAAGGTCTCTAACATCCACCAGCTCTGTGATGAAGGAGCAAAAGAGGACTCCAGTGGCAACCTGTGAAGCTCTGGGGAACTCCATGCCCAAGAGAGTTAAGGCAGTGCTGGAAAATAATGGTGGCCACACAAAATATTGACACTTTGGGCCCAATTTGGACATTTTCACTTATGGGTGTACTTACTTTTGTTGCCAGCAGTTTAGACATTAATGGCTGTGTGTTGAGTTATTTTGAGCGGACAGCAAATTTACACTGTTATACAAGCTGTACATTTACTACTTTACATTGTAGCAAAGTGTCATTTCTTCAGTGTTGTCACATGAAAAGGTATAATAAAATATTTACAAAAATGTGAGGGGTGTACTCACTTTTGTGAGATACTGTATATAAACTGTACACTCTCAAAGGCAGCTGCATTCTGCAAGTGCAGTTGCTCCAGACCTTGGTAAATGGGTTGAAGCTTTACTTTACAAAGAATACACAATCATGTGCAAGGAAATGGGGGGGAAAAACATTTCTTTCACATGATTGGATGATATAAGTCAACAGAGCCTCCCCTTATTTAATAAGCTTTAGAGTAACTGCATCTGCAAATTGCGCATTCTATTTGCCTTTAGTAAAGCCACTTCCTTTTTATTACATGCTTGGGAGAGGCCTTAAAGTGGTGATAAACTCAAAGGAAAAAAAATCTGGTCCCCTGCAAGTTTGTCATAATGTGCTAATATGCATTGCAGTCAGTCCCCAGCTCTCTGCTCTACTCATCCAGGAGCACTGGGCTGTGCAGGGGGTGGGAATGGCTGGCCCAGGCTCTCAGCGGTGTGCTGAGAGGCTGAGCCAGGTGCTCTTCAGGCATCTGGGTGGATCCCGACAATAAAGTCAGGATCTCTTTAAATCCTGGACCCGCTGAGTGACATCAGCCGGCAGTGGGCTTTAGCCCACTGTTTTCTGAATACGGGTCACTGGAGTCCAGAACAAAGTGCACTCTTGTGACCCACAGGAGAAGTAAAGCCAAAACAGCTTTGGCCCTACTTCTCATTTAACTAAAAAAAATAGGAATTGTTTACTGACTCCATGCACACTATGTAAGCACTTTTATTAGGCCTGGGTTTTACAAGTAGAGAGACAAGGCAGGTTTTAATCAAGAAATAAAAATCGAGGTGTATAGTTTCAGAGACATAAAACCAGAAATATTGTACTGACTTCATGCACAACATTTAAGTAGTTTCATTGGAACACAGTGTCACAGGGAGACACTAAGCAGGTTTATTATGAAGAAACCAATTTGGGAGTTTATTATTTCCTTGAAAACAGACAGAAATTTTGTATTGACTCCATGCACATGTCTTTAGGCACTTTTATCAGGTTGCATTTTCAGAAGGAGACACCAGGCAGCTTTTAATCATGAAATGAAAATTAGAGTGTATCATATTGCAGAGAAAAAGCCAGAAGCTTTGTACTAACTCTATGCGCAGTCATCACTTTTACTAGGCTGTATTTTTATAGGAACCCCTGCCCCTATTTAGGAGATTGTCTACCTTTATTATCAACTATGGCAATAGACAGAGGATATAGTGCAATGTGGTGATTTGGTTCCCCAAACTGTACCGCATTAGTATGCTGTGAGGTGCTGCAAGCAAAAGGCAGCTTTGTCTGTGTTCAAGTTCACACCGCAGACCTTGAAAATAAAAAAACATAAAAAAAACCCTAGCAAATTTATATTAAAATAAAATATACCTCTCTCAAGAAAAAAAAATACAACCAAAATACTAAACCCAAACCCTATATATTTTTAGTAATAAATATGAATACATAAGAGTTGAGGCTAAACCGCAGATGAAGTGTTTGCTAACACACACAAAAAAGGTAGCCTTAAGGCTGGGTTCACACTTGTGTTTCCTTTGCGGGTTTCTGTATCACACCTAAATCGCCAGTGGTTCACACTGACATATACGAACTGTAAAGTTAATGACACCTCCAGATCGGTTCGCAGTGCAAACTGTGAAATGATGCAGGAATCAGATCACATTTGTGTAAAAAACCATGTGATCTGATTCCAATGCAGACCAAAAAAAGGGTCCTGCACTATTTGTGTGTGAATGTGATGCGATTTCAGTCATGCAGTTTGTATGGCTGAAATCACATCGCATGTGATCTGCACAGCATTATGGTGCGAATCACATGCGATGTCTGTGATCGCACGAGTGTACACCCAGCCTTAAGGACTGTTGGGTCTATGCGCTGTGACCACAGAGGGATGTAAACAATACTTGAAGCCCACCACACTGCAATTTACAGCAAAGTAGCACAATACAGCAATTTTTATAGTACTGTATAAAACATGGATTAGCATAATCCATAATATATGGATTATATATAATATAATAATATAATAATATAATATAATAATATAATATACATAACATAATAACATAATATAATAATATAATGGCAACTATTTCTCCCTGCAAACACTCTGTCAGCTATATACCCCAAGTCTTCAACTTACCCTGACAAAAGGCTGCTGGTAACCCTAACTTTTATAGGGCGGAGACTGGCACATAAGAAAACCTTCATTATCGGCTCTTAAGTCACCTGACCACAGTTCAGAGGCCAGGAAGTGCATTATAAGAGATATGTTGAAATCTATTGTGTAACTAGCAAACATAGACTTGCTTTTTAAAAGGATGTTTTTTTTTTTTTTTTTTTTTATTTTTTTTTATGTTTGATAATCAAAGGACTGTGGTACAGTTGAAGAGCACATTCTAAAATGATGCATTAACTCAGGACCATTTTGGGGCATATTTTATTAACATGTCTGCCAGTTTAGTGTGCAAAGCACCTTGTGCAGTGCCACACAGGGTCTGCCGAGTGTGATAGCATTCACTTTTAACATGTCATGCACCATCAAAGTTTTCTAAAGACCTGAATGTACAGCATTACTGTTTATTTCATACTGTGACTGTTTTGTAATGTAGGATTGCACACTATAAAAGGGCCACCTTTGACTCTTTATATTTGGCACTCTCCTGGTTGAGGAAATGTTACCTGTTTCCTATCTCGGAAATACAACAGGAAGTGAGTGGAAATATCTACAAAGTGAGGTGAAATCCCAACTTTGACAGTTTGTAAAAGGTCAATACCTATCCTTATCTCATATTTGAAAGACAAGGGTGAGATATCTGCTCACTTTGTATTTAAGAGTCGGTTCACACTATGGCGACACTACTTCGGGGCGACTTGAACAAGTCGCCGTGCACCGCGACTTCGGCGCGACTTGCACGGACTTCACATAATGGAAGTCAATGCAAGTCGCTCCGACTTCGGACAAAAGTATTGCAGGAACCTTTTTCTAAGTCGGAACGACTTGAGTCGCTCCTATTAGAATGGTTCCCATAGCACGGAATGGAGCACGACTTGTCAGGCAACCAAGTCGCCTGACAAGTCGGAGTAGTGTGAACCGGACTTAGTGACATATGTTACCAGGACAGGAAGAAATTTCCCCAATCACAGACACCAATCACACCTGACAGAACTTCTGACCCTTTCCCACTCTGAAACATATTAATGGATTTAGTTGCACGTTAAGGCTCCTTTCACACACTCTCTCCGTTGGACGGAGTCCGTTTTTCTCAGCGGGGGATTGAGCTGAGCAGCAGGAGGACAGCTGTGTCTCCGTGCTGTGTGCGGAGACACAGCTGTCAGTTCCCCAATCATCTCTATGGGGGAAATCGGATGGGAACGGACCGTCGGTCCGTTCTCATCCAATGCCATCTGATCCGATCCGCTGGACGGATGGAAAATAGTGTTTGACGGATCGGGTCGGATGTCAGCGGACATGTCTCCGCTGACATCCGATGCCCCATAGGAATGCATGGGGGAACGTTCAGATCCACCAAAAAAAAAACGGACAGGCGGATCTGAACGGTCCGCCTGTGTGAAAGGGGCCTTGCACTGTAGATTTTGAATGTGTTCACCTGGAAGCATAGGCCAGAGATATATAATCTGTGGGTTGGTACCACAAACTGGACTTTAAAATCATTTTTTGGGGCCCTTGAGTTATTGGATTATTTTAGTTGAAACTCCATCTGCTTGTAATCTTCAAATAATTATGAATCAGAAGGTAAGGTCTCAGAAACTGGGAAAAGTGGGCTATCGCATTAAAAATAAAAAAAAAAACAGGTAATCTGTGGTGCATTATTTCGTTTAAATGTGCTATTTTCATTGGTTATTGACTAAACATCATAAAGTATGTAAAAGATTATAAAGTAGAAGTATTAAATGCATTTATAAGGAATATGTGATATTTGATTTCTTTCTGTTCAATACAGGACTTTAAAAAGTTTTCAAGGATTCCATTACTGACAAGAAGAAAGGAAAATTGCAGTCCTTGTACTATGGGTTTTTCCCAATGGATGTATCCACTGACTAATTATTCAGATTTAATTATATGTCAGGATCAAGATGAGGATGTTAAGAAAAAAGCCTATGCCAGGCAATCCCACACAAACTCTCATATGCCATCAAATGCCTCCTTTGATTTGCAGCAGAATACCAAGAAAATAGACTTATCCGTTCCTTATGGAGACTTTTTTGAAGACATGGAATATCGGAACACTCATAATCCAGATCTTTTAAACAATGCTTCCTATAACTTACAGTCTGAGTTCCAAGTGACAACTAATCAGCCAACTGATAATGACAGTGGATCTTTGAAAGGGCTAGAAGATAATGGTGACATGCCTCTCCCTAAACTTAAACCAATTAATGACCTCGATCTAACATCAGGATTATTGCCAAGTGTTGTTGTCAGTGATGCTTGGGAATTAGTGAAAAAGGGAGAATGTACAGAAACCTTTCCACCAGTTTCACTAATGGACGTAATATTACCTGGATTTCCAAATGACCATGTAGAAGAAAATACCTCTGAAAACAGTTTACCAGAACATAGTAACGGCCTTTATAGATCGCAGCAGCCTGTGGAAGATTCACCATATTCATTTACTAATGGAACTTCTGTCTGTGAACAACCATACAGGTTACAACATTAACGTAATCATTTATCCATGCAAAATACTTTTAAAGACTTTCAGAATATTTTGGGGGCATTTATTTACTCATGAAATGCCCAGTGGTTTGTCAGACTATGTGGTTGTATGGTCAATGACGAGAATTACACCTAGCACAACAGCACTTTATTTTACCCACTGAGCACTAGCAATATATTCCTGAAGTATGGTGTAATTGTGCAAATGCATGTGCTGGAGCAGTACAGCAGTCAAAATATGTAAATCTGGTCAACATAAACCTTTATTTAAAGCTTGCCTGCAGATAAACAGATGCACACACAATATAAATACATATGGGAGCTGTTTATCCTGCTAAAGGATGTCCATCCAATCTCGATATTCACACAGACCTACTAGGCAGCACATTCAGCCTGGTGACCTTACTTTTTTCTGTGACATTTAAAGCGTTATTATAGGCTAATTTTTTAAAAATAAACATGATATACTCACCTGTTCTGTGCAATAGTATTGCACAGAGCGGCCCCAAACCCCCTCTTGTAGGGTCCTTTGCCAGTGCTCTAGGCATGTCCTCTCCTTTGTCTGCCCCCATAGCAAGCTCTTGCTATGGTGGCAGATGTGCAAGCTCTGTGAGGGAAATTTACTAAAACTGTTGCACACAGACTCTTGTGCAGCTGTGCCTACTAACCAATCAGCTTCTAAGATCAACTTGTTCATTTAAGCTTTAACAATAAAACCTAGAAGCTTTTTGGTTACTATGCACAGCTGCACCAGATACTGTGCACACCAGTTTTAGTAAACCTCCCCTTGTGTGTCTATTGACACGCACAGTGCTGCTTCTACAAGTGACACCCTCTGAGACAAGTGGCTCCCCAAGTATGTATGTTTTGCTTTCTTTTACCATACATACCTTTTTCCAATTTCTTCTGGTTGGTCATGTGACATGCAGGGTCCTCATTTATTTCTAATTTTCTCCAGTGGTGGGTGGTTTGTGAAGACACAGAGAGCAGTGCTGATGTGATTAGGTCAATGCTGCCCTCTGCATGAATACGCTATTAACCACTTAAGCCCTGGAAGATTTTACCCCCTTCCTGACCAGGGCCTATTTTGCGTTTCGGCACTGCGTGACTTTAACGGACAATTGCGCAGTCGTGCGACGCTGTACCTAAACAAATTTGACGTCCTTTTTTTCCCACAAACAGAGCTTTCTTTTGGTGGTATTTGATCACCTGTGCGATTTTTACTTTTTGCGCTATAAACAAAAAAAGAGCGTCAATTTTGCAAAAATAACAATATTTTTCACATTTTTTTATATGAAATTCCCAAAAAAAATGTAAAAATCAAAATTTTTTAACATTTTTGGCCAATTTGTTTTATGCTACATATGTTTGGTAAAAAAAATTGCAAAAAGTGTATTTTGATTGGTTTGCGCAAAAGTTATTGCGTTTACTAACTAAGGGAAAGATTTTTGTCATTTTTGTTGTTTTTTTTTTTAACGCGTAATGGCGGCGATCTGCAATTTTTTTGCGGTACTGCGACATTGCGGCGGACAGATCGGACCCTTGACTGACATTTTTGTCACTTTTGGGGTTACCAGTGACATTACTGCAGTAATCAGTGCTATACATATGCACTGTTACTGCAAAATGACACTGGCAGGGAAGGGGTTAACTTTATTGGGGAAGGAGGGGTTAAGTGTGTCCCTAGGGGCGTGCTTCTAACTGTGATTGGATATGGCTACTGGTGTAGGAACAGTGATCAACGGTCCTACATAGTAGAACCGTATGATCACCATTCCTACCCAGGGGAGAATGACAGGCGGCTTGCTTACATCAGCCGCCTACCTTTCTCCCTTCACGGAGGACGATCGCGAGTGACCGGCGGACATCGGGTCCGCCGGTCACACGCACGGACTTGCTAGGGAACGAGCCGGGGTGGGAGCGCACCTCCGCAGGCGCGCGCTCGCCCGCTATTGGCTCACAAGCAAGTGACAGGCTAGTGACGTATATATATGTCACTTTGCCTGGCCGGGGCTGACCGCCGCCGTATATAATCGTGCGGTGGTCGGCAAACCGGTTAAAGTGTCACTAAACCTAGGAGCCTGCATTCACTGTATATGGTCTCCCACAGTACACAGAACATGGAAATGCAATTATTTTAGTAAATATAAACTGCTAAATACCTTTTCTCATCAGCAGTATATAGCAGTCTTGTGACCTATATCAGTGTCCAGCCAAGCACTGGTTAAGCTAGTAGGAGGAGTTTTCTGACTCTCCTATAAGACTGCAAGAACCCTGACCCTCTGTCCGGACAGTGTTGCTTGGCCCTGTACTGATCACATGCACCCTCCAAAGAAAAAAAAAAAACTTCTCTAGCAATATACAGCAATCAGAGCATGTGCAGGCTGACACCATAAACTCTGTGTTATCAGGAAATGAGCAGGGGACAGTGGAAGAAGGGGAGGATCAAAGAAAACAGGATCAAACAGCACTTTTACACAATGTGCAGGATTACCCCTTAGGTTCCACAGTGAGTATAACAAGCATGCTTTACTGCATATACATAATGATTTTACTGTTGTGTGAGCTGGTTGCCCACTGAAATTAATTCCAATGAAGAAAAAAGTATCCAAGAGGTGCTGGGACTTTGATGTGAGTTTATACAAAGTAGTGAGAGGACAAAACCATTCAGAGAGCTCACTGGCTCAGGTTAGGCTACTCACCACAGACAAGGTTACCCCCCCCCCTTCCCCAGTGGGTACCCTAGCAGGTTACCAGAAAAAAGCATACACCAATGGAAGTAGTGCCAGACCAAAGGATAAGAGTCCAAATTCAGTTTGGCTCTTCTTTTGTATAAACAAATAAATTCATTTGGGCTCTATTATCCTTCCATTAGTGCACACTCAAATGAATTGGCTGTCTCCATACAGTGCACATCAACGCATGGCATAGCACACAGTAATTTATGTGCCCAATTACTTTGCATTGGACTGCACAATCTGAACAGTAAGAACTCATTCAGACCAGCCTGGTTTGCAACAGTTTGTTAAACACATGTGTTAGAGAAGCTGCTTCATTTAAATGGGATGCCCAGTGCACCACAACAAAACAAAAATCACACCTACATCATTTTCGACAGCACACTGAAAAGCACGTTATGCCGCAACGACAAGGATGAATGTCACCGCATTGTAGCAATGCATGTAACATGTATTACCTCAAAGTGATCTCGTGATTGGCCCGTAAGTTCATTAATTGTGAAAGATAAAGAGCTCATGTCATCAGTTTCTTTATTCCAAGCATTGTAAATGTCCCTTTATTGCATTCTTCTGTAGGTGTATAGAAATAAGGGCCACTGATGTTGCATAATTAAAGTTTGCATGTCTACATTGTATCCATTCTTTAAGGCTTAATTGCTTTAATTTCCATCATACAATAAAATAATATTTATTGACTTGGATTAGATGTAATGTATCCTATGAGAAACCATCAACTATTGTATAAAAAGGTTAAACCAACCAAAAACCTTTTTTTTTTCAGTTTTGGATAGAGGCTGTGTTAGGTTTTTATGGTTGTTAAAGAGCAGATCTGCCCTCACTTTCTACCCCTATATGCCACAAGTATAAGAAATTAGGAGAATAGGTGTCACCATAAAAAGAACGGCATAGACAATAAACCTCATACAGTTTCTTCCAAAGAAAAACACCAGATGTATGTCTTTTAGGCTGTGAAACCCTGGAGCGATCTTTCCTTTACAGAGTCTTAATATTTTTAGGAATCCTCCTATTTTACAAGCCCAGTATACATCTTTTACAATAATACCAAGCCCTGATTAAGGGGAGCCCCTGAAATGCATAGGATTTTTAGAATTCAGGACTCCACATACAATTTATATCAGGACTTTACAAGACTATCATTGGGTGTTTTCCTCCTTGCATACCAGGTTTTAATATGGTTACCAATGGACTCTCAGCTAAAACCTCTTGAAGAGTAATTTAAAGGACACTTCTCTGTACACTGAGATCTCCAAACTTTCTAAACAAAGGGCCACTTTACTGTCTTTCAGACTTTAAGGGGTTGGGACTAGAGCCAGTGGGAGTAGTAAATGTCCTGGCGTTTAGTCGGAATCAATAATGCCCTATCTATGGTGTCAGTGGGAGGACGAGTGCCCCATCATTAGTGTCAGTGGAAGGAATAGTGCCCCATTCTTGGTGTCAGTTGGAGGAATAGTGCCCCATTCTTGGTGTCAATAGAAGAAATTCTGCCCTATGGTTTGTTTTAGTGGGAGAAATTGTGCCCCATTGTTGGTGTCAGTGGAAGAAATTGTGCCCCACTGTTGGTGTTAGTGGGAAGAATTGTGCCTTTTTGATGGTGTCAGTGGCAGGATTAATGCCCCATTGTTAGTGTCAGCGACAGGAATTATGCCCCATTTTTGGTGTCAGTGGATGGAATAGTACCTCAAGTGCCAAATAAAAGTAAGCAAAGGGCTGTATCTGGCCCCTGGGCCACAGTTTGGAGACCACTGCTCTCCACTAAAGGACACTCAGTCAGGAACATCAAATAAAACACATGAACAAGCAATATCAATAAAAACCTTAAAAAGTTCTAACCCCTGCCCACACCATGAAAAAAAAAAGTATTGGCTGGAGTTGGGTTTAAAGGGGTTGTAAAGGCAGAAGTTTTTTTTTATCTTAATGCATTCTCTGCATTAAGATAAAAAGCCTTCTGTGTGCAGCAGCCTCCCCAGCACCCCCTAATACTTACCTGAGGCTCATCTCAGCCTTCCGGGACTCTCCCTCCTGATTGGCTGAGATAAAGCAGCGGCACCATTCGCTCCCGCGGCTGTCTATCAAACTCAGCTAGCCAAACAGGAGAGAGAGGAGGCAGCTCTGTGTCTGAATGGACACACACATCTGGGCCCGGGTGCCCCCATAGCAAGCTGCTTGCTGTGGAGGCACTCGACAGGAGGGAGGGGCCAGGAGCAGCGAAGAGGAACCCGGGAAGAGGAGTATCTGGGCTGCCCTGTGCAAAACTAACTGCACAGAGGAGTTAAGTATAACATGTTTGTTATTTAAAAAAAAAAAAAAACGAGACTTTACAATTACTTTAAAGCTGAAATCTGGGATGAGCAAATATTCTTTAAATATAAGAGACATGCATATTGTTACTTGAATCTTGGTGTGCTTTGTGTATTTTGTCCAGATCTCTGAAGTAATCCAGTGTGAAGCTTTGCATCTGTGCAGGAACTTCTTGTAGTGACTGGTCTTGTCTGGGCCACTCTACAGTTTTTTATAGGCAGTCTGTAGTGGCTGGAGCCTGCTGGGCCCCTCCCACACTCTCCTCTCTGTCCAGGCTATGTACATGTAGCACTACTTCCGAGAGGGCCGCTGGACATTTACCCCGGTTCTGCTCCCAGTGGATTGACCTACAGCCAGGCACACAATCATAGTTACTCCTTGGCTCAATAACAAGTCCAGGGATGTTATTTTTAAAGTAACTGGGATAGGGTTGAGGAAATTGAGTGGGATACTCCAAAAAGAGAACTATACATGGATTGAGGACAGTGAACTCCTTTCAGAAAAGCTGAAGCAAATTGACTAGGCTTTGTAGTAGAAGCAAGAAAAAGCAGGCTTCTTTCTTTAAAGCACCAAGAGCAAAGTCCCTTCACAAAGCCCCTCAGTCAGCTCTCTGTAGCTTCAGTATCCAGGCCCTCAGGTCACCCACCCAAGGCCTCATGAACAGCAAGCACATGACAGCACTGCCCTGGAGGGTAGTAAGCCTTCTAGGCTGTATTCTTCTCCTGAATGAAAAGACCTAGAAGCTCTGTGTTTCAGAGTATTTATACAGACACCCAGCAGTCTTCAGGGCTATCCTCCCTGGGATTGGCCATAGCTGTATAAATATTCATGATGCTATTTGCATTGCTTTACACCTATGTTCCAGGGAGTTCTCAAGTTCTCTGGATAGCAGAGGAAACAGTCTAAATTAGCAGTAGCTGACAACATGCAGCTGCACTGATTACAGTGAGCACAACTAAGTATAACCAACACAACAATGACAGCCTCCCTGGTTACAATGAGACAAGCTAAATTTACCTAACAAAAACAGCTCCACTGAGTACAGTTACCCAGCACTAAACCTAACTAATCCTAGCACCTATCTAGGAGGGTGCTACTTACAGTACAATGATGATGTCACTTTTATTTAAGGATAGTGATCATATAAAACCATTTATTATCACATAGTTGTTTGTATCCTTTTTAAATCATAATGATAAAAGAAATCACCAAAAAATGGCCCCAATCAAAATTGTACCTACCCTGGAATGTTAGGCCTTGGTACAGACACCCAAGGTGACACACACAGGTTGAAATGGCAATTTAAAAAAAGTTCCCATATCTGTGGCTTTTTAAGTTGCAGTTAGTGCCTGTATATAAATAGTTAATGACTTTGTTAGCTCTTACATTGATGCACTGAGCAGGCTAGCTACTGAGCCATAGGGAGAAGAAGAAAAGACCTGCATAACAAGGTATTATAACTTTATAAGAGATGAAAAAGGATATAGAAAGATATCCAAACCTATGAATATGCCAGTCAGTACTGTTCAATCACTAATTAAGAAGTGGAAAATTCAGGGATCTATTGATATCAAGCCAAGGTCAGGTAGACCAAGAAAGATTGCAGCCACAACTGACGGAAGAATTGTTCAGGATACAAAGACCCATGTGTAACCTCAGTAAAAATACAGGCTGCTCTGGAAAACACGGTGTGGTTGTTTCAAGGAGCAGAATATGATGATACTTGAAAAAAACATTAACTACATGACTGAGTTACCAGAAAGAAGTCTTTTGTGTGCCAGTGCCACAAAAAAGTTCAGTTACAATATGCTGCAAAACTCCTTGACACACCTAAGCTTCTGGCACACTGTAATCTGGAATGATGAGACCAAAATAGAGCTTTATGGTCACATACAATACCTACTGTGAAGCATGGTTGTGACGCACTGATGTTTTTTGATGTGTGAGCTTCTAAAGAACAGGAAATCTTGTAAAAATTGATGGCAAGGCGAATGCAGCTTGTTATCAGAAAATACTGGCAGACAATTTGCATTCTTGAGCACGAAAGCTGCGCATGGGATGCTCTTGGACTTTCCAGAACGTCAGTGACCCTAAGCACAAGGCCAAGTTGACCCTTCAGTGGTCACAGCAGAAAAAGCTGAAGGTTCTGGAGTAGCCATTACAGTCTCCTGACCTTAATATCTACAAGCCACTCTGGGGTGATCTCAAACATGCAGTTCATGCAAGACAGCTAAAGACTTTGCATGACCTGGAAGCATTTTGCTAAGACAAATTGGCAGCTTTAAGAAATGGGCTACAAGAATTCAGACAGTTATTACAAATGACTGCCCACTGTCATTGATGCTAAAGGGGGCAATACACAGTATTTGTAACTAAGGGTATGCAGATTTTTGAACAGGGGTTGTTTCATTTGTTTACTTGTTGCCATGTTTTGTTTTACGATTGTGTAATTTGGTTATGACCTACAGTTGAATATGAATCCCAAAAGAAATGTGTTTTCCTGCTCACTCATGTTTTCTTTCAAAATGGTACATACTGGATATTACCAATTATCCAAGGGTATGCAAACCTTTGAACACAATTGTATCTCCAATGTTGCTAATGAGGAATGTATTTACATGAAAGTTTGTGCCCGTATTTCGGCCTTAAGATCAGTATTTTAAAATGCAGAGATAGTAGATTGAAAACTTCAAACTGAATAACACTGATCCAGCAATCTCCATCATAGCACATGGAAAACATGTCTGTCTCTGGCTGGATTTCTTGGCTAAATATCTACGCTGAAGGACAGTTCTTTATTAGAGGACTGAACTGGCAGGGGTTAATGAGCTGACACACAACAACTTGCACTATGCTGGTATTCTGCGATAATCTCTTGCACCTGCTCCACCGCAATAATTCTCTGAAACTCTAGAATGTGCTTGCTGTCTGAAGTCTGCCATAGTGACATTCGTCATCCTTTACTATGCTACTAGTTTTTATGGTTTCTGAACAAACCTTTCATAGACTCCACTATACGTAACACAGGGATAAGAGACTTAAGCCTAGTACACACGCAACGAATTTCCCCCCCGACCGGTCGTCCGTCTTTTGTCCAGAGTGGTGTCTGTTGGTTGGAATGTGCTCTAGACTGCACACGAATTTTCCCGCACGACAGAATTCTACTTCAGAAGTGATGTCATGTGTTGGTTTGCTTTCTTTGTGTTCTTTCTTCTCTGAGCATGCCCAGTCTTGCTCATAAGATTTTTCCCTGTCGAAATCTGTACTGACTGCGCGAAAATCGGATGTGTTTTGATGGAGGACAAAAATTTTATAGCCTGCACACCAGAATTTTTTTGGGCCGAAAAGTCGGAGTCGGTTGTTGGAAGCATCATACTAACAAGCCGAAAATCGGCAGATCGGTCATCAGACGAAAATTCCCAGCCGAATTTCGACTCATGTGTACGGGGCTTTAGAAGCTAAAACATTAAAATGTATGTATAGCCGCCAACACCTTTTTTTTTTTTACGTTTGGATAGAATCACAAAGGATAAAAAGTTTATATTGCTCCCTGTTTCCATGTTGGGTAGATTTACCCTCTCTATATGTCCTTTTACCATTGTTACTGGGACAGAAAGTGACTGAAAATGCCAAATGTTATGGTTGTCACCAAAAAGAAGATATGAGGAAAAGTCTTCCAAAGGGGGTCACCTGACATGGTGACAATTATCTGAGGCTGGGTTCAGACTGAATTGGGAGCGACTCTCAGCAGGGGGTCGTGTGCGTCCCCATGCATTGTTTCAGGTTCAAATTCGGTCCGAAGACATACAGGAGTTTTTTGCAAGCCTCTCTGCAGCTGACATGGAGCTGTGAGAACCGACTCCATTGAGAGCAAGGCACAGACTTCTGTCATGTGAATTGGATGCAGGGAAAACCCACATCCAATTCGCAATAGTGTGAACCCAGCCTAAGAGGGAAATTTCCTCTTCTTTGTAGAGATTTCCACCAATGTGCTGTTCCTTCACTGGGACAGAAAGTGAAGGGAACTCTCCTCAATTCGACACATACAAAATACATAACCTGGAAATTGTTTTAGTCCTTGCCCACTCTATCCAAAAAATATATATAATTTATCATATACAATTGCCTCATGGCCACTGTGTACCCAGTAATGCAGGGCAGCAGTTTGTGCTCATACTGCAATGTGTGCTGTTTTCCAGCCAAGTCCTAATTACTTTACTTGTGTTGCCAGAAAAAAAAATGGTCATGTGGTTTATTAGCTTTCATGGAGCACCTTGTATGTTTATCAATGACTACAAGACATTTCACGATTGGCTGAGGTGAAGTTTGTGACATCATTTTCCAGCCTCTTTACCTCAGCCAATCAGGGCACACCTTGCATTCATTGATACAAATTTAAATATCTCCTTAAATGGCTGATATACAACATGACCAATTTTGCTTCTTTCCGGCCACACAAGAAAAGTGGGTAGGACTCGGCTGGAACATAGCACATATTACTGTATGAGCAAAAACTGCCACACTGTATTACTGGATACACAGCGTCCAAAGCCTTCTGTAACCTTGCAACTTTTCTCATCAAAATACTAAGTTTTCACCAGCTGATTATAGTGAACCAAAACCTCCTATTCACAATCAGTCTGCAAAGGACATTGTAAAACAAACGGCTTTTTCTTTAGAGCAGAAAAAGGTAGAAAAACATTTTTTTTAAATCCCTGCACTGTACATTGATCGCCCAGAGGGGATTTTTTTTTTTTTCAACAATAGCAGTTACAATACATTTAGTGATTTTTCTTCTTTTTTTTTTTACCAAGGACAGTACTTACAATGAATGAAAAGTGTCCCTTTTGCTAATGTGTGCTGCTTAAAATCGTTAGCCCTTTTTCCGCAGGATATCCCCATAACTGTGATCTTCTGGTGCTATGGGACTTAATGGTTCTAAAGGCAGAAGGTTTTTTATCTTAATGCAATCTTTTCATTAGGTTAAAAAGCCTTCTGTGTGCAGCAGCCCCCCTCAGCCCCCCTTATACTAACCTGAGCCCCATCTCCACTCAGCGATGTTGCACGAGAGGCTCAACTGTCCAGGACTCTCCTTCCTTATTGGTTGAGACACAGCAGTGTGCGCCATGTTGCTGTCAATCAAAGTCAGTGAGTCAATGAAGATAGAAAGGGGGCAGGGCTGAGCCACGGCTTCATGTCTCAATGGATGCACAGAGTAGCGGCTCGGCTCGGGTGCCCCCATAGCAAGCTGCTTGCTGTGGGGGCATTTGACAGGAAGGAGGGGCCAGGAGCGCCCGCAGGTGACACAAGAAGAGGAGCAAAACCCCTGCACAGAGCAGGTAAGTATAACATATTTGTTATTTTTAAACAAAGAAATACAAGACCTTAATGTCACTTTAATATGTGTGGCTTCACCTGTCCCAAGCATACATCAAAAGTGTCGGGTACACCTGCCCTTCCCAGCTTTATAGAAGCTGTACAATTGGTTCCCACAATGAAAAGCGTTCTGTGAAAGGAGGAGAGGCAGATGATTGAATGGTCCCTCTCTTCCATTCATAGATTGCTTTTTATTGTGAGAATTAATAGTATGGCTTTCATTCACACAGTAAGCACTTGACCAGTGCCTGTGACAGATGCAGCTGCAAATATTAACTCCAGCAGCACTGGAAGATTACAGCTGCAGGGGTATCTAGAGGGGCAGAAGCCTTAAGATTCCAAGCAACACAGCAGCCACCAGCAGAAGGGACCCTTTTCAATCATGGAAAGTACCATCCCTGGTGGGCAGTAAACTTTAATCTCCTAGGTGGACTGGTGTTATGTCAAAGAGATCTTATTTTTTCAGTATTCAAGCCATTTAAGAAACCAGGAGGTGACTTCATACCTACTATTCACATTATATAACTAAAACATCAGTTTGGACTGGTTTAATTAAGATTACATAATTTATTTTTTTTCATTGCACGTTGTTGGAATGAATCTGGAACAGCATTTGATTATGTCATACAAAAGTTGAACTGGGTTATGATCAACAATAAGTTGACTTGCATTTTACATAACCACCTAACTATTTTTGAAAATGCGTGGTGACCTTGGTTACATTATTTATCTATGAATATTAGAGATTCATGAAAGAAAAACATTGGTTGTCCTTGTCTTGCCCACATTTTTTCTTTCTTATCTTTTCTTTATTTCTTCCTTTTTTCTTTTTTATATAATTTATTTTATTTTGAAAACTTTAAAAACACTATTCAGTTGATTAGCGATTAATAACATCGATACCTCTTACAATAAGTAAATGCTACTTAATATAGTACTATTACTATATACTGATCCTTTTAAAATTTTGTTTAACCACTTTACCACCGGAGGATTTTGCTGTCTTACGTCTGGGCCACTTTTTGCGATTCGGCGCTGTGCAACTTTAACTGACAATTGCGCGGTCGTGCGACGCCGTACCCAAACAAAAAAAAACCTTTTTTTTCCCACAAACAGAGCTTTCTTTTGGTGGTATTTGATCACCTGTGTGATTTTTACTTTTTGTGCTATAAACAAAAAAATGCGTTTATTTTGAAAAAATAACAATATTTTTAAAAATTTTTTAGATGAAATTCCCCCCAAAAAAATGTAAAAATCAGTTTTTTTTTAATTTTTGGCCAATTTGTTTTCTGCTACCTGTGTTTGGTAAAAAAAATCACAATAAGCGTATTTTGATTGGTTTGCTCAAAAGTTATTGCGTTTACTAACAAAGGGAAAGATTTCTGTCATTTTTGGTGTTTTTTTTTTAATGCGGGACTGCGACATTGCGGCGGACAGATCGGACCCTTGACTGACATTTTTGACGCTTTTGGGGGTACCAGTGACATTACTGCAGTAATCAGTGCTATAAATATGCACTGTTACTGTAAAAATGACACTGGCAGGGAAGGGGTTAATTTTATTGGAGAGGGAGGGGTTAATGTATGCCTGGTGCTTACTAACGTGTGGGGGGGGGAGGTGACTGAGTGACACAAGGACAGATCGCATGTTCAGCTATGCTGAACACTGCAATCTGTCACTCCTTGTCACTTAGGAGATCCGCCCGCTCTGTTTACACAAGCGGGCGGATCTCCAAACTAGATTCCCCGACGATCGGGGAAGAGCAGCGGCGATCGCTGCCACTCCTCCCCTGGCCCGACTCCCGCTGTGACTGAAAACAGCGGGAGCGAGCCTCCGGCTGCGCGCGCGCGCCGCCGAGAGAGGGGAATGTCTGGTGACGTAGACCTACGTCGCCAGACGATAACGAGCCACTGTGCCGCAGTAGCAGCACAGTGAGCAGTGGGGAAGTGGTTAAACATGATATTAGTCTAATTGTTTGATTTTGTTAACTATACTGCCTATTTTCTTTTTTTATTAGGGAAAAAATTTAACGTCAGTTATATTTCTTTGTTCTTCTTTTACTTATTTAATACCTATTTAATACCTAATATTATATCTTATATTATTAACAATGTGTTAATTATATTGTGTCAAGAAAAAAACAATAAAAAATCTTGAACTTCAAAGATGACATAATTTTGTATTATTTGAAACTGTTCGAATACACATTAACATATCACTTGGTTTCAATCCACATGTTTGTTCAAGGAAGCTTCTTTGAGTAATCTTGTGGACTCTTGTCACCTTCAGGATTTCCACTGGACACCAATGACAAGCAGCTTGCACTCCTGCTGTGCACACCTTCCCGAACTGGATAGCCAAATTCACCTTAAAGGCAAGATTGCTGGAGACTTTGACAATGCTTCACTATAGCCAAGACTGATCATTTTAAACCTGTCAGGATTCATAGCAGCTGATTACCTAAACTATTGCCTGGGATGTGAAATGTAATAGAAGGTATCAGTGAGGTGTCAGAGCCTGACATCTGAGGAATAAGAGTTTGGGAGCTCCCTTTTGGTCTGTAAATAGCAACAGCAAACTTTACTTTCCATCTTGGTGGTATTCCAATGTGTTGTGATTAAATCAATTAAAATCTTTAAAGCTGAACTTCAGGAATTATATTTTTTCATAACTACTTTAGGCCAGCTTCACCTGGTGTATTCATATATGATATCTAGATTGCCACTGAGAATGCCTTAAATCACTGTAGTAGTCCACACTACATACAGTGAGATTCATGATTATCCATGTTCTGTGCAGGTGGCTTCCCCTCTACACATAGACAACAGGGGGTTGCTTACTCAGCACCTCTGCCATTCATAGAATGCCTTGTACATTTTTTAGGGGAGGTGATGCTACAATCTTTACCTCTTCCAAAAAGAGAACACATTGCATTTATTTTTATTTTTTTAAAAATAGGTGTTCTGTGAACGGTGGAGGTGCTAAGCAAGGTAAGCGGCTCACACAGAGCCCACAAAACCATGGCTCTCACTGTATCTAGTGCATACTAATACATCAATTTAAAGCATCCCAAATGACCCACAGGATATCAACTATGTATACTTAAAACGAGCCAAACTTGGCCCAATGTAAGTATGCAGAAAATTTAATTCCTGGAGTTCAGCTTTAAGGTTGTGGGTACTCATAATGCATAAAGGAATTAGGAATCGTAAACCAATCTAGTAAGGATTGACCAGAAACCCAATAATGCTAAAAAAAATTAAATCAAATTCTGCAAAGTTTTAATAGTGTTTATATTTAAAATGTTTAAATATAATGAAAACCTAACTCCTGCAGCATTAAGAAGGTATCATATTCAAACCACTGTCTTAAATACATATAGGGTGGAAAGGGGAAAATGAAGGTCATAAGCACAACCTGGATTTGGGCTTGAAGTTCAACTTGAAGTCTACCATCTCAGTTTGGGAACTGTACCTCTGGCTAGTCTGCAGGTGTATAGAGCACACTCTTTCCTGATTATTTGGTTCTTTGCGCCTGTTGTTTGCCAGGCCTTCAGCAAATGCAAGTAGGGCAAACCTGTGGGCCTCAACCCAGGAGTTGTTTTTACAGCAATTTCCCCAACTCCTTAGATGTCATGCCTCAGAAGAACTCGCGGCCACTGTTGACAACAGTTAAAATGAATGTTGATAAAAAACGTTTTTACATTAGGCCAAGGTAATAGCTTTTCAACTACACAGGCTTCGGGGTTGACATGATTGTGTCTTATGTGAGTCAGCATCTTAACCAGGGAAGTAGATGGTGACCCCGGAAATGCTTGAAGAAAGATGGCTCTGTACTTCTGGAGAGAAAAGTATATAACAGTGGGATTTTTTTTATCTCTGTGGGGAGAAAAAAAATATATATCTGTAAGTGTTACACTTACTGTACACATTACATAAAGTGTATGTCCAACCCAGGGCTGCTGTTAGAAATTATGGGGCGTGGTACAGCCCACCAGACAGGGCCCCCTACCCCTGAAGATAAGAAAACATATTTTAGCTAATAATACACTAAAATCTGTATTTGTGGACATAAACACAACACAACTTCCTACCAAATGTAAAATTAAAACCTGTATTGAGTTAATAAATAAAGGTTCGTGTGAATGTGGTCTTTGGGCATATACACATGGGCGCTGTGGAGGCGCTGTGAATAAGCATTTTTTTTTTGTTTTATGTGGCTGAAGCTGTGTGCAGGCAGCCTATGTTACGCTATGGGGACACAGCAGCTGTATGAACACAACCACAGATCCTAATTTGACAGGTGTGTGGATGCAGGTGTGTCGATGCAGGTGCATGGTCCCGAACACAGACAGTGTGCATTCCGAGCCATCTGTCCACCTGTCAAACTAGGACCCGCGGCTGTGTTCGTACAGATGTTGCATCCCCATAGAACTACAAGTGGCTCAAGCTGCACAAACAAACCACGTATTCACACTGTATTGGCAAGTGAATGAGATTGATTTGTGTACAAACAGCCTGTCTGGATTTCACGAATGACCAGCGCCACTGGCTATAGTCGGCAACACTGATCATTGTATTCTGCCGGCAAAATATAATAGCTCAATGGAAGGATTCTCCCATCTGCATCAAATGTGTGAATGGGGAAATCAACTTTTTATTAATCATGTATGGCCTGTTTTAGTAATTGAACCTAAATTCTGTACAACTAAAGAGGTGGAAATCAATATTGTCAATGATAATTCTTTGCTGAGTGATGACTTCTTGGGTCTCCCTCTGATTACCTGCAGACAGTCACTAGGGGATTTTTTACACATCCATCCTTACTCCCAGTTGCTCGTTACTCAATAAACAGTCCAGGGGATTTGGTTTACACATCCATCCTTACTCTCAGTTGCTCATTGCTCAATAAACAGTCCAGGGGATTTGGTTTTAGTAGTAGTAAATAAGGGCAACTCTCACTTGGCCTCACCAGGGTATTTGTGGAAGCAGACATACTGCTTTTACCATACTGCCACTTGTATGGAAGAATGAAATCCTCTTGCTCTCAACAGCAGCAGACTTGATGCAACTACATTATCTTCAGGACACTCTCTAGCATCCCCTTGACATACACCCGTCCACTGACTCTACTAGCATAAGGACTGGCCCTCACAAGGCATGCCCCACGACACAGATCTGTACTCACTGTATGCAGAATCAGATCCTTTCCAGTGTCTCCCTTCCAGTCAGTTCTGCAGTACCTCTGGGTTCAGCTTCTCCCTGACTCTCAGGCCCTCAGGTCGACCACCTGAGGCCGCATGGCATCTTCAACAGAAGAGGGGAAGCCTCCCCCTCCCTCTGGGATCCCACTCTCCAGCTGAAAGTCCCCGAGCACATGTGCCCTTGACATTTATACAGTATTCCAGCATGCACCGGGGCACTTTCCTCTGCCAATCACCAGGGCTGTAGTATATGCATGTGCCCTCATTCGTCAGGTTTTCTCCCACTGTTCAAAGTGCCTCCCTATTGGACCAGTGTGAAACACTTCAGACAAGCTGAGCTGCACCTGAGCACCATAACCAGACCTTACCAACAGATCCTGCTCTCTGGTAGGCAGAGCGCAATATAAATTCCCCTGGCAATCTCTTTGGTAAGCAGAAAGACCCAAAACTATACTCTCTCTTCTAGCACCTACACAGGAGGATGCTACATAATAAATCAATAACACTTTAACACTGCAAGTAATTTCTCTTTTTAAATGTCAATGTACTGGATTTAATCCACTGTTGATCAAACCCCTCCCAATGGCCTTTCTGAAATCCATCTTAATCCCTGGTATATTTATATACCCATAGTGAATTCTCTCATCCTGTTATAAAATAGAAGATGGAGTATGCTCTGAAACTTTTGTTGAGATAAGCCCAGAGATTGTTTTGGATCACAGTTCACAAGGCTCATCCTTTCATAGTGCAGCTATTTATGTAAGGCTTCGAATTGCCTTCTTTTTCTGAGAGTTGTCTGTATTGCAGAAGGGGGACATTGGTGTTATCTCTTGAGCAGAACACAGTTTCACAGTCACTGCAAAATTTGTAAGTATAATTGATTTTTCTGTTAGTATTTCAGATTTATGGTAATATCAACTTGAATTTTTATAAATATGTGGACGTGTGTACAATTTATTTATAGCACTATTAATATTATTTTAAATAGCACCATATTTATTATAGATTGTACATTTATTGTATACCCTACTGAAAGGTTCTACTGATATAAGTAATTATAATGAAGAAGGCTATGGAATAAATGCAAAAATATAAAATCTACTAAGCAGAACATGACACACATTAATAGACAAGACATAAAATCAGGGTATTTAAAGTGGAAAAGGGTCATTGAGCTTACATTTAACCTGCTCTTAGAATATTCCATAAACTTATCTATCATGAAGAGCATAAGGACTTATTTGGGCATTTTGTGTCCTTCTAGTTAACACACAGTACATTTGTGAAGCATTTTTAAAGGATAAAAATCAGTTGTAGAATATTCCATTGGATTATATGGATCCGCTGCCTGATTTGCTTTTGCCATTTGTTGCAGTGTGTTTTCAAAAATGGGCCATATTCTTTTCTGCTAAATTTCAAGTGTGAGAGTGTTTTCCAAAAGTCTGAAAAGCTTGTTTTTTTGTGACCATGCATGAGCTGAATACATTTGACTAAACTGACTTTGGTAATGATGAAATTGTACAAAAACAGTTTTTGTTCTACAGCTGCTCAGAAGGAATTTGCTGGAAAATATATATATCTTTTTTAAATAGAGTGTATGTTTTTTTTTTTTGAGGGGTGAACTCAGAGTAGTTTAGTTTATTTAATTTACTTCTTTTTTGTGTATTTTGTGTTTTTTACCTTTTGATATATTTGATCAGTATTTGTATACTGACACTTTTATTTATTTATTTCTTCTTTTTTTGCTGTATTTTTTTAATATGTGAAAAACAAAGCATAAAGGAGCTTTAAAAACACCATAAACCCCCTTGATTTTGCTTTTCTTACTGATTTCAATGCATTTCGCCAAAATGATAACATTTTGGTTAAATTCCACTGATTTTTAGGCTGTTCACAAATTTCTACTTTGCAAGGGAATTTTATCTACTTTTTATCTTAAATTGTATCTTAACTTAATTAATGAGGTGAAGCTCTGCTGACTTCAATCGATCAGTCATTTGCAAGCAAATATCCAGTTTTTATTTTCCTTGCATGTGATTGGATATTCTTTGCAAAGTAAATTTTTTACCACATTCAGTTGGTTGAAAATCCTCTTTGTAAAGTGAACGTGACACAGAAGTTAGTCCCAGATGATCAGTGACATACAATTGCCATCATCCCAAACAGTCAGTACATAAGAATAACACTAAAAAGTGTTAATCTCCTCTTGAAAAAGGGGGGGGGGATTTTTAAGGCAATAATTACTGAAAAAACAATGGATAAAATGTAAGTTACTTATTATTGTAATAAAAAATGACAAACCATGTCACTGATTGACAGATAAGAAGGTTCCATGACCGAGCGTGGAAAACCACAACAGGTCATGGATCACAAGAGTCACAAAGCATACAAACAACCAATGTGATACATTGAAACATAACTTGTAAGGAAGCAAGGGATATATACTCCTCCCGCGCCGGGATGTGAACCCCAGGCGAGGGAGAGTGTTCAATCCAACGCGTTTCGAGTAGTTTACTGAACTTTTAAGTTCCAATCTTCGTCAGGGATATGTGAACAGGTGGTCCCTTTATTTTAATACCTAAAAGGAAATACCAACAAACAAACACATAGAGAAGGCTGTTATAAAAACATTTTAGGTACATGAATGCGTCACCAACCTTGCCCCACACTCCCACCTACGGACATGAATATTGAACAATTGAAAAAAGCAGGCACATATGCATAGAATGATACCCACCAAATCCTCTTTGTAACAACAAGTAATTTCAGTTGCTGTGAAGATCCAAGCCTCAACGAAAGGGTAATATACTGTGACTGTTGACCCAAGGAGGAACCAGAGCGGCTCATAGGCTGTCCTGGATATGAAGTTTGGCACATAAAGTCTGCCCATCCAGTAGGCCCACGGGGTATATACCGACAAGAGTACCCCTTAATATATGGTGCCTAAAAATAAAAATAAGCAAATATGTATGGTGGTAACTAAGCAATTGTAACCCAATAGCCCAGGCTAAAAAAGAGAAAGGGGGTTGTTTGCAAAGGAATTCAGCCAGAAAGCCATGGTGCCTGGCTGAGGGTAAGAAAAACACCCCCAATGCTCAAAGCTCAAAATATATACAAATATAGATGTTACTTACAGACAGCCAAAGAGTAGAAGTCCCCAATAAGGCATAAGCCGAATTCAGGCAGATCCAGATGGAGGTCCGTGATGGCTAAAAATAGTATACCACAAGTATATAGGACCCCTGGCTCCCTCCTACAAAGTGGAGGAGCGTGAGGATAAGGCACCGGCTGTGGGTCTTGGCGTCCTCTATTTAAGGAGAGGCGTGGTGCAGAGCCATGCCCTCCTTGCACTCCCGCGGGTTCGCGCTACCCGGAAGTAGCTGCGTTCCCGCACATGGACCGGAAGTGGCGCACACGGCACGCCGGAAGTGACGTCACCGTCATCTTCTGGTTTCCGAGGGGAGCGATATAGAAGACTAATAGCCACCGACACTAATAGAAACAATGCACAGCGTGGTAGAACTGACTCAAACCCCGCTAGGCAATGTACTATGGCCCCCCACTGGTGTATATCCAAGTGCAGGGGCCCACATGTGCCGGACCGGAGGGGCAGAGAGACCACCAAACAGACACTTTTTACCCTCTATTTGGTCATGAGAGCAAGCAAAAAATTGTATATAAAGAAATATATGATACAAAAAAAGGGGCTTGGATCTCAGGAGGAGGAGGAAGAAGGGAGGAAAAAGGGGGAAACAGGGGGAATGGACGCCCCCAAACCATGCCAAAAAGTGCCTGCCATGATCAAAAAATATTCATAATCCATAAATAGAGAATGTGGATGGTTTCGCACCACACATGCATGCCCAAATGTATCAACCAAAACAATTACACAAGGATGCGAAAAAACAGAAAATGTATTAATCAAAGAAAAGAACAACAAAAAAATAATAACAATTGTGCAAACAATTATTATTAACCACACCAAAAATTCCGCTCTGTTGTTTGAAATATATATCAAATGGTAAGACAAAAAAAAAAAGAAGGAAAAGGAAGGGATGGGAGGAATGGGGGGTGCTGGGAGGGATTTAGTCGGTCTTGCCCGAGCTAAACCCTTGTAAAAAGGGTCTAAAGCTCTCTGACTCGTTTAAGCCTGGCAGCTTGGTAGCATCAAGAATCTGGATTCAACGTGCCTCCCTCTGGAGTAATTGCTTGTTCCAATCGCCGCCCCTTGGTGGAATGTGAATTCGGTCCAAGACGGTGAAGTTGACTCGAGGCATGCGGTATTGGTGGTCCCAGGCTACATGTCTGCCCAGGGGCAGATAGAGGTTACCAATACGCATGCCTGCCAGATGTTTGTTGCAACGAGCCTGAAACTCTTGCTTCGTCTTCCCGACATAAAATGAACCGCATTCACACTCCACCAAGTAGACGACCCCCCTGGTCTTACAGTTCGCAAAATGGCGCAGTCTATGACTGTCACTATTAGGGAGGATGAAGGAAAGTCTCCTCTGCACATAGGGGCAGAAGGAGCAAGAACCACAGGGGAAGGTACCCCGCGTACGACAGGGGTCGTGTCTACGGTCCCCTTTGAATTCTGTAACGTCCAAAAAATCAATCTGTCTCTCACTGGCCACCATGGTGAAAAACAAATTGAAGACGTTCCGGTTAAAACATTCCAAAAAAGTCTCCAAAAGATCCAGGGAGCCATCCCAGACGAGGAAAACGTCGTCTATGTACCTCTGCCACATAAGTATATGGCAGGTGTACATAGACAAAGCCTCGTCTGAGAAGACCGCCCGCTCCCACTCCCCCAGGTACAGGTTGGCATAGGTGGGGGCACAACATGTCCCCATAGCCACACCCTGCACCTGGAGGTAGTGGGAGCCCTG
Organism: Pelophylax lessonae; assembly: GCF_965119305.1. NCBI lineage: Eukaryota > Metazoa > Chordata > Amphibia > Anura > Ranidae > Pelophylax > Pelophylax lessonae. The sequence goes on along the minus strand of NC_138769.1, from coordinate 354,927,444 downwards.
GAAAACAAAAATGTTATTGTAGAGGATGAAATCCAGCATGGAAAGGACAAACTGGTCGAAGGCCCAGTTGTCCATACCCTTCTGGCCCAGAATCTTGCTGATGGCCTGTGTCCCTAGATCGTGCGGGATGCTATTATATAAACACTCCACATCGATGGACACAAGTAGGGCTGACTGAGGGACTTGCACGTTCTCCAAAATTTGCAAAAGGTGTAGAGTATCCCTGGTGTAGGAGGTCAGGCCTAGGACATAGGGACGGAGGTAGGCATCAATAACTCTACTGATGCCCTCCGAGATCCTACCATTGCCAGAGATAGTCGGCCTCCCTGGTGGGTCGTCCAAATTTTTATGCACCTTTGGGAGCGCATACATGGTGGGTGTCCTTGGATGGCGAGTCCGGGCAAAATCCCAAATATCTTTGGTGATAGTGCCAGCCAACCCGGCTTCATCCAGAAGGTGATAAAATAGAGAATTGGACTTACCCACCAGGGAGGCGGATACCCGGCGGTACCATCTCGGGTCCTGAAGGATTTTGAGACACATGGGTACATATTTCTCATTGTCCATCAGGACAATATTGCCCCCCTTGTCGGAGGGCTTGATGGTGATGCTTGTATTGTCCTGAAGGGCTTTGAGGGCCGTCTGTAGAGTGGGACTCAAATTGTTAGATGATTTACTGGCACTGATGGTCTGTAGGTCCTTCATAACCCGTTTGACAAACAGTGCCAAGGAAGGGTTGGAATCGAAGGAGGGGAATTTGGATGACCCTCTACGGAGGCTAGATAAAGAGGGGCCGGCGGAGAGTGTCTCTACAGGACCGTGGGCCTCTTCCTCAGCCTCATCCCAATCCTCCGAGCCACTCTCCAATAGTAGGAGGTTCAAGTCCTTGAGGGCCCTGAAATCCGCAGCCGTGAGTCCCGATTGTACAGTTGGCTCCTGATTCTCAGTTTTGTCGAACACAGTAGAACTGCTACTGTCATTCTTGGTATTAGCCTTGGTTATGTTTTCCGATTGATTGCCAGAGGGGTTGGCTCCCTTTATTGATTTTTTATTCTGTGCCAAACTTCATATCCGGGACAGCCTATGAGCCGCTCCGGTTCCTCCTTGGGTCAACAGTCACAGTATATTACCCTTTCGTTGAGGCTTGGATCTTCACAGCAACTGAAATTACTTGTTGTTACAAAGAGGATTTGGTGGGTATCATTCTATGCATATGTGCCTGCTTTTTTCAATTGTTCAATATTCATGTCCGTAGGTGGGAGTGTGGGGCAAGGTTGGTGACGCATTCATGTACCTAAAATGTTTTTATAACAACCTTCTCTATGTGTTTGTTTGTTGGTATTTCCTTTTAGGTAGGAAAATAAAGGGACCACCTGTTCACATATCCCTGACGAAGATTGGAACTTAAAAGTTCAGTAAACTACTCGAAACGCGTTGTATTGAACACTCTCTCTCGCCTGGAGTTCACATCCCGGCGCAGGAGGGGTATATATCCCTTGCTTCCTTACAAGTTATGTTTCAATGTATCACATTGGTTGTTTGTATGCTTTGTGACTCTTGTGATCCATGACCTGTTGTGGTTTTCCACGCTCGGTCATGGAACCTTCTTATCTGTCAATCAATGACATGGTTTGTCATTTTTTATTACAATAATAAATAACTTACATTTTATCCATTGTTTTTTCAGTAATTATTGCCTTAAAAATCCCCCCCCCCCTTTTTCAAGAGGAGATTAACACTTTTTATTGTTATTTTTATGTAAAGTGAACGTGTTCTATTTCTTTAGTAGATCAACCCCATTGTGTTTTCTTTCACCATTAGAAACATTTTATTTACAGAAACAGATTGTTTTGGTTTTTACGTAAAAATGCAGCAAAAAACATCAGCATACAAAGAACAATTCAAAAAAAATAAGTTTTAAAATTAGCAATATAATTAAGAAAATCTTTCTATACCTCACACACATAAAGTATCTGAAAAATATACAAGCAAAAAAAAAAAAAAGTACTAAAATTTAAACAATCCTTTTTTATTTTAAACTTTATGCTTGTTAATCCGACAAAAGAGGACATGGGGGACAATTTAGTATTAAATATGTACACGGAACCCAGACCCTAAAAATAGCATGAGATACAATTAGGATTAAGACAGTAAAGATTACATTAAGCAAAAAATGAAATGTATACAGTAAAGATGCTGCAATTACTCTGTCTGCCAAAATGATCTATGAAATAGTTTTCCTGGCAATAAAGTGGTTGTAAACCCTCAAATATACCCAGTGAAGTGAATAGCTTTAGATAATGCACTGAGATTAAACAAATCTACCTACACAAGATTCACATGTATATCTGCTGTCTCCCCCATTCTTTGGAAAGTGTAGGTATGGGTAAATAGTTTGGCCCGAGCATGAGTTCAGGTCGAACATTTGCCTGTTCGGCCGTTCGCGGAACACTCGAATTTGCAGGGTGTTCGCCCTGACGAACAGTCTGCAATGTGCTGCAAAATGCATTCTGCTCCCTGATTGGGCAAAGCTTTGCCCAATCAGTGCTCAGTGTAAGCTGGTTTTTAAGGAGTGTGGCCAAGATGTCGGCCGCGGAGTCCTTAACAACTGATGAGTCATCAGCTGTCAATGGGTTTCCATGCAGACAGCTGAATAACAAAAAAAAAAATAGAAAAGTGCCAGTAAAAAAAATAAAGGAAAAAATGGCACGGGGTCCCCACCCCAGCCCATACCACGCCCTTCGGGTCTGATATGGATTTGGAGGGTAACCCATGCTGAAATTTAAAAAGAAAATGACGTGGGGTCCCCCCCAAAATTCATACCAGACCCTTATTCGGACATGCAGCCTGGCAGGTCAGGAAAGGGGGGGGGAACGAGTGAGCACTCCCCCCTCCTGAACTATACCAGGCCACATGCACTCAATATGTGGGGGGGTGTTTTGGGACAGGCTGCTAACCCAAAGAACCTTATCCCCATGTTGATGGGGACAAGGGTCTCTTTCCCAAAACACTGGGCTGTGGCTTTGGGAGTCTGCGGGCAGGGGGCCTATTGGAATCTGGAAGCCTCCAGATCCCGCCCCCACCCATGTGAATGAGTATCGAGTACATAGTGCACCCTACCTATTCACCAAAAAAAGTGTCAAAAAGTATTAAACACAAGAGATAATTTTTGACAATTCCTTTATTAGAAAAAAAAAATAGTGCCCCTCGATGTAAATCCATCGTCAATTACACCGCCCACCGGATTGCCGAGTCGAAAAATAAAAAACGCTCCCACCTCCTGGGAGGCCTCCCATCATATGCCTCCTCTGTGCTTTGACATTTCCTATATAGGTGAGGGGCAGGACCACCTGGCCATGTCACTCTGTGGCACCACCCCTTCTGAAGTCACATGCCCTGCATGCCCCAGTCTGTGATGTCAGAAGGGGCAGTGCCAACCATGTTGGGGGCATGTGGCCTGGTATGGTTAAGGAGGGGGGGGGGGGCGATCGCTTGTCTCCACCCCTTTCCTGACCTGCCAGGCTGCAAGTAGGGGGCTGGTATGGATTTTGGGGGGACCCCACGCCGTTTTGTTTTTTTTTTTAATTTGGTGTAATTTTTTTAATTTTGGTGTAATTTTTAAGGCGGCACACACTGCCTCTCACAGAGATTTCCCTTCATGTCCTGTCCCACTGTCAAACAGGAAGCAGGAGGAAATTCCTCAAAATAAAGGGGATTCCCTGGGGACCCTCAGGTCACCAGAACTAGTGTCCCCAATGGAAGTTTTCCCCTCTATTACTTTTCTGGGAAAACCCAAAATGTGGGATTTTCTTTTTTTTTCACTTTCAATGATAATGGTAAACAGGACAAATAGAAAAAGAGTGAATCTCCCTCCTGTGGCACAGACAGCAATAAAAACTGAATTCTAATCCCTCACCACTCTATCCAAAACAAAAAAATTTAACTTTGCCTTTAGTTATACTTTAAAGCTCAAGTTTAACTAAAAATTAAATATAAATAAATTAATAAATATAAAAATGGGCACAAAGGACATAATATATAGTTAGAATGATGTGTCCCATGTGCTGATTCCTCTCCTTTCAGTAGAAATCTTCCTCTTCCATACTACAGCTTCTATAAATAGGGGATGGGCAGGTGATAGCTCTGCCCCTTCAGTTCACAGATCCTATGTCATACATAGAGGCTGCAGTTCGACTTCTATAAATCATGGATCTGGCAGAAAGGTAGGCATAGTCAAGCCCTTTTTATGAGAGCTCCTGACTGGTCCTTAGTTGTATTAACCCCTGCCGCACCGGGAGATTATGGCAGTTGGGGTGGGGTAGGACAGAGGAAGATTTCTACCTAAAGAGAAGAGTCAACACAAGGGACACATCACCCTACTGTAAGTTGTGTCCCTTATGCTGATTTTTATGTTTTTATCTTTAGCTAAACTTTGAAGAGATCTGAGCCTGCATGTGAGGCACTCTTCTACATTTCTTACACATCACTCAGAGTAGGTGCTAAGGTGTGAAAGGGTAATCCTGCACCGATCAGATTTTGGCATATGTATTTTACATGCATATAAGCCTCATATTTTGTGAAGCCAGTTATAAACAGCACTCTGAGAAATAAGCAGATATGAATGTCATGTATTCGTCTTTTTTCGCTAGACTTGTGGATTTACGATGAAAAAGAGAATCACATATTCCTATGCAGAAGAAGAAGAATCTGAGCAGAAGAAACAGAAGTTTGAAATGGAAACTTCAACAATGAAAAAGAAATTTAGAACAAGGTCAGGTTCTGTTAATATGTCTATGTTTTATTGGTTTTTGTCTTTCCTGGTATTCCAAAATAGGACTGGTTTTAACACAGTGAGCAATTACAAAGCTAATACACTTCACCCCACTTTTACCCCGATAGAAATGGCAATGCCTATTGTAATAACTAAATAAATAAAAAAAAGGATTCTACTAATATGAACGTTTACCATATCTGATCATTAGTGACCATTTCCAAGAATAAATTACTCTAAAAATAAAAGGACATCAGTCCACATGAAAAATAGAATTGTTGTTCCTCCACTTACATATCTCTCTTGCTGTTTTGATAAATAATAGTCTCTTTAGTCCAGTTGCATGTATACATCTCCAACTCTCCCAATAAAGGGGCATGTAGTGAAGTAGTAATATTGCTCAATCTATATGTGGAAAAAGAGTCATTTATAGCTGCTTTATCCATTATATTGTTATTACTATGCTTTTTTGGGACCTGGAGTTTGGAATATCTTGATTGCAGTGGATATTCTTCTTTCACTACAGCTCCTGAGAATAGCCATCTAGGCAAGTCATTGCACTTGTCACAAAATAGCAGGTGGTGATTACAATGTCATTCTCTGTCTGGCTGCCATTTGTATCCAACACTTGTGTGTGTGTTGGATGCCTGGTCTCCCACCGTGCGCTGTGGTTCCTCCCACTGAACCCTAAGTCACTACAGTAGAAAGAAGATATATCTGTGCTCAGATCTCAATAGCTTGTACATGCATATACTCTTCCAGGTGCTAAAGGGGTGTGACCATATTAAAACTAAATATACTGGATGAACCTTCTGCACACTGCTTTACCCTTTCAAGCAAACTTCGCAAATAGAAAGCAAGACACAGTAGTGACATAGAGGTCAGCAGGAGTAACTACTGTGCCCAGCAGGGATCCACGTATTTGAAACAAACTTGGAAGTGTCGGTCATAGCTGTGCAAGATAGCAAAGACTGGAGTAGTCGTCTTTTATACAGGGCGTCTTTTGTGACATTGCGCATTCCCGCTATACGTTGCTGATCCCCTCCATTACTAAAAAAAAAAAAAAACAATAAATCAAAATTCCATAAATATATATCATAGTTTGCAGAAGCTATAGTATTCACGTAAACCAATCAATATATGCTTACTGGGATTTTTTTTAACAAAAGCGGAACAAAATACATACTGGCCTAAATATATGAAGAAAATTAGATTTTTTAAATTGTTTTTTGGATATGTTTTATAGCAGAAAGTAAAAAATAAATAAATATATATATATATATATATATATATATATATATATATATATATATTATTTTTTTTTTTTTTTAAATTGTAAGTCTTTTTTTTTTTTTGTTTATAACGGAAAAAAAAAACAAAAAAAAAACAGCAAAAGAAAGCTCTATTGTGGGAAAAAATGACTATTTGGGTACAGTGTCGCATGAAGGCACAATTTTCAGTTAAAGTAACGCAGTGCCGTATCGCAAAAGATGGCCTGGTCATGAAGGGGGTAAATCTTTTGGAGGTTAAGTGGTTAATAATCATTAATATTCATGACTATTGCTTACCCTTGATTCATGCTACTAATGCACTCATATTAATATAAGCTGTTAATTGCTGACAGTAGAATGTTCCATATCATTCTTTGCATGACTTTGAAATTCTAAGGTGAAGAATGTGAAAAACAGTTGTGAGATATTTATCCCCAGGCTAACATTGTTAGCATTAAGAAAAAGATGAACCCCGTACGACACCACCACCACTACCTAACCTGGCAGATCAAATGGCAAATATTTATGCATGTTTGTATAGCATGATAGAATTACATAGGCACTAATCCTCTCTGGCATTGAATACTGTTCTAATTAAAATAGATGTATTGGTCTTTGGAGGAGGTTAACATAGCTTTAGCTGAATGTAAAAATAAATAGGTGACTATATATTTTAAATTAGTTTGGAAGGCTATGTTCTTCAAGATACAGCTTGTGTATGTATTTTAAAAATATGATTGCATACTGTATAATCTGAATAAAGCTACCTAAATACTCTCTATGTGAAAGAACAGAAAAGCCAGTCCACTGGGGCATGATGGCAGAAAACACCAGCCTATCCTTGTTTTTCAAGCCAAATGACACCCCCCTCACACACACACACACACACACACACACACACACACACACACACACACACACACACACACACACTGGACCTGTACTTATTGGCTTCTAACATTGCATCTGGGATGCTCTTACCAACTCTGGGGCTTCAAATTAAAGTAGATCTAGATCTATAGGATTTTTTTTTTTTTTTTGGATAGAGTTAGGGAGGGTTATAACCCCTGTAAGATTTTTGTTTGCCACCTGTGTCCCATTTCAGGGATTTCCTTTCACTTCCTGTCCCATAGCCAAACAGGAAGAGAGAGAAAATCTCTGAAAATCAAGGGAAGTCCTTGAAGACCCCCAGGTCACCATTACTAGTGTCCCCATTGGAAGATTTCCCCTCTATTACTTTTCGGGGGACAACCTGAAATTTGGGATTTTCTTTTACTTTCATTTTTAATGATAATGATAAACAAGATGAATAGAGAGGGGGAATCTCCCTAATAGAGACACAGACAGCAATAAAGGCTGAAAGGTTTTCTAATCCCTCCCCACTCTATCCAAAACTAAAAAAAAAAAAAAAAAATTTGCCTTTAGTTATATTTTAAAGATGAGCATACTTTCCAACAAAGTGCACTTATCCTTTTTGCCTGCCCAACTTTGCTGTGCTAAACAAATCTACCCTCCCCCAATGCAGAAATTCAAGGTTGGAAACATCCAAAAGGGTGGCCAGTAGAAGCCTATTTCTGTTTTCCAAACCAAATGGCACCCACCCCCCCCCCCCCATCACACACAAACACACACACTGGGCCTTGTTGGTTTCTAAGACTGTATCTGGGATGCTGTAAGCAACTCTGTGGCTTCAAATAGAAGATGAGCATACTTTCAAACCAAGTACACTTATCCTTTGGGCTCTTTCACACGGTCCGCCTCCGCAGGCGGATCCGTGTTGCTCAGCGGGGATCGATCCGCGATCCCCGCTGAGCCGGGCGGATGACAGCTCCGTCTCCGCTTGCAGAGTGGAGAGGGAGGTGTCTCAGCACCCGCTGCCCTCTATGGGGGATCGGAGGAGAGCGGACCGCTTGTCCGCTCTCATCAGATCCGCCCCGCTCCGATTACTGAACGGATGGAAAAATAGGGTTTCCATCCGTCCAGATTTCAGCACAGGATCGGATGCGGATGGCAGCGGGTGTCAGCGGAGGTGTCTCCGCTGACACCTGCTGCCCCATAGAGCTGCATGGAGGATCCGATCAGATCCGCCTAAAAAACTGACAGGCGGATCTGATCGGACCGCCCGTGTGAAAGAGCCCTTTCTGTCTGCCCAACTTTGCTGTGCTAAACAAATATATCTTTCCCTAATGCGGACTTACCTAGGGTTCTCTTGGGTTCACAATGTAGGAAACATTTGAAAGCGTGGCCAGCAGAATCCAACTGGAAGCTACTGAACAGATGTGGCCAGTGTCCTAAAGGTCTCCTGGTGGGATGTAAACAAACACCTGCAGCTATAGGCACAATTTTAGGTGCGCTGTCCCTTTAAAAAAATAAACATAAAAATACATCATAATCAACACATATAATCCATCATGTGAATGAGCAATGGTGATGAGTGAATCAAACCGTTACATTGTAAAAGTCCCAATATAAGAGTCCACAAAGAGGAAGAGAACTTCTAGATGTGACAACTGAAATTAGCCAGGTTCCACAGGAAAGAAAAGTGCTGCCAGTCCGCTCCCCCAAAGTGATAAAATACACCAGAAGGACAGTACCCACAAAGAGATTATACAGCGCCTTGTTGCCCCGCGGCATCATTCGCTCTGGCTGTTATAATCCAGTAAGGGTTTGCTACATGGATTCACCCAGCAAAAAGAATAAAAACCCATAGTGTAGTACGATAAAAGCTGTATCACATACCAGGTAGCAGAGCCTGATATGATGAGGAAGGCCTTTCTTGCACCTCTGACTTGGGGCCCCTGGTAGTGTGAACAGAAGGCGTTGGAGTGCAGAGTGGCACGAGTGCCTGTAGGTCTTGCCAGTAGAAGAGCGGGTATCCATGCCAGTCAGGAGAGGTCATCAGTAGACTTCATTGTAACACGAGGGCTGGTAGACAGTTGGTGAATGGCAGACTAAAGCAGGCTGGTACAAGTGACAGCGGGCAGGTGAGGCATTCATTGGTAGCAGACTGTAGAACAGCAGGCACAGCAGGATGTGAGAGGAAACAGAGTCAGGCAAGCCGGGTCATACACTGGCAGGACAGATCAGGTATAGAGGAGCAGGCAAGAGCATGGTCTGGGTGCAAGCTGGGTCAGGAGCCAATCAATGGAAGAGAAGTGTAGGGGAAACCCCAAAACATAATGGGTTTCAGTAACATTTTGACTGCTGAAGCCATATTGAAAAGTAAATGCATTTATTTTACAAGCATGTAGGTAAATCTACATGCAGGGAGAGCAGTGCAATACATGGTGTTGGATTCAGTATTGCTCTAACTGGCTAAGGACTTCTTCTAATACAATTTATATGGCCTAAGATAAGTGGCTGACTTTCTTTGAAATTAGATTTGTGTCTCTGGTGGGACTTATTGAGATGCAAAATATTTGTTTACTGTTACTTTCAGTGGTTTTTGGATGAATGATTGAAAAGACAGAGAGCCATCTTCCCAGCTGGAGGTGTAAATCACATTTTAACACATGTAATACAGTTGTTACACAATACGACTACTGATAAAATATACATCCAATATAACTGCTTAATCAGAAATAAAGGTTTGATAATAATAATTAAATGTTTGATAAATAAAATGGCTATTCTATTTACCCTATCAGAAGCAAATGGAGCAGACAGAAGCGGAGGTCAAGGACAAGCCAGGGTTGGTGCAGGCAGAGTTTAGAGAGTGGTCAGACAAGCTGGTACAGAATCACAGTGTCACAGGATACAGGGAGGGCTTAAAGACAAAGCAGCACTGATCCTGTTCACTGGCACAGTTTAAATAGCCCATTCGCCGTCAGCATCTACTAATGCGCATGAGTATCCGCATGCCCTTATGCATGCACACATGTGCATAAGAATTAGCCTAATTCCTACGTGGAAGCATAAATTAGCCTGTGAAGAGGCACAGAAGTCTGTGTAGAGGAACCATGTTATCTACTGGCATGCCCTTCCTGACAAGCTGCTCCAGTTTATTTAGCAATTACACTTATATTGACTGTATTTCACATCAGCATATCATACACAGTATGCACTGCCAGATCACTGGCCGGCACGCGTGATGACGTCACGTGTCCGGCCCCATCCAACACATTACAAACGCCTTTAGGGAATAAAGGCTTGGTTACGTATGCAACTGGGGGAGGAAAGGTGGGTTAGTTTAGCACAGGGCAAGAAGGATGATTACACTTTATGTAAAAGTGCACTTATGCTTTAACCTTCCTAGCGGTATTCCCGAGTGTGGCTCAGGGTTAAGTTTCAGAGCAAAAAGCGGTAACCCCAAGCCACACTCAGGGTACCGCTAGGAAGATCCCTGGATCCTGAAAGCAGGGTTACTTACCTTGTCACCGGGATCCAGCGATGTATCCCGTCGGTGTCTGGCGGCGGATCTTCCTCCCGATCCTCTGTGTGCCCCGGTTTCTGTCTCCTGCGGCGTGACGTTCGCAGGGGGGGTGGAACCGGCGGCAAATTCAAATGTAAAACACACCAAACACACTGATACAATGCAAAATAAATCACATTCATTTTCCCCCAGTGCCCTTTCCTGCAGTTTTACTGTACTTTTTATGTATATGTGTATATATATATATATATATATATATATATAGTGAAATTGTCACAGCTCATTAATTTAGAGTTAACTGTAAATGATGGCCCTAGAATTATTGTTCTCACTCTGTTGAGTGACAATGCCTAATATAAGTGGTGCAATTATAATTTTCTTCTACATGCACACTTTGAATAAATATTTGCATTAGTATGTCAGTGGAAGGGGGTTTAAACTATTTTCTGTAATTGTATCTATTAAACTTATAGCGAAGCTCCACCCAAAAGGAGAAGCCTTGCTTGTCTGCCTCTTCCTCCCCTCCGGTGCCACATTTGGCACCTTGTAGGGGGAAGGGGGGAGTGGGTACCTGGTTTTGACAGGTACCCGCTTCCACTTCCTGCTGAGTTTGCCAGCCCATTTAGAAAGCACAGCGTGATTCGCACATGCGCAGTAGGAAACTGGTTTCCCTTACCCAAGATGGCAGTGCCAGCGGCTGCAGACTTTTAATTTTTTGGTGGGGGGGGGGGCTGGAGCTCCTTTTTACCAATTGCCGACTGCTTTCAGTAATCCTACTGCGGCAGTGCTGCTCCCCTGGGTCCAGCTATGTAAACCTACGTCGCTGGACTCCTAGTGATTTCGGCAGCGCGCGCCGCCAGAGGCGCGCTCCCGCTGTGTTTACACACAGTGGGAGTCAGGTCGGAAGAGGAGAGGTGGCGATTGCTGCCTCCCTTCCCCGATCATCGGGGAAACTGTGAGAAGATCCGCCTGCTTATGTAAACAAAGCAGGCGGATCCTCTCAGTGACAGACAGGAGGAGATCACAGGATTCAGCATAGCTGAACCTGCAATCTCTGTTTGTGTCACAGAACCCCCTCCCCCCACACACGTCAGTAAGCATGAGGCATACATTTAACCCATTGATCACCCATAGGGTTAACCCCTTTCCTGCCAGTGTCATTATTACAGAAACAGTGCATATTTATAGCACTGATTACTGTATTAATGGCACTGGTCCCCCCAAAAGTGTCAAAAATGTCAGTTAGGGGTCCGATCTGTCCGCTGCAATGTCACAGTCCCGCCAAAAAAACGCAGATCGCCGCCATTACTAGTAAAAAAAAAACAATAAAAATGACATAAATCTTTCCCGTAGTTAGTAAACGCCATAACTTTTGCGCAAACCAATCAAAATACGCTTATTGCGTTTTTTTATAACCAAAAATATGTAGCAGAAAACAAATTGGCCTAAAATGTTAAAACATTTTGATTTTTAAGTTTTTTTTCGGGAATGTTATCTAGCAGAATGTGAAAAATATTGTTTTTTTTTTTTTTTTTTCAAAATTGTCGCTCTTTTTTTGTTTATAGCGCAAAAATGTAAAACCGCAGAGGTGATCAAATACCACCAAAAAAAAAAAACTCTATTTGTGGGAAAAAAAGGACGTACATTTTTTTGGGGTACAGCATCGCATGACCACACAATTGTCCATTAAAGTAACGCAGTGCCGAATCGCAAAATAGGGCCTGGTCAGGAAGGGGGCAAATCCTTCCGGTTTTAAAGTGGTTAATTATGTTTTTTGAAAAATTATTTTTTCTAAGCTCAAATTTATTGCTAACTTTATTTGTTAGCATTGTGCAGGTGTCAGGTTATCTTCAAGAAGCTACCAGGGACTGATTTTTTAGTTTATTAGGTGACCCCTAATGTTACTTCTGTGCACTGCTGAAGCTGATGGAGCACAGTACCAAATTCTAATTCTCAAATCTGTTTTACTATAATAAATATTTGGAGGGGCATTCTCACTATATTACTATGCTTTCAATTATTAGAGTGTTTTTGCCCATGATATAATGCTGCATAATAGCTCTGGTCTACAGTTGTGACTTATTGTAATGCTTTTCTAAATTTTCATTTGATCTGTGATTATTTTAAGACGGTACCAAATTCTGCATTCTCCAAGTCTATTATTAGCTTGTGATATGAAATGGGGTTTGGCTGACCTAGGCCTGTATAATTACCCTTTCAGATCCCATCTAATTGGTAATCTTGGTTTGAGGCCAGCTTTTGACATTATGGTCCTACACAAGTGTTGCCATGATATCTGAGCTAACCCAGGGCAATGTTAGCATCCTGAAAAGTGTCAATGAGTGTGAACAGGTGTTTATCACAGGCAGCAATCATTTATATGATAGGTATTATGACACACTGGGGTTGATTTACTAAAACTGGAAAGTGTAAAATCTTGTGCAGCTGTGCATAGGAACCAATCAGCTTCCAAATTTTTTCTGTCAAAGCTTAATTGAACAAGCCAAAGTTAGAAGCTGATTGGCTACTATAGGGTTGATTTACTAAGTCTGGAGAGTGCAGAATCTGATGCAGCTCTTTAGAGAAAACAATCAGCCTGTTTTTTTTTTTAATCAAAGCTTAAAGAGGTTGTAAACCGAAAAAAAGTGTTTTTTTTTTTTTCACCCTGAAAGAGAAAGACATAATGAGCTAGTATGCATCGCATACTAGCTCATTATAAAATACTTACCTTCAAAAAATATAACAAAACACAGGACAGACAAAGACAAAACAGACAGAGAGACAAAGACAGTTGGGACTTTAAATGAGGCGGTGCCTGCCCAGGGCTAGCCGCCTCCATCCCTGTTCATTGTATAAGGGGGGGAAGGGGAATATGAAGGATAAAATGGGGGATAAAAAGGATATTGCAGGGGATCGGCATGTTGGTAGAATATATATAATGTGGTATGAATATATATAAAATAAAAGTACATGACATAGCATCAATGTAAAATAGTTTATAGAAAAGCCGATGCCCTATATAGGTATTGATGAGGTAAAACGGGAAAGGGGGGGACAAAAGCGGGACTTTAAATGAGGTGTGCGGAGTCGGTGGTCACAATGAAGAATGCAATTTTATAAAGATAAAGGTTTTAATGTATGTCATGAGGAAATAGCATATATGGCATAAACACATTGATACAGGTGACATCAACAGTACATGTGTGAAATGGCATAATCCCAATGTAATAAAAGGCATCGTAAATACCAAATCATAACTCAAGAAATACACAATGAGAAAAATAGATCATTGATAAAAACATTAAGACAGGTAACATGTTAATATTGGTAAGGAGTGCATCCATATTGGACTCGACGCGTTTCGTGGATACATTCCACTCGTCAGGAGCCAAGTGCACCCCAAATCATAATTTCAAGGGAAGGTCATTTCATACAAGATGTTGTAGATGGGTGCTCCCAAGGGGTCAGAGAAGTCTGTTCCGGGAGCTGTAGGAGCCCAGACTGGGGACAAAGGCACACCACACAGGCATTCTACGATGTCATGAAGGTGACAAAAGTGTTTGGGAGATGATATCAAGATGTTGATCTCCAAGGATATCTAGATGAATTAAATTCAATTAATCGAGGGAGATAAGCTGAATCATCTGAAAAACTTCAGGAATGCTAACGTCCGCAGCGATGGGGCTCCTAGCGTCACGTCCGTGCTCAAAAGTGGAGGAGGCGCTGTCATGTCCAGGATCAAAGCGCCGTTCTACAACATCTTGTATGAAATGACCTTCCCTTGAAATTATGATTTGGGGTGCACTTGGCTCCTGACGAGTGGAATGTATCCACGAAACGCGTCGAGTCTAATATGGATGCACTCCTTACCAATATTAACATGTTACCTGTCTTAATGTTTTTATCAATGATCTATTTTTCTCATTGTGTATTTCTTGAGTTATGATTTGGTATTTACGATGCCTTTTATTACATTGGGATTATGCCATTTCACACATGTACTGTTGATGTCACCTGTATCAATGTGTTTATGCCATATATGCTATTTCCTCATGACATACATTAAAACCTTTATCTTTATAAAATTGCATTCTTCATTGTGACCACCGACTCCGCACACCTCATTTAAAGTCCCGCTTTTGTCCCCCCCTTTCCCGTTTTACCTCATCAATACCTATATAGGGCATCGGCTTTTCTATAAACTATTTTACATTGATGCTATGTCATGTACTTTTATTTTATATATATTCATACCACATTATATATATTCTACCAACATGCCGATCCCCTGCAATATCCTTTTTATCCCCCATTTTATCCTTCATATTCCCCTTCCCCCCTTATACAAAATACTTACCTTAGAACGAGCCCCTGCCGTGCCGCCCGCTCACCTCTATGACGGGCGACATGTCCAGTCGCCTGTCTTCAGGGATCGCGGCATCCGGCCATCTGATTGGCCGGAGCCGCGGTGACGTCACTCCCGCGCACGGGAGCCGACGGTCACGGCACGGGGCTCTGAAAGAACGGCACGAGCGGCCGTTCTTTCAGAGCGCATGCGCCAGTGACGTCACTGGCTGCATGTAAGGTAAATATCTCCTAGACGGTACATGTTTAGGAGATATTTACAGTACCTATAGGTAACCCTTATCATAGGCTTACCTATAGGTACAACTTGCAGAGGAGGGTTTACTTCCTCTTTAATTGAACAAGCTGAAGTTAGAAGCTAATTGTGTACCATGGGGTTGATTTACTAAAACTGGAGCGTGCAAAATCTGGTGCAGCTCTGTGTAGAAACCAATCAGCTTCCAGATTCTTTCTGTCAAAGCTCAATTGAACAAGCCAAAGTTAGAAGCCGATTGGCTTCCATGCACAGCTGCACCAGATTTTGCACTCTCCATTTGTAGTAAATCAACCCCACTGTTCCTAAACACTCAAGCACTTTTCACAGAAATATTAAAACAGCTCCAGGAGCACTTTAAACTATCCTCAAGAACAGGAACTAACAATCGTTTGGCCTTCAGACATTACCTGACCAAAAATAAAATGCTTGACATATAAAAAAAGCCATTTTAGATTTATAATTGTGACTATAATATATTGAGTCCACTAAGCAATAATGTTTTAAACTAATAGCACTTCTGACCTAGAACAGTATTCAGAGCTGTGTAAATGTTCTATGATTTTGCTGGCTAACAAGACTAATTGTGGTTGGGTAGCCTACAGGAGCTTACAGTGGTCCATGTATGAAATGATATGTCATTTGCCAAGTGATTTTCTAAACAATGGGGTATATTTACTAAAACTGGGGAGTGCAAAATCTGGAGCAGGTTTGCATAGAAACCAGTCAGCTTCCAAGTTTTTTGTCAAAGCTTAGTTGAACAAGCTAAAATTAGAAGCCGATTAGCTACTATTGCACCAGATTTTGCACTCTCCGGTTTTAGTAAATCAATCCCACTGTGACTATTCCCTCTTATCTTCAAATGCATGCTTCTGATGTTCAACTTCAATGGATGAGAAGAGGAGAAATCTCTTCGGTTGAGGACACAAACTGCATCAAGACATCTTTTTTCAGTTAGAACTCTCTATAATGCCTATGCCTTTGTGTCCCAGCAACAAACCCTCTAACATTTCTTACTGTCACGGGGACAGGAACTGAGGTTAAATCTCTCCAACAGGGTACGGATAGCAATAAATACTCAACAGTGTATTTACTCCTCCCAAATCTATCCAAAAAATAAAACTGGCTGGAGGCAAGCTTGACAAATAATTAAATAAGAAATCGACACACCTGGAAGTGTCGGATTTTCCATAATCTTCAGCTGTAGGCTTTTCTTCAATACTGCAGAGACTGATGGCATTGGAAGCAGGGGAGGTGAGTATTCTATGTTTTTTTTTTTTTTTTTGCAGGAGGACATTCATTTTGAATCTGTATTTTAGTCACTTTCAGAGTCACCCATTTAGACAACCCCTTGAGTAACAAATGAAGCTGTAATCTTGTCAAAGGCACAGTGATGTATTATATTTTTGTTTTCAAAAGGTTTTTTATCTGTCAGTAAGTAATGTATTGTACTGAACTATGCGAAGAACAAAATAATGATTGATGTTATTTTAATCTGTTGTATGTTTCAGCATGGAAGAGCTTGTGGATATTCCAGTTTCATCTATTGATTTTTCAATAGCCAGGGCAGAACAAACATTGAGATCCACATTGTAAGTAAACAAACAGCTACTTTTCTTTGTTCTAAAAATGAACACAAAGTAAATAATATTATTATGTTGGACTATTATGAGGTGAACAAATCCAATTGTGAATGTTAGTTAGCTATTTCTGGCTAATCACAATTTAGACAACAATACAGACCTGCTCACGGATATAGAAATATGGGACAACTTAGGGAACAGTGACCATAGGTCAATTGGTTTCAGTATTAATTACAGTAATAGGAAACACAAGGGTAATATAAGGACACTGAATTTCAAAAGAGCCAATTTCCCTAAACTGCGCTCGCTGCTAGAAAATATCAAATGGGATAGAACCCTGGGAACTAAGAACACGGAGGAAAAATGGGAGTGCTTCAAGAGCATACTTAACAAGGGGGTGGGTCAGTGCATTCCACAGGGAAATAAATTTAAAAGAGCAAAACTAAACCCTGGGTGGCTAAACTCCAACATAAAAATGTATATTAGAGCTAAAGAAAAGGCCTTCAAAAAATACAAGACTGAGGGGTCATTGGCAGCATTTAAGCACTACAAAGAGTGTAATAAGAAATGTAAAGACGAAATCAGGGCGGCTAAAATAGAACACGAGAGACATATAGCGGAGGAGAGTAAAAAGAACCCCAAGAAGTTCTTTAAGTATATAAACAGTAGGAAAGCGAGGCCAGAGCACATTGGCCCCATAAAAGATGATAACGGAAAAATGGCCACTGAGGACAGAGAAAAGGCGGAAGTGTTAATTTCTTTTCTTCAGTCTTCACAAAGGAATCGGGGGGCTACACGAACCCCGCTTGTAAGGCCGAACTAAATAATACACCTCAGGAAGTGCCGCCATGGCTAACAGAGGATAGACTTAGAGCTAAACTAGAGAAACTTAACATAAATAAATCCCCGGGACCGGATGGCTTGCACCCAAGGGTTCTTAATGAGCTCAGCCAGGTGATTGCCAGACCATTATTCTTGATCTTTAAGGATAGTTTACAGACGGTATGGTGCCAGCTGATTGGAAAAAAGCCAACGTGGTACCAATATTTAAAAAGGGGCCGAGATATATCCCGGGTAACTATAGGCCGGTCAGCCTAACATCAGTAGTCTGCAAAATTTTGGAGGGGATGATAAGGGACCACATACAAGACTTTAGTAATGAAAACGGTATTATAAGTAGTAATCAGCATGGATTCATGAAAAATCGTTCGTGCCAAACCAATCTATTAACCTTCTACGATGAAGTGAGCTGCCACTTAGATAAAGGTAAGCCTGTGGATGTGGTGTATCTGGACTTTGCAAAGGCCTTTGACACCGTTCCCCACAAACGCTTACTGTACAAACTAAGGAAGGTAGGTATGGACCATAAGGTGAGTACCTGGATAGAGAACTGGCTCCAGGGGAGAGTCCAGAGGGTGGTGATTAATGGGGAGTACTCGGATTGGGCGGGTGTGGAAAGTGGAGTCCCCCAGGGTTCTGTCCTGGGACCAATCCTGTTTAATTTATTCATAAATGATCTAGAGGAGGGGATATCTAGTACAATCTCAGTATTTGCAGATGATACTAAATTAGGCATGCCAATATCTTCTATGCAGGATGTGGAAATCTTGCAAGCAGACCTGAACAAAATAACGGGATGGGCAACTACATGGCAGATGAGATTTAATGTAGAAAAATGTAAAGTAATGCACTTGGGGGCCAGAAACCAGAAAGCAAGCTACCCACTAGGGGGGGAACCTCTGGGTGATTCTAGGATGGAAAGGGACCTGGGGGTACTGGTAGACAACAGGCTTGGCAGTGGCATGCAATGCCAAGCCGCCGCAAGCAAAGCCAACAGAATACTGGGTTGTATAAAAAAGGGGATTCACTCCAGAAATAAAGAGATTATTCTTCCACTCTACAAGACTCTGGTCCGGCCACATCTGGAGTATGCTGTCCAGTTCTGGGCACCGGTCCTCAGGAAGGATGTGCTGGAACTGGAGAAAGTCCAGAGAAGGGCAACAAAAATAATTAGGGGAATGGAGGACATCAGCTATGAGGAAAGACTACAAGCACTGAACCTACTCTCTCGGGAGAAGAGACGATTGAGGGGGGATATGATATCAATGTACAAATACTGTACTGGCAACCCTAGCATAAGGAACAAACTATTCAGAGAAAGGAGATACAATAAGACACGTGGCCACTCACTAAAACTTGAGGAAAGGCGGTTTAACCTTAAAGTGCGTAAGGGGTTCTTCACTGTAAGAGCGGTAAGGAAGTGGAATTCTCTTCCACAAGCAGTCGTATCAGCGGGGAGCATTGATAGTTTCAAAAAACTATTGGATGGACACCTTAAAGACCACAACATACAGGGGTATACAATGTACGGTTAAAAGCAAACACACACACACATCATAGGTTGAACTGGATGGACTGATGTCTTTTTTCAACCTCACTAACTATGTAAGTGATTTTCTTTTTTGTGCTGGTTCAACATTGAGAACTATACAAATCAGAAAACCTGATTGCCAAGTCAAGAGAAAATTTTCTATTAGCTGGAAAATATCCCATTAATTATATTCTCCAGATGGGCTAGTTCACAGATTGGTATGTGCACTGTATTACTGAATTGCCTAAAATAGTTTGCCTAAGTACAACACTCAACAGGTAAAGTATCTGTAGTAAATTAGCCATGACCATGGTAAACTATACATTTCAATTATATTTTTCTAAGACCACTGTAAAAATATGAGATGCAGCTTTCAATCAAACTAGTGGTTCTTTTAAAGCAGCTACATGACAATGGAAAGAAAATTAGGGGGTCTTGTACTGCTTCCAGTTGCACTTAACTAAAAGTTGTAAACTACAATGGGCTGCTTAGGGCAATGACTATGTGATGTGCCTCCATGTCAAAGATATTAACGGCCCTTCTAACCTCCATTCCAAGGCAATTACCCTAGTGATACATTATATGAATTGCTTTCATGGTAATTGCATAGGGGAGTTTTTTCGTTTAAATACTAATGCTACCAGCATAAATTACGTTGTCATCAAGTGCCGCATTCTTTGTGTTCTTGGGCCTCATAGTAGTCCCATTAACGGCTATGGCTATAGTTCAACCCTTGAGACGGCATAATGATGTTCACATATAGGAAATCTCCTCAGAGATATCAGGCAGACATGATGGGACAACATTATTGTGTGGTTTTACTAAAGCCATGTGATTTGTCCTTTGGACTGCACTAAGCTTTAGCCTGCCTCTTTGGATTTTTCTCTTTAAAGCTGAGGCCATACTTGATTTGGAACAAAGTCACCCAGTGCTAATAGAAAAATGGTAACCAAATATTTAAATAAAATCCTATTTGTGCATAATTCCCCTTTAGTTAACATACTCTGCTACTTTGGAGGTTCTACTAGGTGAATATTGTTTCCAAGACTTTGTTAGAGCTTGAATTTCTTCTGGGATAACTACTGATACAGCAGATTCATTAATGACATATTTTTCATAGCCTTGCTGTATTTTTTAATTTCCTTGCAGATTTTTCCCTACTATATTAGTGTCATAATTGTGAGCATGCTGGCAGCTTTATGGATCTTGTTTTTTACTGTTGTGAGGGGAGGTCTGTATTAAATGTACTATAAAGTAACTCCTGTGCATTTGTTATAAGATAAAATCTTTAAAACTGTAGTATGCGATTGTATACATCTAAATTTATCTGTAACCGCTGAAATGTATCAAAGCTAGGCTCAGTTATGCAGCCTGGTTGTAGAAGTTTCAATTAAAAATGAGAATCCCCGTGCTCCCGTGAGGTCCCAGCTGTCCAGCCGTGTACTACAACGCTGAAAACCGAGAGCCTCCACATACACCAGAGTCCTGCCGAACACTCTCGGTGACTTACAGGTCCTCCTCATGTGCCTCTTTCTTGAGGTCCATGTTCCCTGTCACTCATTCACTCCAACCCCGTCTGCTCAGCTCCCCAGAGCTCCTGCGACCTGCCCCCAGGGAGGCCTGCTCACATCCCCAGCTATGTAGAGGGCCTAGGGGGGTAAGGAGAGAGATGGTTGGGTGGGAAGAAAACTCAATGCTGCATCAGTGGGATGGGTCCACCAGGAGCTCCTAACACGAGCTCCCTGTCGGTGCCATGTTAGGCTCCTCCCCTGTCTTGGAAGTATGGTTGTTGTTTTTTGATTATTGTTGCACAGCTATGTTAGTAATATGATAACATAACATAACGAACACACAAGCAATTAGTTCTAAATATTTTTTAACAAGTTCTGTTTTATTAATTTGCATCATACAATTACAAATGTACATGTACAACACAGTACAAAACAACACAGACAAGCGTACACAGTTCGACAAGAGACATCTGTCAACAAACAGTCAACAAACATGACATGCTGCACCCGAATATCTCTTAAGTTTGAAAATCATCCCAAAGTCAAAATAGTAACATATCATGCCAGAGGGGTATGCAATACCCATCATGTGGGTCCAATGGGTCCATAAGGCCTAAAAAGCAGCCATTTAGGACCAGAGGTGTTTGAACATTGGTGACAGTTAAAATAGCTTGTGTGATCTGGGACCAATAACTACTGATATTTGGACAGGTCCAGAAGATGTGTAGGAGACCTACATTAAAGTGATTGTAAAGGTTTGGTTTTTTTTCTTTTTTTTAAATAACAAAAATGTTATACTTACCTGCTCTGTGCAAGGGGTTTGCACAGAGCAGCGCCGATCCTCCTCTTCTGGCGTGCCCCAGCGTCACTTCTGGCTTATCCTCTTCATCAGGTGCCCGCACAAAGGGCCGCTTTCCATGGGGGCACCCATGCAGGCACGCTCACGAGTCCCGCTGCTGCGTTCTTTGACACAGACAGCAGGACTCTGCCCCGCCCTGCTCTCGTGTCACTGGATTCGATTGACATTAGCGGGAGCCACTATCAATCTATCCAATGAGGACCCAAGACAGCGACTGGAGCTGCTGGGCTCATGCTCGTTGCTGAAACCTTCGGGTTCAGGTTAGAATGACAGGGGGTCTGGGGGGGGGCAGCTGGAACCAAGGAGGTTTCTCACCTTATTGCAAAGAATGTCTTTTTTTACAACTCCTTTAAATGCATCCCATCATCAGCATGTGGTCAAAAGGTCGTTTGAGAACTTAGCAAGTCTCTCAGGTACAAGGTAACAACGGTGGATGATCTTGGATGATCTTGAATTGGATAAGTCTATCCCTGACTGAGACCAATTGTTGAAAAGGATAACGCAAGACATCTTCACAATCATCATTATCTAGGTTAGGGACATCCAGAGACCACCTCTCTCTCCACATTTATTTAATCCATGTGAGATGGGCTGTTGCAGGGCCTTGTATAATGTAGAGTGTGCCTTTAACAAGGGCTCATCTAGCAGAAGAGATTCCAAACTGTGGATAAATGGATGTAGAGTAAATCGAATTGAGAAGCATGTGCATGAAGCAGTTGCAAGTAACAATAAAAATACCAGTTAGTTAGAGAGTATTTAGATTGTAATTCTGAAAATTACAGTAACTTAGTATTAACAAATGGTCCTCTATGACCTTTCAAAACCCAGATGACTGGGTCCAGTAGCTGGAAGATATGGGGGTTAGTTATCAATATTTAACACTTGCAGTAGTTTAATTGATCAGTCATTTTAAGGTTTCACATTTTTTAATGATTTATACTTGTTAAAATACATGTTTTATGTTTTTACTCAAGGTATGTTATCTTCATCCCTGCTTTACTACCTTGAAAATCACTGACTTAGAATAAGCATTCAGCTGTGAACTTATTAAATCTGACTGACCTTTTCATTAGGGATGCACCGAATATTCGGCGGCCGAACATTATTCGGCCGAAAATAGAGAAAATAGCACTTTCGGTGTTCGGCCGAATAAGTCAAAAGGCCGAATAATTTTGTGCCGAACAATGTCAGCTTCTGCCCGGACCGCTCCCCTTCCTCATTGCGGCTCCCGGCTCCCTTCTCACACGCCGCCGGTGTCCTGTCCGGCCGCGAGTAGGGGGTGTGACGTCACGCGCGTCCCGCCCCCTGCTCCTGACTGCGGCTCCTTCACACTAGGTCCAGCGAGCGTGACACTATGTGCACGCCCCGCCCCCCTGTTCGCGGCTTTTGGCTCCGACCTGGCTGCAGTTCAGGTATGTGGAGCTGAGCACATTTGGGGGAGAATACGGTAGCTGCACAAGCATTAGTGTGCAGACTGCCATATGTTGTTGCCACTTGCCATGCTCATTACATTAGAGTGCCCTATAAAGTGCCCCTTAAAAAAAAAAAAAGAAAAAAAATGTGCCCAACAGAGTGCTCCCTTGACATAAAATGTGGCCATCAGCGTGCCCCTTATTTTATGCTAAGGGACATGCTGATGAGCATATTTTATGTTAAGGGGCACTCTGATGAGCATATTTTATGTTAAGGGGCACGCTAATGGGCACATTTTATGTTAAGAGCAACGCTGATTTAAATGTTTTGTTTTGCCCATCAGAGTGCCCCCTAACATAAAATGTGCCCATCAGCGTGCCCCCTAACATAAAATGTGCCCATCAGAGTGCCCCCTAACATAAAATGTGCCCATCAGCGTGCCCCTTATTTTATGCTAAGTGACATGCTGATGAGCATATTTTATGTTAAGGGGCACTCTGATGGGCATATTTTATGTTAAGGGGCACGCTAATGGGCATATTTTATGTTAAAAAATGCGAAACACCGCGTTCGGTATTCGGCCTTCGGCCTTCGGCCAAGCATTTCATTATTATTCGGCTTCGGCTTCGGCCAAGAATTTCATTTCGGTGCATCCCTACTTTTCATGCATGTTCGCTGTCATTGTCTCAGCCCTAGATCCTTGAAACTTTTGATACAGATCAATGACGCCAGTATTGCACGTTTGCCTCAAAGCCACATTCATAGTCACATTCTTTGAACTGTTTCTGGACAATCACATCCCTGTGGCAAAAATACTTGACAACTGCTTTTGGGTAATCAATTCCAACTGTCAGACAAATATTTAGAGAGAAATGCTTGCTAAATGAGCATCACCCCATTAAAGTATTTGGACCGAATTGGGGTTGAGGTATTTAAAAATGTTGCAATAGTAGGAATTATGAAAAGTAATTTTTAACCTGTGTAATGTTTGGCGAATCAGCTGGATCGCAGGACACAGGCGTTGCAATCAAAGGAACGTTTATTAACTTAAACAGGCTTCACAGCAGCAAAATAACACAACAAAGAATAACTGTCTCACCAACTTGAAGAGTTCAGAACTGCTGTTGCAGATAAACAATCCAACTTTTGGATAGGGTACCTTCCCCTGCCAACAGGTTTCCAGGCAGGATACTCACATGCACCCTCACAGCTGTACAAAAATCCACCATTTTATACTCCTTCACACCACACCTACAACTTCCTGTCTTTTTTAAACCCACTTCCTCTGACCAGTGAGTTAAACCTTTTTGTTCCCTTAAAGGGACCACAGTCCAAACAGAGGGGAAATATAGCATCCTTCCAGGGTCCAGCCTCGGCGTCCTGTACATATCCCCCCCTCACCTCCTGCCCCAATGGCAAGAAGGCAGAGGCAACAGTGGAGCTAAGACAATGGGCTCGGGAGAGGGCATCTGCATTTAGATGCTGTCTCCCGGGCCTGTGCTCCACTACAAACCTAAATTCCTGGAGTGCCAGGAACCAATAGGTAATCCTGGCATTATTCCATTTACCTGGTCTCATCCACCCAGGGCATGGGGTAGGCGTAAAACTTTGAAACTTTATTACAGAACGGCAGAGTCCCGTTGGGCTTCGGTACCAACACAATTGGGCTTGACTCCTCACTCTGCGATTCTTCAATATTCTCTAGGTCTAACATCTTCTTCACTTCCTCTGAAACAGCCTTTCTCTGAGCCTCTGGGATACAGTAAGGTCAGACACAAACTTTGACTCCTGGTTCTGTGACAATATCATGCTTGATGACATTAGTAGGACCTGGCGAGTCTGAAAATGTTTCTTTATTTCTCTGCAAGAACTCCTTTGCTTGCTGACTTTGGATTTTAGACAGGGTATTTGCTACTTGTACACTCTCCACCCCAACCTGAGGCTCAAGTCTTGCACCAGCCAGGGAGGTCACCAGTTCCCTGTCCGTACAGGGCTTTAATAAGTTTACGTGATATATCTGATACAGCTTCCTCTTGCCTGGTTGGTGGACTTTATGATTTTACCTCCCCTATTTTTTCCACAATTTCAAAGGGACCTTGCCATCTGGCCAAGAACTTACTTTCCACAGTGAGAGTTAGTACCGCTAGTCGATCACCCCATTTGGAAGTGCCTTATTTTAGTGGAACTATTTTATACCCTCCGTTGAGCCTCCTGGGCTTTTTGCAAATGTTCCTTGACCAGTGGCATCACACTTATGTTCCTTTACTGCATTTGAGAGACATATTCAAGAACACTTTTATGCTGAATAGGTTCACTTTCCCATTCCTCTTTAACAAAGTCAAGCGATCCACAAGGTCTCCGCCCATGCACCGGTGAAAACCCGTGGAGGCCTGGGGCACTTCCAGAATAGCAAATAGGAGAGCCGGTAAGAGGAAGTCCCAGTCTTTCCCATCCCTTTGTACCACTCTCTTGGGCATGGACTTAAGAGTCTTATTAAAGTGCTCTACCAAGCTGTCCGTTTGGGTATGGTAGACTGATGTGCGTAGCTTTTTAATTTGGAACAGCTTGCACATGTTGGCCATAACCTTGGACATAAATGGAGTGCCCTGGCTTGTGAGTATTTCCTTAGGAAAACTGGTCCATGTTAACAACTGGAATAACTCTGGGGCAATAGTCTTACAGGAGGTATTCTGCAGGAGTAGCGTCTCAGGATATCGGGTGGCATAGTTGAGGATCACCAGTATGTAGGAGTGACCTCGAGCAGACTTTACCAAGGGACCCACTATATCCATTGCTATCCTTTCGAATAGGACCTCAATTATGGGCAGAGGGACCAAAGGGCTATGGAAGTGAGTCACCGGCGCAGTAAACTGACAGGTGGGACAAGAGGCACAGTATTTCTTTACCTCGGCTTTCAGACCTGGCCAGTAAAACCAGTCGGTGATCCATGCCTCTGTCTTCTCCATTCCCAGGTGTCCCCCTAAAGCATCATTATGGGCCAGGTCAAGGACCTTCCATCGGTACTGTTGGGGTACCAACAATTGTTCTACCACATTTTCTCTTATTTTGTTAACATGATAAAGCAACCTATTCCTGTGCCTGGGCCAAAGTGGGGTCCTGCATCTTGGCAGTACCAAATGCCCCCTGGAGAACACCCAAATGTGGTAGGGCAGTGGTAGAGGCCCCTTTCTCATCCTCTGCCCCCCAGCATTACCTGAAGTGGAGAAGGTCCCCCCCCCTCGGTGTTCAGGTCGGTCTGAAGACCACGTATTTTGGCATCCTTAACAGTATCAGTATTTTATCACCATCAACCAGATCATTAGCATTTTCATTATCCATATCAACCTCAACAACATTTGGCAGTTCCGGGGTACTCCCCTCAACAGCAGGAACAGAGGGACTAGTTTCTTTCCAGTCTCGTTCATGTAGTTGTCCCTGTTCCCACAGTTTTGTAAACAACAAACACTGTCGTCTAATTATAAAATCATGCACTAAGTTATTTACCACCCCCACCTCATAAGTACCAGTACAACATGCCGTGGAGCGACACCGAGATGAGTGGGCACTCTCTACTGTCCCCATGAATGCACACAACCCATAAAGTTTTGCTTACCGGGCCAATCCTCCCAATTACTCTGGGATGAACCAGTGTCAGCATGCTTCCTGAGTCCAACAAAGCCCTGGCAGGAAGGTGGTTCACTCGAACTTCACACTCAAACTTCCCCTCACCAAGATCCAGATGTGTTGTGAATGCTTTATGGGCATAAAAAGACCCCCTCCGGAGAACCCCCTATTCCTTGGGCTCCTCTTGTAGTGGGCAGTGTGCCCGGGTATAGCCCCAGGAATGACACCGCTATCATTGTACATCTCCCACTTTCCAAGCAGGAAAAGACCTCTGAGGAGGCACGGGAAGTGACTCTTGGCCTTGCGGGATGAGTGTTCCATGGTTTCATGGGAATTCCTTCCAAGGGGCTGCAGTTGACCGAATAGCCTGTGCTGGACTGGGCTCTTGGTGCTTGGTGCTTGGTGGGGCAGAGCAGATCCTCCCCTACTGTCTATCTTTCCACCATCTCAACAAGGTGGTTCACTGTTTTGGGCTCTCCGTGGCTGACCCATCGTTGAAGGTCGTCTGGCAGGGACCTCGGGTATCGGTCCAACACAACTCGTTCCACGATTTGGAGGCCAGGCAACACCTCGGGCTGCAGTCATTTTTTTACCAGCTGCACCAGGTCATGCATTTGGGACCCGGGTGGCCGGTCTGGACGATACTTCCATTGGTACACTCATTGGGCCCAAACGGCCGTAGTCACCCCCAGATGAGCCAGAATTTCTGCCTTTAGCCGTTCATAGTCTCTAGCTTCATCAGGAGGCAGATTAAAGTAGGCCTTTTGAGGATCTCCAGTGAGGAAAGGAGCCTTAATGCCAGCCCACGGGTCCTGGGGCCACCCATCTCTCTGCCATCCTCTAAAAGTGTAGCAAGAAATGCCTCTACATCATCGCTCAGGGACAACTTCTGCAGAAAATGGCTTACCAGGGTCACCTGGTTGCCAGGGGCAAGACCTGTTTGCTTACGACTCAGAGAAGGATACTGTGCTGCCTCTTGCAAGTCAGTCACCTGAGTCTGTATAGCCCCTTGCTGGGCTGCCAGCTGGGCCAACAACAGGTGAGTACTTTCTTGCTGCTGAGCCAGAGCCTCTTTTTGGTGAGCTTGTTGTACCTCCAGCTGGGTCGCTAATCGCTGATTAGCTTACACATGGTAAGTCTGCGCTTGCATATTAGCCAGGGATAACTGTTTACTTAGCTCCTCCATTGTTTCAGCTTTTAGGGTTTGTGCAGATTTAACCACTTGCTGACCACCCCACGCAGATTTACTGCGGCAGGGCGGCTCGGCTGCACATAATAACATAGATCTACATGATTATGTGCACACGGTTTCGGCGGCGCATGCGCCACCCGAGACGCACTCCCGTTGTGATTAGACACAGCGGGAGGCAGACCGTGGGAGAAGGGGGCTCGATCGTCGCCAGCCTCCCGCAATCTTCGGCAAAACTGACAGGAGAGCCACCTGGAATGTAAACAATGTAAGACAGCTCTTCTGTCAGAGAGACAGGGAAAGATCCTGTGATAAAGCTAAGCTGAATCACCAATCTCTCTCTGCCTCTGTTCAATCCATCCCCCCACAGTTAGTAAGCAGAGGGAACACATTTAACCCCTTGATCACCCCCAGTGTTAACCCCTTCCCTGCCAGTGTCATTTATATAGTGACAGTGCACATTTTTAGCACTGATTACTGTAGCAATGTCACTGGTCCCCCCAAAAGTGTCAAAAAGGTCAGTTGGGAGTCAGATCTGTCCACCGCAATGTCGCAGTCCCGCTAAAAATCACTGATCGCTGCCATTACTAATAAAAAAATTAAAAAGTCCATAAATATATCCTGTAGTTTGTAAACGCTATAACTTTTGTGAAACCAATTATTATACGCTTTTTGGGATTTCTTTTTACCAAAAATATGTAGCAGAATACAAATTGGCCTAAAAGATTTTTTAATTTTTTTTTTCTCAATAGAAAACTTTTATTTATGAGAATAAACAAACAAGGAACAGTATGCAAATTTTTTTATTGGGAATGTTTTATAGCAGAAAGTAGAAAATATTGGTGTTTTTTTCAAAAATGACGCTCTTTTTTTGTTTATATTGCAAAAACAAAAAACTGCAGAGGTGATCAAATACCACCAAAAGAAAGCTCAATTTGTGGGAAAAGAAGGACATTAATTGTATATGGGTATGGCTTCGCACGACCGCGCAATTGTCAGTTAAAGCAACGCAGTGCCGAATTGCAAAAAATGGCCTGGTTATTAAGGGGGTAAAACCTTCTGGAGCTGAAGTGGTTAACATCAACTCTATAAATTTACCCATATCATGTAATGACATTGATAAATAGCAGTGATTAATCAAAGACATAAATAATATGTACTGTCCCAATAAATGTCAGTTTTACGTCCAATGCAAAAAAAAAAAAAAAATCAGCTGGATTGCAGGACACAGGCATTGCAATCAAAGGAGCGTTTATTAACTTAAAGAGGAAGTAAACCCTCCTCTGACACTTTTACCTATAGGTAAGCCTATGATAAGGCGTACCTATAGGTACTGTAAATATCTCCTAAACATGCACCGTTTAGGAGATATTTACCTTACATTCAGCCAGTGACGTCACTGGCGCATGCACTCTGAAGGAACGGCCGCTCGTGCCATTTCTTCAGAGCCCTGTGCCGTGACCGTTGGCTCCCGCGCGCGTGCGCGGGAGTGACATCACCGCGGCTCCGGCCAATCAGATGGCCGGATGCCGCGATCCCGGAAGACGGGCGACTGGACATGTCGCCCGTCATACAGGTAAGCGGGCGGCACGGCAGGGGCTCGTTCTTAGGTAAGTATTTCATAATGAGCTAGTATGCGATGCATACTAGCTCATTATGTGTTTGTCTTTCAGGTTGCAAAAAAAAAAAAAAGTTTCATGGGTTTACAACCTCTTTAAACGGGCTTCACAGCAGCAAAAAAACACAACAAAGGATAACAGTCTCACCAACTTGAAGAGTTCAGAACTGCTGTTGCAGATAAACAATCCGACTTTTGGAGAGGGTAACTTCCCCTGCCAACAGGTTTCCAGGCAGGATACTGACATGCACCCTCACAGCTGTACAAAAATCCACCATCCACAGTCTCCTTTATACTCCTTCACACCACACCTACAACTTCCTGTCTTTTTTTAAACCCACTTCCTCTGACCAGTGAGTTAACCCTTTTGTTCCCTTAAATGGACCACACTCCAAACAGAGGGGAAATATAGTGTCCTTCCAGGACCCAGTCTCAGCATCCTGTACACCTGTTAACAAGAAACAAAAAATGGATATACAGTGGGTACGGAAAGTATTCAGATCCCCTTAAATTTTTCACTCTTTGTTATATTGCAGCCATTTGCTAAAATCATTTAAGTTCATTCTTCTTCCTCATGAATGTACACATAGCACCCCATACTGACAGAAAAACACAGAATTGTTGACATTGTTGCAGATTTATTAAAAAATAAAAACTGAAATATCACATGGTCCTAAGTATTCAGACCCTTTGCTCAGTATTTAGTAGAAGCCCCCTTTTGATCTAATACAGCCAGGAGTCTTTTTGGGAAAGATGCAACAAGTCTTTCACACCTGGATTTGGGGATCCTCTGCCATTCCTCCTTGCAGATCCTCTCCAGTTCTGTCAGGTTGGATGGTAAACGTTGGTGGACAGCCATTTTTAGGTCTCTCCAGAGATGCTCAATTGGGTTTAAGTCAGGGCTCTGGCTGGGCCATTCAAGAACAGTCACGGAGTTGTTGTGAAGCCACTCCTTCGTTATTTTAGCTGTGTGCTTAGGGGCATTGTCTTGTTGGAAGGTAAACCTTCGGCCCAGTCTGAGGTCCAGAGCACTCTGGAGAAGGTTTTCGTCCAGGATATCCCTGTACTTGGCCGCATTCATCTTTCCCTCGATTGCAACCAGTCGTCCTGTCCCTGCAGCTGAAAAACACCCCCACAGCATGATGCTGCCACCACCATGCTTCACTGTTGGGACTGTATTGGACAGGTGATGAGCAGTGCCTGGTTTTCTCCACACATACCGCTTAGAATTAAGGCCAAAAAGTTCTATTTTGGTCTCATCAGACCAGAGAATCTTATTTCTCACCATCTTGGAGTCCTTCAGGTGTTTTTTAGCAAACTCCATGCGGGCTTTCATGTGTCTTACACTGAGGAGAGGCTTCTGTCGGGCCACTCTGCCATAAAGCCCCGACTGGTGGAGGGCTGCAGTGATGGTTGACTTTCTACAACTTTCTCCCATCTCCTGACTGCATCTCTGGAGCTCAGCCACAGTGATCTTTGGGTTCTTCTTTACCTCTCTCACCAAGGCTCTTCTCCCCCGATAGCTCAGTTTGGCCGGACGGCCAGCTCTAGGAAGGGTTCTGGTCGTCCCAAACGTCTTCCATTTGAGGATTATGGAGGCCACTGTGCTCTTAGGAACCTTAAGTGCAGCAGAAATCTTTTTGTAACCTTGGCCAGATCTGTGCCTTGCCACAATTCTGTCTCTGAGCTCTTCAGGCAGTTCCTTTGACCTCATGATTCTCATTTGCTCTGACATACATTGTGATCTGGAAGGTCTTATATAGACAGGTGTGTGGCTTTCCTAATCAAGTCCAATCAGTATAATCAAACACAGCTGGACTCAAATGAAGGTGTAGAACCATCTCAAGGATGATCAGAAGAAATGGAAAGCACCTGAGTTAACCACTTTAATACAGGGCACTTCCCTCCCTTCCCGCCCAGGCCAATTTTCCTCTTTTAGCTCTGTTGCATTTTGAATGACAATTGCGCGGTCATGCAACACTGTACCTACACCAAATTTATGTCATTTTCCCCCCACAAATAGAGCTTTCTTTTGGTGGTATTTGATCACCTGTGCGATTTTTACTTTTTGCTAAACAAATAAAAAAATACCGAAAAGTTTGAAAAAAAAAAAAAAGTTTTTTTGTTTATGTTATACAATTTTGTAAATAAATAAGTTTTTTCCTGCACTGATGAGCACTGATGAGACTGCACTGACAGGCACTGATGAGGAGGCACTGGTGGGGTGGCACTGATGGGGTGGCACTGATGGGGTGGCACTGATAGGCGGCACTGATAGGCGGCACTGATATGCGGCACCGATAGGCACTGATATGTGGCACTGATAGGTAGCACTGATATGCAGCATTGGTGGGCACTGATAGGCAGCACTGCTGGGCACTGATAGGCGGCATTGATGGACACTGATAGGTGGCACTGACGGGCACTGATAGGTGGCACTGACGGGCACTAATGGGCACTGATAGGCGGCACTGGTGGGCACTGATGGGCACTGATGGGCAGCACTGATCGGCACTGACGGCGGCACTGATGGGCACTAATGGGCACTGATAGGCGGCACCGGTGGGCAATAATGGGCACTGGTGGGCGACACTGAAGGATGGCAATGATGGGCACTTGTGGGCAGCACTGATAGGGAGGGCACCGGTGGGCAGCACTGATGGGGAGGGCAATGGGGGGCTCCCTGAGCCCTGATTGCCATCCCTGGTGGCCATAGTGGGCATCCCTGGGGTCATAGTAGGCATCCCTGGTGGATCTAGTGGCATCCCCCCCCCCGAGGGTCTGCACTGGTAATCAATGATCTGATTACCAGTGCCGACCCCCCCCCCCTGTCAGGAGAGCCGCCGATCGGCGCTCCTTTACTCGTGCCTGTCAGGCACGAACTAAGGAAAGCCGATCAACGGCTGTTCCTATTTACTATGTGACCAGCCGTGATTGGACACGGCTGATCACATGGTAAAGAGCCTCCGTCAGAGGCTCTTTACCGAGATCGGAGATGCAGGGTGTCAGACTGACACCTCGCATCAACGATCGCCGCTCTGCGCGCCCCCGCCGTCATATGACGTCCGGTCAGGATAACACAACCACATTCCCGCCGTCATTCTGTTATAGGGCGGGCGGGAAGTGGTTAAATATATGAGTGTCACAGCAAAGGGTCTGAATACTTAGGACCATGTGATATTTCAGTTTTTCTTTTTTAATAAATCTGCAACAATGTCAACAATTCTGTGTTTTTCTGTCAGTATGGGGTGCTATGTGTACATTCATGAGGAAGAAGAATGAACTTAAATGATTTTAGCAAATGGCTGCAATATAACAAAGAGTGAAACATTTAAGGGGGTCTGAATACTTTCCGTACCCACTGTACTACTGCCATGAAGGCATGTGTAGTGTATATGATTGGTTATGTTGGTTTAGAAATTCTAAGGTGCAGAAACAACAGTTTTATCAAATGCCGGGGAATGCCATATCCGCACACCCTTCTGCATTACATTGCCACAGTACGTCTGTAGTCTCCTGTTCTACATAATTTATGTTCAAAGATTGTTCCCCCTTCCTGTGCTCCCCCACATGAAGGAGTCTTGTTCAGATTTAACACCAGCTTATGGCTCCTACTTTCATCTCTTTGTCTGAGCTTAGATTTTATATCAACAAACTTTTTGTGGTGTATCATAAAAATGTTTTTAATAGACATACTAAACCATGTATTTGTAGAAATTATTATTCCTCTTTTTTATCATCTCCCTATCATTGTATTCTGAGCCTACTGACCAATAATGAATGTCATTTTTATGATGCACAAGTATTTTGTGTTGCATCATAAAAATGTTTTTAACTACTTCTGGAACGGAAGGTTTTACCCCCTTAATGAGCCGACCATTTTTTGCAATACGGCACTGCAATACCACTTTACCACCGGAGGATTTTCCTGCTTTACGTCCAGGCCACTTTTTGCAAGTTGGCACTGCGCAAATTTAACTAACAATTGCGCGGTCATGCAACGCCTTTCCCAAACAAAATTTACGTCCTTTTTTTCCCACAAGCAGAGCTTTGTTTTGGTGGTATTTGATCACCTCTGCGCTTTTCATTTTTTTGCGATATTAATAAAAAAATTTGACAGTTAAAAAATATCCAATATATTCAATTTTTGTCATATATTTAGGCCAAAATGTAGTTAGCTACATGTCTTTGACAAAAAAATCCTCAATGAGCGTATTTTTAACCGCTTTAAGACCGGAAGATTTTACCCCATTCCTGACCAGGCTATATTTTGCGATTCGGCACTGCGTTAGTTTAACGTACAATTGCGCGGTCGTGCAACGCTGTACCCAAATTAAATTTATGTCCTTTTTTTCCCCACAAATAGAGCTTTCGTTTGGTGGTATTTGATCACCTGTGTGTTTTTAATTTTTGAAAAAAAGAGCGACAATTTTGAAAAAAAAAAAAAAAAACATTATTTTTTACATTCTGATATATAACATTCCCAAAAAAAAATGTAAAAATCAAAATTTTTTAACATTTTAGGCCAATTTGTTTTCTGCTACATATTTTTGGTAAAAAAAAAATCACAATAAGCGTATTTTGATTGGTTTGCGCAAAAGTTATCGCGTTTACTAACTACGGGAAAGATTTGTCATTTTTATTGTTTATTTTTTTTTACTAGTAATGGAGGCGATCTGCGTTTTTTTTTTTGCATGACTGCGACATTGTGGCGGACAGATCGGACCCCTAACTGACATTTTTGACACTTTTGGGGGTACCAGTGACATTACTACATTAATCAGTGCTATAAATATGCACTGTTACTGTAATGATGACACTGGCAGGGAAGGGGTTAACTTTATTGGTGATCAAGTGGTTAAATGTATGCCTCATGCTTACTGACGTGTGTGGGGGGAGGGGATTGTGTGACACAGACACAGATCGCAGGTTCAGCTATGCTGAATCCTGTAATCTGTCACTGTCTGTCACATAGGAGATCCGCCCGCTTTGTTTACACAAGTGGGTGGATTTCCTCACTCGATCCCCGACGATCGGGGAAGAGCGGCGGTGATCACCGCCTCTCCTCCCCTGGCCCGACTCCCGCTGTATTCAGAGCGTCCGGTGGCTTAAGTTTGAGGGGAGTGCGTGACTCATCGTCTTTTGCAGGAAGCAGAGTCCCAGGAGGGAGAGTTACGGCTGTCTCCCCTCCTGTCAGAAGAAGCGGATGTCTCTGGCTGCTGCCTGAGAATCCAGAGGGTGCTGAGTTGAGCTGAAAGGGATCTGGTGTGCCAAAAACCAGCGGAGAGAGAGAGAGGGGTTCAGTCCCAGGAAAGCATACAAAGGTCGTGAGTACTGTGGATTGCCCCTGGGGGGTCTGCCTAGTGTCAGAGGGGCCCACTCCGAAGGAGGTTCTGGGGATCCAATTGTCATCTAGCTGTAAAGGGGGTGCCTGGTCAGAGGACCCTGAAGTTAGAGGAGGTACCTAGTCAGAGGGCCCTGAAGTGTCAAAGAGGGCACCTGCAGTTTGGGCCCTGAAGAGTCAGTATACAGTGTGGAGTGTACCAGTTGAGAGTTGCAGCAGCACAGGAATTCACAAAGAGCTACCTCAAGCCAGCGCAGGGCCGGAGGGAGCCAGTCAGTGACTTTTGAGTAAAGCAGTGTCAGAAGTTCAATATTCTACAGTCCTGGATCTTCTGGACTAAGGTCGAGGTTCCAGCACAGTTTTCAGTGTTATATTACTATCGAGCGTCAGGAAGCGTCGGCTGGCATCAAGACAGCGCTAACAAGCACAATTTTGCTAAAGAGTCCCAAAAGTGTACCTAGTTAAGCCAGAGGAATATCCCACTCATTCCCTTCTCCCATCCCCTAAAATACAATAAAACAACCAAACAAAGATGCCGGAATTGTCATTGTCTCAATGCTCACACCTGGGGTCGCAGCTCACATGGGCTGGAGAGGTAACCGGTAACAATGGCAGACCCAATGCCTGGAAAACCTGCTACATGTATATTAAACCATGTATTTGTAGGTATTATTATTCCTCTTTTTAAAATTCTCTCTCCCTATCATTGTATTCTGTTATACTGATCAATAATGAATGCCATTGCAGTTATCACATACCAAAATGTGACGTGAAAGACTTGTGGTTCGAAAGTAGAGGGCAAAGAAAAGGTGGATTCCGCAATGATATGGAGAAGATGGAAATCAAGGTGCTCCAGGCCTGTAGAGCCTTACGTGTAAGGACTGATCGCAAAGCCTCATATAGGAGGGTATGTCCTTTGACTCTTTTGTGTGATAATTGTATTGTCCTGCTTGCATGTCACTATTGAACACATTAACCACATCCATACCGACGCATAGTAATATGACGCCGGCAGGATGGCTTTACCGTTCCGGGCGGCCGTCATATGACGTTCGCCCGCTCTAGCTTCTACTGCGCGCCCCCGGGGGCGCACATCGCAGCGATCAGGGATGAGGCTCGTCCCTCGGACATAGCCCATCCCTGATCAAGGTAAACAGCCAATAGAAATTGGCTGTTTACCATGTGATCGGCTGTGTCAATCACAGCCGATCACATGAGCGGCTCCAGCACGAGCCGCTCGTTCTCTCTGCAATGCGCGCCCCCGGGGGCGCGCAGAGCAGCGATCGGGGACGAGGCTCGTCCCTCGGACAGAGTCGATCCCCGATCTAGGTAAAGAGCCAATGTAATTGGCTCTTTACCACGTGACCGGCTGTGTCCAATCACAGCCGGTCACAAATGTCAACAGAGAACACGGTAACTAGCTGTCACCGTGTTCTCCTCCTCACACACTGATCCTGTGTGAGGAAGAGAGTGTGGTAACAGCTAGTTACCAAATACAGTGCACCCCAAACACACTGATTGCCCCCCCCCCCAATAAAGAGCACCTGTCACTAGCCCATCAAAGTACCCGAGTACCTGTTACCAGCCCATCAGGTACTCTGATGACAGGTACTCGGGTACTCTGATGGGCTGATGACAGGTACTCGGGTACTCTGATGACGGGTACTCTGATGACAGGTACTCGGGTACTCTGATAACAGGTACTCGGGTACTCTGATGACGGGTACTCGGGTACTCCGATGACAGGTACTCGGGTACTCTGATGACAGGTACTCGAGTACTCTGATGACGGGTACGCCGGTACTCTGATGAGGGGTACTCGGGTACTCTGATGACGGGTACTCTGATGACAGGTACTCGGGTACTCTGATGACGGATACTCGGGTACTCTGATGACAGGTACTCGGGTACTCTGATGACAGGTACTCGGGTACTTTGAGTACCTGTCAACGGAGTACCCGTCATCAGAGTACCTGAGTACCTGTCACCTACCCATCAGAGTACCCGAGTACCTGTCACCTACCCATCAGAGTACCCGAGTACCTTCCACCTGCTCATCAGAGTACCTGACGCCTGAAGTACCCGAGTACTTGCCGCCTGCTCATCAGTACCCATCACGTATCAGTACTGATCATCAGTACCCATCAGTACAGTATCACCTATCAGTATCAGTACTACTCATCAGTACCTATCACCTGCCTGTCACCTGCCCATCAGAGTACCCGAGTACCTGTCACCTGCCTATCGGAGTACCCGAGTACCTGCCACCTGCTCATCAGTACCAGAGTACCTGTCACCTGCCCAACAAAGTACCCGAGTACCTGTCACCCTTCATACAGCCACCATGTCCAAGTCCAAAAAGGTTTATATACGTCCTCCGTTTAAACCTAAATACCGGTGTTATGGAAGCAGATAGCTGCCATAACCCTTGTATTTTTTTAAACGGTGGACGGTTGGCTTTCCGATAAGGGTGGTCCCAGCGGCGGATTCGCTGTGGGATCACCTCCCGCCGCGTCCGGTCCTTTTCCCCGCTTACCGGACCCGCCGGCAGCGGGGAAAACGATCCGGTCCCGGATCCTCACAGACAGGATGTTGAGTGAGGGCAAGCTTGCCCTCACTTGACTCTATGGTCTTGGAGGACCGGAGCTACGGAAAATGTTGTTGCCTAGCAACCGGTTTAAAGGTCCTTTTTTTTTTTTTTTTTTCATTTTATATAATAATTTTTTTTTTCTATCTTTTAGTGTACTTGTGAGATCTGAGGAATTTTTGACCCCAGATCTCACAAAAAAGAGGTCCTGTCGTGCCTATTTCTATTACGAGGAATGTTTACATATCTTGTAATAGAAATAAAAATGATCATTTTTTTTTTTTGTTAAACGGTGTAAAAATACAAAATAATAAATAAAATAAATAGTAAAAAAAAAAAAAAGATTAAAGCGCCCTGTCCCTGTTAGCTCGCGCGCAGAACCGACGCATACGGAAACCCCGCCCACATATGTAAACGGTGTTCAAACCACACATGTGAGGTATCGCCGTGATCGTTAGAGCAAGGGGAATAATTTGAGCCCTAGACCTCCTCTGTAACTCAAAGATGGCAACCTGTAGAAATTTTTAAATTGTCGCCTATGGGGATTTTTAAGTACCAAAGTTTGTCGCCATTCCGTGAGCGTGCGCAATTTTGAAACATGACATGTTGGGTATCTATTTACTCGGCGTAACATTATCTTTCACATTATGGAAAAAATTGGGCTAACTTTACTGGTTTCTTATTTTTTAATTAAAAAAAGTGAATTTTTTCCAAAAAAATTGCGTTTGGAAGACCGCTGCGCAAATACGGTGTGATAAAAAATATTGCAATAATCTCCATTTTAATCCCTAGGGTCTCTGCTAAAAAAAATATATAATGTTTGGGGGTTCTAAGCAGTTTTCTAGCAAAACAACTGATTTTAGCTTGTAAACACCAAATGTCAAAAATAGGCCTAGGCAAGTGGCTAGGATGCATGATGATGCTCCTTGGATGTTGGGCCCCTCTATATGGCTAGGCTGTGAAAAAGTCTCACACATGTGGTATTGCCATACTCAGGAGGAGTGGCAGAATGTATTTTGGGGTGTCATTTTTGCTGTGTACATGCTATGTGTTAGGAATATCCTATAAATTGACAACTTTGTGTAAAAAAAAAAAGTTTTTATTTTTTTCCCACATTTTCCAAAAACTTGTGGAAAAAAATGACATGTTCAAAGGACCCATAATGCCTCATAGAATATACGTTGGAGTGTTTGCTTTCCAAAATGGGGTCATTTTGTGGACTTTTCCATTGTATTGGTGCTCTAGGGCCTTGAAAAGTGTGATAGGTAGTAAGAAAGTTTTATGTGTATTTATGCTCCTAAAATGCCTTATGGTGCTACTTGGACGTGGAGTCTCTTTTTGTGGCCAGGCTGTGTAACAGTCTCACACATGTGGTATCACCATACTCAGAAGGAGTAGCAGAATGAATTTTGGGGTGTCATTTTTGCTGTGTACATGCTATGTGTTAGAAATAGCTTATAAATTGACAACGTTTTAGGAAAAAAAAGAAAAAAAAATGTTTTTCTTCATTTTCCCAAGAATTGTGGGAAAAAATTATAACTTCAAAAAACTCACCATGCCTCTTACTAAATACCTTGGACTGTCTACTTTACAAAAAGGGGTAATTTGGGGGGCATTTATACTATCCTGACATTTCAGGGCCTCAAGAAAGGAGATAGGCCATCAGTACATCTGGTGTGATCAATTTTCAGTAATTGGTACCATAGCTTCTGGACTCAATAACTTTCACACAGACTAAATAATATACACTAATTTGGGTTAATTTTACCAGAGATATGTAGCAGTATAAATGTTGGCCTAAATGTATGAAGAAAAATAAATTTTTTGCAAAATTGTATAATAGAAACTAAAAAAAAGTGTTTTTTTTCAAAATTTTTGCTCTTTTTTTGCTTATATCACGAAGAAAAAAAAACCCAGTTGTGATCAAATACCACCAAAAGAAAGCTCTATTTGTGTGAAAAAAATGATAAAAATTTTGTTTGATTACAGTGTAGCATGACTGAGCAATTGTCATTCAAAGTGTGAGAGTGCTGAAAGCTGAAAATTGGTCTGGGAAGGAAGGGGGTCTAACTGCTCTGTATGGAAGTGGTTAAACATGCTACCCCCGGTGAGTTTACCTCTAAAGACGAGCTCTGATCAAAAATAATGCAGGATACCTTTAAACAATAAGCCACTAAAAAAAATTAAAACCATTGAAAAGAGTCTTGAGAAATGTGTCCATCTTCTTCTACCATGTAGTGCTTGAAGATTGATAGCTTGAAGATGAGGAGGGGTGCCACACAGAAGAGATCCTAATAAAATTTGTGTACCCTTCCTTGAAAGTTAGGACGATAGATTTATCACAAGCAGCATATTTTTTGCAGAAACAAATATAATTTTAAAAAATCACCTTGAGTATGTTTTGTGACCATTTTAGATAAAAGCTGGGCTGGAGGAGTTCATCCTATGAATTCTAAATGTATCTTGCTTTACATACCAGTAAGAGTTTACTGTTTTGTGAAGGTGATTACACTAGGGCAATCTTAATGGTGGCTTATATTTAGAAACATGTTAAAATATTTCAATGCATGGCAGGTCAAAAAATGTTTTTGGTCCACTGTGGTTATGCCAAGTGCAGAGAAATCTAATGTCTGACCACAACTGTGTGTTTTTTGACTATGTGCAGGCTGAAGAGAAATCCAGACAAATGAAAGAATTCAGAGAGCTGTGTGCAAGACGAGCACCTATGTTCTGGATCCCGCTCAGGGCGCATTGTGTGTGGGAACGGATGTCTGTCACGCTAGTGTGCACTGTAATGGGCACACCTAGGCCATCTGTACAGTGGTAAGAACATTTCACGCACGTTTACGAATGCATTGACACTGTGCTAACAATACACTACTGGGAAATGTTTTTGTGTCTGCACCACCTTTCCTTTAAGCATCATTTTCAACAGACAAGAAGAACTAGGTTCAAACTTCTCATAGGCATTTAAAACCCCATAGCATGTGCACCTGTCTAAGTATACGTGTACTATGGATCTGCATTGACCCCAAAATTAGATAACTTAGTAAGATATAACATTCAATGAACCACCCAATGAGTAATAACAGCTTGTCTCTTTTTTGAGCAGATGAAGCTAAGCACAAATGGAACTTACTTACTGTGTGTCTTTTATTTATTACAGGTACTTATATAGTGCCATCAATTTACGCAGTGCTTCACATATATACTATGCATCCAAATCAGTCCCTGCCCTTAAAGAGCTTACAATCTAGGGTCCCTAACTCACATTCATACATATACATAGTAGGGCCAATGTAGACAGTATGCAATCAATCTGCCATCATGTCTTTGGAGTGTGGGCGAAAACCCTCACAGGCACAGGGAGAACAGGCAAACTCCAGGCAGGTAGTGCCATAGCTGAGATCCGAACCTTTGACCCAAGTGCTTCTAGGCGGAAGTGAAATAAAATGTATAAATCAACTGATATTTGCCCAAAAAAATTATCATAACCCAGATAGTAAGGATAGCTTGCCACATTTTCACTTGCAAGTTGTACACTTGCAGAGCACTTGAAGCACAAGTTCTAGTTGACACTTTTGCAATTTGTAGCAAATTTGCATGGCAAATTTCTAGCAAGAGCAAGAGCAAAGTTGCAGTGAAGAGTCTACAGCAAGAGCTCTGCAAGTCTACAGCATGAAAATTCAGCCACAGTGACCCCTGTGGTGGGATGACTATTGCACAAAATAACTGAACCAGAACTTGCAGCAGACTTTCAGAATGTTTGCAAAGAAATTTGATCTGGAGTCAGGCAATGCAGACTTTGCTGCAATTGGGCAACAAACTTGTGACGCCTGGCAAGTCTAACAATAGCTTAGCAAGTCATTTTCATCTTTACAGCACAATTGCTTGGTATCTGGGAAGTAGATTGTTTATTATATAGCTTGCTACATATACTCTGCAACGGCAGATTTGACACCCAAAGACCTAATATGACATTTAGAGAAGAGTCAAAATCCAGCCTTTGAACTGGTTGTTTAATTAACTAATTAGTGAAAATTCATATACACATAATGCATATATTAAATGGGTGAGTGGGTGAGAGAGTTGATAGTAATAAGGAAGGTAATTAAACATCTTTTGGGGTCCCTACCAGGGGTGTTGCTAGGTTTGTGAAAGACCTGGCTTACCCCTTGGCAGTCCAAGTAAAAGAATGATGTGCTGCATGTAGAGCACTGCAGCGAACAGTGGGTGTTGGCTCACTGCACTGCACTACAGTTAAAGGCTCGGGTCCACATTGCCATGGTGTCACTGAGACACTTCCTGCCAGATGCTTTGTGGCCCCTGTCAGCTCCTCTCCTCCCCTGAACCAAACCTTCTACTTCCCTACAGCCTCGCATCTCCCCTAACCAACCCTTCACAGGTCCACCCCTCACCTTCTTTAACCCACCCTCACAGAAGCACCCCTCTCCTCCTTTAACCACTTCAGCTCCGGGGAGGTTTTACCCCCTTAATGACCAGGCCATTTTTTGCGATTTGGCACTGCGTTGCTTTAACTGACAATTCGTGCAATGCTGTACCCAAATGCAATTGATGTCCTTTTTTTCCCCACAAATAGAGCTTTCTTTTGGTGGTATTTGATCACCGCTGTGGTTTTTAGATTTTGCGCTATAAACAAAAAAAGAGCGACAATTTTGAAAAAAACACAATATTTTTTACTTTCTGCTATAAAACATTCTGAATAAAAAAATTTTAAAAATCTAATTTTATTATCAGTTTAGGCCAATTTGTATTCTGCTACATATTTTTGGTAAAAAAAACTCCCAAAAAGCGTTTATTAATTGGTTTGTGCAAAAGTTTTAGCATTTACAAACTACGGGATAGATTTATGGACTTTTTTTCAAATTTTTTTTTATTAGTAGTGGCGGCGATCAGCGATTTTTATCGAGGCTGCGACATTGCAGTGGACAGATCAGACCCCTAACTGACATTTTTGAAATTTTTTGGGGACCAGTGACATTACTACAGTAATCAGTGCTAAATAATATGCACTGTTACTGTATAAATGACACTGGCAGGGAAGGGGTTAACACTGGGGGTGATCAAGGGGTTAAATGTGTTCCCTATTGTGCTTACTAACTGTGTGGGGGGATGGATTGGGCAGAGGCAGGGAGAGATCGGTGATTCAGCTTAGCTGAATCACACAATCTTTTCCTTCCTCTCTGACAGAAGACCTGCCTGCTTTGTTTACATAAGCAGGCGGGTCTTCTGTCATTGTAGCTGAAGATCGCGGGAGCCCACTTCTCCTGCAGTCTGGCTCCCGCTGGGGGACAGGAAGTGATGTCAATGGTTTCAGCGTACCGCAAATACATCAACACGTTTCGCCCCACCTTCCAGGGCATCATCAAAGGATAGTAATGGCCTTTGATGATGCCCTGGACGGTGGGGCAAAACGCGTTGACGTATTTCTGATTCGCTGAAACCATCGACGTCACTTCCTGTCCCCCGCGGAATGCATGTTGGAACGGCGTCCCCCGGAAGAACTGTATCTCATCTCACAGGCGCAATTGTTTCTATGTGCTTGTAAGTAGATATTTCTTTGTACTACAATAAATTGTTCAACATACTTCACAATGGCAGCCCTTTATTTATGTTTGAGCCTTTCAAGATCCTGTCATTGGTGGGCAACAGAGTACTACATCTATAAGAAGCAGTTGTGCACCATACCAATTCTAAGCTGTTTTGACCCCAGACTAAAACAGCCATGGGGTCTAATATTTTCGGTGAGTGGGGACACAGGAGAGGAGTGAAGCACCCCGCACCGGCTGATGATTGTTCAAGAACTTTGACATTTTATATATTTTCAAGCACAGTTATGCTCCTTTATGGACTTTTTTGAAGCACCAATGCACCTTTAGTTGTTGAATATTGAATTTTTAATTCACATAATATTGTATTTGCTTACTATTTATTTATTGGAGCACTTGTGCACTTTTATTTACATTTCTTGCTAGCGCTGTTATATTTACAAAAGTAATTTCGAATCACCATGGCGACCAGGCACCTGGTATTTGTCGAGCCCTGATGTAGTGTATGGCCCCACATATAGAGTGCAGTGATAAAGTGGATATATTGTGCAGTGCAGCCCAGCATTCAGAGTGTGATGCATGGCACATGCCCTGGGTGCCTGACGCTAGAGACATCCCTAGTCTCTACAGTAAAGAAAACAGAAATGTTATCCGGTGTGGGCAAAGTACAGTTTAACCTAAAATTTTTAAAAACAAATAAAATAGTTCAGAAAAGTCAGATATCTGCGGTACTGCTTTGATCATCCACCACCCTCAAAAGTCATCCTTCATGTATTGTTACCGTGCGCAAAAGTGGCATTTCAGAGGATGTTACCATTGTTCAGAGAAGACAGAGCCCTCACTTGTATGCATGTAAAGTCTGTACTTCTATATTCCAATTCCACGACGAAGGTAAGTAGTTGGAAGGGGGTTAATATTGAAAGCGTTCTGTGTATAAAGTGTATCGGCACTCGCGCTATCACAGTGCATGTAAAATAGATAAACAAAATGTGGGGGGTTGCTGCTAGCACTTTATAGCTTATCCAGAGCTATTTGAACAAAAAGTGTAATAATAAGTGAATAGTGCAGCACTACCTTTTCGGTGATATAATATATTACTATTCAAAATATCATAGCTTAAATCCCCAATTTAAATTAAATAATAAATAGTGACATTTCTATGCGTAATGTAACATCTTGCTGACATAAAGTGCATAAAACCACACATGTAATCCTCCAAAAGTGCACCCTGCAATTGTGCAATGAACACAGGTGTGAATAATAATATATATAGAATAATCACAAACGATAAAATAAAATATGAGCTGAAATTGACATAGGCAAAATGTCCTTAGTATATATCCAGGTGTATCCCTTCACCAATAGAAGTATTCGTGTATGATGCTTCTCTTCATCCAAGTGGCACCAATGTGCTTTCTAGCCTCACACCTGAGAATTACTTGAATTAAGCATATGGCATTATATCCTCATTAGAGTTGTTATGTGTCTTGTTCACCACTAGATGTCCTGTGCTTCTCCCCAATGCTTAATTAACTCTGTAGCTAATGGATGTTCTCAGAGGCTTGTCAAGGTACTCTCGCCATAAGATGCAGAGTGGGGATATATAAAGGATACTCTCATGGTGTAGTATATTAAAATATTTATTGAAGATAAAACAGCATAAACTCACATTTAGGTTAAAAACTTCCGGCAGCTTTTCCCTGAAGAAGTCACGTGGTATGACGTAACGAGTAGGGCACAAACTGAGGTTACCAGAAGTGACGTAGGCAC
The DNA here is from genome assembly GCF_965119305.1 of Pelophylax lessonae. Taxonomy (NCBI): domain Eukaryota; kingdom Metazoa; phylum Chordata; class Amphibia; order Anura; family Ranidae; genus Pelophylax; species Pelophylax lessonae. The sequence goes on along the minus strand of NC_138769.1, from coordinate 354,882,973 downwards.
TGATACAAGCATGGTGCTCTGGAACAGCTACCAGATGTTTTTAATCGGTAGCTGTAGGCCCAAGGCTCTACATGCCTTATGGATGCATAGAGCAGGGTTCAGCAGCGAGCATGAATCAGTGTCCCTACATTAGGCAGCTTGCTATTGGGGGGACTGGCCAAGGGGCAGGAGCCAGGAGCGCCAGTGGCAGTGTTAATTTCGTCAACGAAAATGTTTTTGTCAAAATTTTCATCAGTGGCATTTTTACAGTGGTGAAAACTAAACGAACTAACTCTCATGAACTAACCTCCGGTTTCTATGGAGCTCCACCTGCTTCCGCTCTCAGCAAGCAAGTGACTGTGCAGCCAACATTACAGGCCTTCGAGTACTCAGATGACCATCCAGAGCAGCACTGTGTGTTACAGGCCTCCCGAGCCCTGACGAGAGTCCCACTCCCGACTCACGAGTCACGATGACGATTAGCCAAGAGCAGAGAGAACCCACTGTGAGTGTGTACAATTACAGGCCTGAGACCTCCCCTCAGACCGCCGTTCGTCCAGAGCACTGAGCGTGCTTTACATGCCTTCTCTGACCACCGGCATCCAGTGTACTGTGCAACACAGGCCATCCCCCAGACCTGAGACCACCTTCCAGCACTGTGCAGCATTACAGGTTCCCCTGACCACCGGCATTCAGAGCACGGTGCATTACAGGCCATCCCAGTCAGACCCAAAACCACCATTCAGCACTATGCAGCATTACATGCCTCCTCTGACCAGTGACCCCTGGCATCCAGAGCACTGTGCATTACAGGCCATCCCTCATATCTGAGACCACCATTAAGCACTGTGCAGCATTACAGGCCTCTTCTGACCAGTGATTACTGTCATCAAGAGCACTGTGCATTACAGGCCATCCCTCAGACCTGAAACCACCATCCAGCACTGTGCAGCATTACAGGCCTCCGCTGATCACCGGCATCCAAAGCACTGTGCATTACAGGCCATTCCTCAGAGTGACCACCGTCTAGAGCACTGTGTGTGCATTACAGGCCTTCTCTGACCACCGGCATCCAGAGAACTGTGCATTACAGGCCTCCCCTCAGAGTGACCACTGTCTAGAGCACTGTGTGTGCATTACAGGCCTTCTCTGACCACCGGCATCCAGAGCACTGTGCATTACAGGCCTCCCCTCAGAGTGACCACTGTCTAGAGCACTGTGTGTGCATTACAGGCCTTCTCTGACCACCGGCATCCAGAGCACTGTGCATTACAGGCCTCCCCTCAGAGTGACCACTGTCTAGAGCACTGTGTGTGCATTACAGGCCTTCTCTGACCACCCGTATCCGGAGCAGTGTTCAGCATTACAGGCCTCTCAGACCACTGTCCAGATCACTGTGCAGCATTAGAGGCCTCCTCAGACCACAATTCAGAGCACTGTGTGCATTACAGGCCTCCCCAGACAGACCTCCTTAGACCGACCAGACTGGCTAAATCTGTATCTGTGAGTTTGTTTAATCCTTAATACCAATAAATAATAACATGATATTAGATTTTCTTACTCCAGGAGTAAAAAAATAGTTTAAAAATTCTATAGAGATGCTTCAATAATGCATTAAACATTAGATTTTAGTTGATTAAAATGATTTTATTCAATTAAAATGTACTGGATATTTTATTTGACTACAATACGACTAAAAACTAAAACAATTGCAGGTGACTAAAATGGGACTAAAACTAAAATGGCATTTTAGTCAAAAGACTACAACTAAAAGAAATCAAAATTTGATTCAATCCTAAAAAAAAGAAAGCTAATGCAACAATCACACCCAAAAATTGGTAAGCTGCAATATATCACATTTTTTTTTTTTTTTTTTAAGTATTTTAAGTATCGAAAAAGAAATTAGGCAACAAAACTTCAACTTTTTTGCATGAAAGCCTCCCAGTGGAATAATAGTCTTTTAAACCTTATTTACAAAATCCAAATGTGAATATTCTTCATGTGTGGTGGGCTTGAAATGTCTACTATCCAGCAGGTTTGACTCGAATTTATAATCCCATTCAAATGTTTTTTTAATTTTTTCAATTTTTTTTTTTTTTTTGTAAATGAATGACAGCAGACCCCCTTTTATTCTGTGTACCAAAAACCAACTACTTTATATTCAGAAAAACGTCTTATTGCTAAGCAGATAGAGCTGTTTCAGGTCTATCTGCACCACCCGCACTAGTTTTCAATTCAGATTGAGATAGAAACTAGCACAGGTCTTAACAGAGGGAATGCAGCTGTCACTGACATGGCATGTGACAAATACGCCATGTCGCAGATACAGCAGAATGTCAGACACGTAACAGAGAACTGATCACTCCGAATGAACAAAGTAGCTTGTGCTCCTTTTCTTACTAAGAAGTAAGAAAAATGTTGAAAATAGTAGTTCCAGCTTGTACTTGCACCACTGTTAGTTAATTCCTCCAATGTATTTATTAAGACTGAACAAAGATGCCCCAAGTGTATTAAAGAGGACCTGTACTGTGGAAGCTGTACTAAAACGCGATAAGCAGAGAGGAAAGGACTAGTCAGCAGTACTGCCTGTGGTCTCCCAGCAGTTGGTCTTGTCCCCATTACTGTCTTACCATGCCTTATTTTGCATTGTGTCTGTGTGTGGAGGTGGCCATCCTGGTAGAAGAGCGTGGCTTTTCTTCCTTATTTCAGAGCTGCATCCCACCATATAACTGATCTGATGACTGGTGGGGTAATGATCAGACATAAGTAGGAAAGGTTGAGGAAGCACAGAGCTATAGAATGAATGAAGCAGAACCAGAACAACCTATGCACTGCAGATCCTCAGGTACAGCTTTCTATCCAGCAGAAGAACTGTGAGCAGCAAGGTGGTAATGTCACTTAATCTCACTCTGAACTTCATGAAACTAGTGGTCAGAGACAGCAGTGCCAATGATCTCACACTGCAGATATACAGCCATTAAGCTATGAGGTTGCTTTAGAATTTTCCCTTAGCTTATTGAATGTGGTGAAAATGAATTTCGCAAATAGTATCCAATCAATTGCAAGGGTGCAAGGAAAGTCAAATACTGTTTTTTGTTTTTTTTTTTTATTTTTTGTTTTTTATTGTTCATGATTGAATAATAGAAGTCAGCAAAACTTCACCTCATTCGGTAAGCTAAGGGTATATTGCTTTGCAAAGTGCAAATTCTTTTACAAATTGAACAACCATTTTGTCTTTAGTAAATCTCCCCTGTTAAGCTCAGGTCTCTTATAAGACATAGCAACTAAGGAGAATTATTTATTTCAAGTGATTGTACACAATTACCTTGTAAATCAACCCAATTTAAAATAGAAATGAAATTCAAAACATGAGTGTATAGATATTAATTTTAAATATCTTTTTTTTTTACTTTTTTTTTATAAATTATCACATTTCCTATGTTCTCAACTGCATAAGAGCTGGGGGAGGAGATACAGCAGCACACTGAGCTTCCCAGTGAATGGCTGTGCAGGGGAGGCATGTCAGGAAAAGTCTGATCATTGGAAGAGGATAGGCTGAGTTCCAGCATAGCTAGAGAACTGACCACGATGTATTCTCCTGCTTAGTGTGGTCAGTTTTTAATAGGAAAGCAGAGGGACTGGAAGGAACACCTGTGATCTCACATAAAGGAAGCATACAAAGAGAACAGGATACTTTCTCATACAAGGACATGGTACAGCAGGCACATATCAGGAATATGAAGTGTTGGGGTAACACTTTATTGGTCTTGCTTCAGTAAACCAAGCCCTGATTAGTTGTTATGGTTATATTTACACATCCTTATTGATTTACCAAGTAAAGCTGATGCCAATATTGCCATCCAATGTACACAATCCATAAGTGCATTTTATTGCATTAGGCACTGCACAACAGCTTGTCCCTAGCATTCCCTTCAGAATCAGCTTACCTGTCAGACTATGAGACTTGTTCAGATGATCTGGTTTTGTTGGAATAAATCACAAACTCAATTAGCCCATTTTGCTTTAGGGATGGGAGTAAAGCAAACCATGTGTGCTATTTCTAATTCACCATCAAAGGAAAAAAAAATGTAGTATTTACATTTTTGTGACGCCAGTGTGAACATTAGAGATGCATACCTTATTTGTAGATTTTCTACAATTCCAGTACTAAAGGTATACATTACCTAAAATGTTTATTTTAGATTTGGCATGGTTGCTATTAAAGTATTATTAAAGCTTCACATTTTATTTTTTAACAACAAACATGTTATACTTACCTGCTTTGTCCAACAGTTTTGACCAGAGCAGCTCCAATCCTCCTCTTCTGGGGTCCCCCTACAGGCATTGTCTGCTCCTCTCCTATGCCGAGTGCCCCCCATAGCAAGCCGCTTACTATGGGGAACTCATGTGTGCTCACTCCTGAGCCGGCTCTGTGTGTTCATTGACACAGAGTGTGGCTCAGCCCCAAACCCACTTCCTCTTTGCTGGCTGTGATTGACAGCAGCAGGAGCCAATGGCTCCCACTGCTACCTCTGTGTCCTATGAGAGAGAGAGCCACTGCTCTCGTAGACATCGCTGGATCGAGATCGGACTCAGGTAAGTACGAGGGAGGGGGGGCTGCGTGAGGGGGAGCAGCACACTGAAGGTTTTTTTTTAGCTTAATGCATGGAATGCATTAAGGTAAAAAAAAAAAACCTTTAGGCTTCAGAACCACTTTCAGTTGAATCACACGGTCACATCATATCTTTTGGGGTCCCAAGTTGTAACATGCCCCTTCCCGTATTCCTGTTTCAGCTGAGCTGCTCTAGCTATTAAAAAGCCAATTGATATTATTTCCCTCTCTGTGCAATATATGTATCAATAAATAAAAACAACCAATTGTAAAAAGAGACATCTTTGTTGTGGTCCTGTGGGCTGTTTTGGAGCCACAAGCCTCTGTGGGGAAGTGTCATCAACTGAGTCTCTAAAAGATAGAATAACTCTGTAAGATGGATCAACTCAACATCCTTCCAAAATATATTTTGCATTCATACAGTATACATATTTAAAGTGTGTTTTACATGAAACTACCATAAGTCTGTCTTGATAACAGTTTAATGTAATGCAGAACAGCACTAAGACTGAGAGAGGAAGAAAAAGTGCTTTGGGCCAGTGCATCCAGGGGCAAACTAAGGGCAACTAAGCACAGCCCAACAATGTTGCCCCTTCAGTCTATGGGACTGTTGGCGTCTATGGGTCTCATCTACATTTGTCTCCCAAATGGGAGACGAGGGTAGATGAGCCCCATAAAAGTCTATGGGGCTATAATACACCTGCGTGGCCGGGAGAGAGGGCACTAATAAACAATGGAGGCTGAAGAAGTCAGATCTTGGTAAGTATACATTTGTGGAAGGGGAGGTGCGATTTGTTAGCTCAGTGCAAAGAAACAAAAAATGTTGGGTACATTTTTTTTTTTTAATGTGCACTCACGCTTTAAGTGCATGATAGCTAGGGGAAAAATATGTTGGGCCCCCTTCCCTTGGTCCCCTAAACACATGCATATTTTGTTCCATGGTTATTCTAGCCCTGGTTCCATTGCTTGCCCAGTAAGGGCTGTGGGGGATCGGGGGACAGATGGATGAGCAATGTGCTACAGCTCCATCACTTTCCAGTTACAGGTTATGGTCGGCCCTACTCCAGATCATTTTCCAACAACAGGTGCGTGCGTGTTAGTATATATATATGGCAGGAGATCTTTCTCTCCATTGCTACATAGAGCAATAATGCTATTGCGCACTAGGTGGTTAGCGTGTGCCTAGGCACACCCAGCACACCCTGTGTGTATGCCTATGGTATCAGCAAATGTTCTCTGGCAGGGTTGCTTGATTTAGAGGACTGACTGAGAAGGATTAGAAATCCTTTGGCGGGTAAGGCAGTTCACATATACTCTATGTATTTTAACATTGTAACTTGTATGTTTGCTAACAGAGTTACAGACAGAAAAAAAAATAAATAAAACTAAATGCAGTGCAACATTTTGCATTGAATGTAAATTATACAAGCACTCATCAATTATCTAAAATGCACATTTTGCTGCTGTAGCTACCTACTGTATATATACTGTTTACTCTCAATACTAACTCACTATTATACTGGCAGCCTATGGTTCTCTTATATTTATTGCCTAAGAACATAAAATATTTATTTGCAAATTAATCACTCCAGTTTAAATAACAAGAAAATGAAATATTTTCCTGTAAAGGTCAAAAATGTAACAGAACAAATACCAACCCTGGGACTGTATAACTTGCATTGTAAGAAAACTAGTAAGTAAAAGAAATTCTGGTTGGTTATGTGGACAAACCCAGGATTAATAAATAATGGGCTTGATGGCACCAACATCCCATTGTAATGAATACTTAGAACAGAGAAGAACAAAAATAAAGCATTAAAAACATTGACACATCTAAGTATCACCATTGGAAGACAATACATAGTATAGCTTTTAGATTATATTGCTGTTTCCACACTTGTATTTCAACATTTTTTGCTGTACGGGCTTCTTCAGGAAAAAGCACAGTGTAGATAGCTTCTAGATGAAAAAACATATCTCACAAAAGTGAGTACACCCCCCCCCCACATTTTTGTAAATATTTTTTTATATATTTTCATGTGACAACACTGAAGAAATGACACTTTGCTACAATGTAAAGTAGTGAGTGTACAGCTTCTATAACAGTGTAAATTTGCTGTCCCCTCAAAATAACTCAACACACAGCCATTAATGTCTAAACCGCTGGCAACAAAAGTGAGTATACCCCTAAGTGAAAAATGTCCACATTGGGCCTACAGTGTCAATATTTTGTGTGGCCACCATTATTTTCCAGCACTGCCTTCACCTCAGTCGACGGCTCGTTGGCCGAAACGCGTCAGCTGACCCTCCTGCAGTTCCTGGGACACGCCATTGTGATTGTACACTGCGGATATTGATTGTGCACCTACTAATTTTATCAAGACTACATGTAGGTTACTACCATAAATGTGCCCTTTGTTAAATATACTGCACTATGAGTCTATTCTCTTTTTGGGGATTGAACTGAATCTTCTGTCAAGCTTATCTGTCATCTGATGTTGTTTGGTATATGAACACTATCTCCCTGTGCATGAGGATTCAGCTGTCCATTACCATCAAGACTATTAGCTTCATTATCACCGTGCCTGTGGATTACCACCACCAGGATTGTCTGATTTTCTGCTGTATTATTAGTTTGTCTGCTAAGCAGCTGGTTTGGACATACAAGTGTGTATCTTTTCCATCTACATGGCTTCTTGGTGGTGGTTTCTATTTATTAATCATTTTTGAGCCTAGAATACTACACTATAATATTTTTTCTTTGGTAATATGCTGAGTTTTCCGATTCTGGCTTCTGGGTTGTGCTGACCGCCTGATATGGGAATCCAATTAGTCGGATGAGACAACATACCTATCTACATCGTTTATTATTACTTTGCGTCTGGTAAGCAACCTGTTAGTACACTTCTGAGTGTGTTGTGCAAACGGGTTCTTGGTGGCGGCCTCTCTGGATTTAATTTTATGTACTATACCATGAGATGCTCTCTTGTTTGATTTCATATGTCTCGCCTCTTCTGCTGAGCGGAATCGGCCAGTATTGAGAGAACCAACACCAACCTTGTTTGATGACAGGCCTGTTATTTCTTTCCATTTGGTAAGCAGCGTGGATCACACTTGTTTATGAAAACGGATTCTTTGAGCGCCGCATGCAAATCTTTTTTTACTGCCTTAACTCTCTTGGGCATTGAGTTCACCAGAGCTTCACAGGTTGCCACTAGAGTTCTCTTCCACTCCTCCATGACGACATCACAGAGCTGGTGGATGTTGGAGACTTTACGCTTCTCCACTTTCCGTTTGAGGATGCCCCACAGATGCTCAATAGGGTTTAGGTCTGGAGACATGCTTGGCCAGTCCGTCATCTTTACCCTCAGCTTCTTTAGCAAGGCAGTGGTCGCCTTGGAGGTGTGTTTACGGTCTTTATCATGTTGGAAAACTGCCCTGCAGCCCAGTCTCCGAAGGGAGGGGATGATGCTCTGCTTCAGTATGTCACAGTACATGTTGGCATTCATGGTTCCCTCAATGAACTGTAGCTCCCCAGTGCCAGCAGCACTCATGCAGCCCCAGACCATGACACTCCCACCACCATGCTTGGCTGTAGGCAAGACACACTTGTCTTTGTACTCCTCACCTGGTTGCCACCACACACTCTTGACATCATCTGAACCAAATACGTTTATCTTGGTCTCATCAGACCACAGGACATGGTTCCAGTAATCCATGTCCTTATTTTGATTGTCTTCAGCAAACTGTTTGTGGGCTTTCTTGTGCATCACCTTTAGAAGAGGCTTCCTTCTGGGACAACAGCCATGCAGACCAATTTGATGCAGTGTGCGGCGTATGGTCTGAGCACTGACAGGCTAACCCCCCCACCCTTTCAACCTCAGCAGAAATGCTGGCAGCACTCATACCTCTATTTCCCAAAGACGACCTCTGGATATGACGCTGAGCACGTGCACTCAACTTCTTTGGTCGACCATGGCGAGGCCTGTTCTGAGTGGAACCTGTCCTGTTAAACTGCTGTATGGTCTTGGCCACCGTGCTGAAGCTCAGTTTCAGAGACTTGGCAATCTTCTTATAGTCTAAGCCATCTTTATGTAGAGCAACAATTTTTTTTTTCAGATACTCAGAGAGTTCTTTGCCATGAGGTGCCAAGTTAAACTTCCAGTGACCAGTATGATTGAGTGAGAGCGATAACACCAAATTTACCACACCTGCTCCCTATTCATGCCTGAGATCTTGTAACACTAACAAGTCACATGACACCGGGGAGGGAAAATGGCTAATTGGGCCCAATTTGGACATTTTCACTTAGGGCTCTTTCACACGGGCGTTCCGTATGTCCGTTTTTCATCCCATCCGTTTGCGGATGAAAAGCGGACATAATGTATCTCTATGTAAATACGGATGTCATCGGATGATCATCCTCTGATATCCGTTTTTTGTCAGTTCAGTTCAGTTCAGTTCAGTTTTTTTGAACGGAGGAGAACCCTATTTTTTCTTCCTTTCAAAAAACGGAACGGAAGCAAAAACGGATGTCAGTGGTGTCATCCGCAGACATCCGTATTTACATAGACATGCATTATGTCAGTTTTTCATCCGCAAACGGATGGAATGAAAAACGGACATACGGACCGGATGACACAAGTGTCATCCGTGTCCGTTACAAAAAAAAAAAAGGACCTGATCGGGCAAAAAAAAAGGAACGCCCGTGTGAAAGAGCCCTTAGGGGTGTACTCACTTTTGTTGTCAGCGGTTTAGACATGAATGGCTGTGTGTTGAGTTATTTTGAGGGGACATCAAATTTACACTGTTATACAAGTTGTACACTTACTACTTTACATTGACGGAACTGCATTCCCCTACATTCCCGCTAAAAAAAAAAAAAGCCGCTGGTCATAGGTCTTTTTGGCTGCTATCCCAGGGCAAGCCCTTACCAAGAGACTGTTCTAAAAAGGCCTACCACTGCCAAAATACTTGTCCTATTTTTGGGTATCCTGCACCCCTACACCCTTTCTCCTAGAATTGTGTTCAGCAATAAAAAGTTGAAATACAAATTTTTCTTACTATACACTAAGAACCAGAATCTGAGATTGATATGTTAGCCTGTAACACCTTTTAAGGGTCATTCCACATAACCCTAAGAGGAGGAGTGTTACTGTTACACACATATTTAAACTTTCAGGCTGCAGTAGTATAAATCTATCCCTGACCATAATTGAAAAACTCATAGTACCAAAAAGTACCAAATACCATATGCCAAGAGATATGTAAAAAAGAAGCCGTGTGTGTGTGATTTTTTTTTTTTTTAATGAGTAGGGGTGCAATGTACACCATACTCATTCACATGGGGGGGCAGAATCTGGGGGCCCCCTTGTTAAAGGGGGCTTCCAGATTCCTATAAGCCCCCTGCCCACAGATCCCCACAACCACCCTTCAGGGTCAACATGGAGACAAGGTGCTTTAAGGTGGGGGGGCCCTAAAGCAACCCCTCCATGTTGAGGGCATGCGGCCTTGTATGGTTCAGGAGGGGGCACTCGCTCGTCTCCCCCCCCCCTTTCCTGGCCCGCATGCTCAGATAAGGGTCTGGTATGGATTATTCGGGGGGACCCCACACCATTTTTTTTTTATTTTGGCCTTAAAATTTATACCACACCCAAAGGGCCTGGTATGGCTTGGGGGAGGGGGGGGCCTCACATTGTTTTTTTCACATTTTTTGTATTGCCGGCAATGGTTTAAAAGCTTGCAGCTGGTAAAATCAATTTAAATGTCATTTTTGTTTCTTTATATATGTAAGTTTTGCGGCAGCAGGTTCTTTACACGGCATAGATGCACCACTTTACAGGGAGACTAAAGGGATCTCCCAGGCACTATATTTAAAATATTTTTTTTTTTTTATTGCTTCACTCTAAGCATCAATAAAATCACTGCTACCGCACTGATAAAATGATCTTTTTTAAAAACAGTTTTTGCATTCATACATGTCCCCCATAAACTTTAATAGGGTTTGCAGTTTGGGCCTTATGCGATGGTCAAGAGTTATGAATCAGGCGTGTTCAGCCCAACTGTGTTGCCAAGACATTGGGTAACACATGTGATTTCCATTTTGAACCTAGCTATAAGATCCCTAAATTTGTGTTAAGCATGATTCAGCAAGTTCAGATGATATTATTGCGCATTTTCCCATAAACACTCCATTAACATGTCAATATAATGATGGATATTCATGTGTGAACAGCCAAACAGCCATAGAAGATGCTTTCTATTAGGCGATAACTTCCTTATTGAATTCCTTACAATATTTGGCTGCATGAAGACTTACTACTGCCAGGTTCTTGGAACACAGGATACAGCTGGGGACTTAGCATGCAGGATACGGTTTCTTCCTCAGTACAGCTCACTATTCCATTAATGTACAGGTCATGCTACTTGTGCTGGTAGAGCATGACCCTGTGCTAACATTTCTGTTAACACTTTAGACAAGTTCTTGGTCCAGTTAAGAGTAAACTGTTTACTGATCATGAGAAAATTGGCATGTTTCATAAGAAATGGTGGTAAAAGTGTGGCAATTCTCCAAAAAAAGATACATTCACCAGCTCTCATTATTGCTAGTTGACAATTAAACCTAATTTAAACCTGTTTCCAAAATCATATTAAAGGCAGAGGTCTCAGCTTCATATATTTAACTAAATATGAGATTAAATAGACAGGAAAATGTACCTGTATTTTACCCGACCGTCAAATCAGTGACCCAGACTTGCAATGGGTAGCTGGATCCCTTTCATAAGTTAATTTAAATATTGCAAAGAGATAAAGCTAAAAGTTAGTCATCTGTCCATAGATTAGGTAAATATGCACTTCTCTGTGCAAATTCATTATGTACTGCTCATATGTTTACTTATCTCACTAGTGTGCCAGTCTCCGAATTGCATATAGGAAAATGGTCATTTAACAAAGCTTTTTAGGATCTTTAAAACTATAAAGAGTAAGGCTGGCTATACATTATACACTTTTCATGTACAGTTTTCCTTTAGATTTACCAAAACTATAAAATATGAGGTCAAACCTAAACATTATCATTTTGTATGCAATCAGGTAGGCCCTTGCACTACATAGTTGAAGGTAAATCTAAAGGAAATTGAGCAATAAAATTGTATACTGTATGGCCAATTTAACTGAAGCTTAACTTGAGAAAAAATAAAACCCTCTGCTGATTAAAGTACATTGCAACAAACTTTAAAACGATTTTAACAAACTTTGTAGAATATTCCTACCTTTTGTTGCATTGAAAAAATGACTCTTTATTTCACCTTGTCCTGCGCATGCTAAAACACAATCCTAAAGAGCAGTGGGACTTTCAAGGGCCGATATAAGAGGGATGGTCACAAATAGAGCCAAAATATTTTCATGTTAATATGTAAATATTTTGGCTCTATTTGTGACCATCCCTCTTAGCCCCGGTTCACACTTGTGCGTGTGCAGGGTTTGCATGTAATGTCGGAGCGCACTGCTCCGACATTACATGCGATCGGCTGTGCGGTGCGAGTTTAGCCATACAAACTGTATGGCTAAATTCGCATCGCACCCGCAGCAAACACGCACAGGAGGCATTTTTGCAGCCGCATCAGGATCGGATCGCACAGCAGTTCACACTTGTGCGATCCGATCCTGTGCGAACTGCACGATCGCACTGCGATATGCGATCAAACTGGGGGTGTCGTTAAGATTACATTGACACCCCAGCGGATCGCATATGGCAGTGTGAACTGCCGGGGGTGCGTGTGCGATGCGGGAACAGGCTGCGGATTCGCAGCCTTCCCGCATCGCATATATGTGAACCAAGCCTTATATTGGCCCTTGAAAGTCCCACTGCTCTTTAGGATTGTGTTTTGGTGTTTCATATCAGGATGATGGCCAGTTAATCATGGTACATTGTTTAAAGTCCTGTGCATGCTGATTCTGAATCAGAGGGACTGTTTCATAATAATCAGCTGGTACACTCTCAGTGTTCTAATAACGCCGTAGTATCCCTTTAACATTTGGGGAGTATGTCACTGAAATTGAAATTCTTATTGCAGGGGTGCTTAAAATTTGGCATGTATCTTAGAGCAGACTTGTGGGAAAATCAGTAAGGTAATCACACTAGCATCATCAGCTGTATACAGAAAGCCTTTAAAGAGGAAGTAAACTTCCATCACTAAATTGTACCTATAGGTAAGCCAATAATAAGGCTTATCTATAGGTAGTGTAAATATCTCCTAAACATGCACCGTATAGGAGATATTTACTGTACATGCAGAAAAAAACAAAAACGTCCAGCGGTTTACAATCGCTTTAAGTTGCCATATTGCATTAAAATTTTACAAAACATTAGAGCCACTGCAGTCTGAAAAGGAAAAGTAATTTTAATAACATTAATTTACAACATGGCTTGTGTATGTAGCGATATCCCTGTAGATAGGATGGGTCCTTTGTTCTTTGCCTCAACCTCCCCAATGGCAACAGACCCCAGGTCAAGTCCACAAAGCTTATAGCATTACAGAAATCATTAAAGGTAATACCAGGTACACAATAATGATGCTGCATCAGAGAGCAGACACCAAATAGGTTAAGGAAGGTAAACCTGAATATATTGTCACTCAGTATGGTTAGGAACCAGTGGCAGCTGGTGCTCCATGGGCTGGGGGGGCATATGGACCGCACCACCCCCCCCCCCACCGGACCACACCAGGCCACACACCATACCCCCCCCAGGACCACAGCAGGACGCAGGACATACCCCCCGCCTCACTCACCCTGCCTGGACATCTGAAAATGTGCAGCAGCAAACGGCGGCGGTGGCTTCGGCTTCTTTCCCCTCAGGCTTTTGCGTCTCCTCCCTCCTCCTCCATGCCCAATGGCATGGCTTCTCCTTTCGGCCAATCGGAAAACTGGTCTCAGGACCCGCTTCCTGATTGGCCAGGAGGAGGATCCGTGTGAAAATAGCGAATATTCATTTGCTATTGTCACAAAACTGTTTGGGCCCGGGGCGCAGTGCTCTGTGCCCCAAGCCCACCCTTTTTTTTAGCCTATTAGAGCCTCTGGCTCTAATCACATGGTTAAAAAGAAAAAAAATCCCCATTGAACTCTATGCGTCTGGCGCCCTGCATGTGGATTAGGGGGTTTGGATGCATAGATGGGGGGCGGCGCCCCTGCCCCCCAATGCACCAGCCGCCACTGTTCGGAACGATAAAGGCATAAAAGTGGATTTGCAGTAGTAGTATTAGTGAAGTTTAACATACAATATAAATGGTAAAGATTGAAGCACAAGAGTAGATTGGGATTAGTAGTCAGACAGTTTAACATACAGTATGATCATTAGTCAGCAGCTGACATACAATAACACCATGCACCAGGATCACCATGAAAAAGTTGCAAGGTCACCGTCAAGGCAGCAATGTTGTTGAAACTGAGACTGAAATGACCAGGTTGGCTTCTCTTGTATCTCTAGCCCAAGTCCCGCTAAAGGTGGAACTGAGGGTACCAAAGGACAGGAGGAAAATGAGTGCCAGCAGTCGTTGATAGGAGCACTTGCAGCAGGAGATGCAGACCCTGGCAGGCAGGAACAGTGGCTGATCCAGCCAAAGTTAAAGGGGCACTCCACACAGGCTGCAGGTTCAGATGTGAAACAGGAACAGGAACTCGCTGTGATGAGCAGAGCTGAAACAGATGACAGCTGGATAGGCACTTGAACCAGATGTGAAAGCAGAGTTGGGAACAGCAGTGTGGTCACATGTATAGCCGAGGTCAGCAGCAGGTGGGCAACGAGGTACCAAGATATAAGACAGAGACGTGGTCAAGAACGGAGTCAGGGTCAGGAACTGGCGACAGAGCAGAAGCAGGATCCAAGTTCAGGTCAGAGGCAAGCCGAGACAGCAACAGGGGAACAAGCAGAGTAATAGCAGGATACAGGGAAAAGCTAAAAGACCAGTTAGCACTGGAGCAAGAGCAGGGGCCCATTCAAATAGTCCATCTGGCACCAACATGCATTGAGTGCATGCCCCTGTGCACATGCGTACGCCTAGTCTCTATTTTGGTGAGAATTCTGCAAGCATGTGCATTTCTTTTAGCTATTCTTTGTGCATGCACATTTCTGTTAGCCAAACATCTAGCAGTAGTTCTCAACAAGATTACACTGCCAGAGTGCATTAGGGTGACCATGCTAGGCCCAGGCTAACTGAATGGAGGCACCCTTTTTGTGAGTAACAGCTAGAGACTTGTAAATCACTTGATAGGGGTAGTCCTTTACTGTGTTCTTCTGTTGGCTAAAGTTAGGGCCCTTAAAATAGCATTGGCGCACTTAGCAACAGTGTTGAAAATCTAACATGCCGTATAGGTGCAGTGTAGATGTGGTTCAGGAGCAGTGTAGGTGTGGTATACTTATTGTCCTACCTGTAGTGATTCGCTCCCTACAAGCAGTGTGGGAAATAGGCAGTGAGCCCTCTCACCAGTTCCTGGGGTGCGGCTGTGAACTCTCTCTGAACAAGGGATTCCCCCTCACTCTTTTCACATAATGCTTCCATAGATTCCACAGACGGAAGTAGATGAGAGGATGCTCTGATCTCCCTACGGCAACGGTGCAGATGCGATCTCTGTGGTCTGTGCTGAACTGCCTCCGGGTCTATGCTGGACTGGCCTCTCAGCAGTGTGGTCAGTATGCAGCAAATGTGCTCTCATTGATTCCCTTGGCGCCAAGAGAGAGAGCCTAGCTGAGCAGTCTCAGAAAAGCAGCTCCACTGCTCCTCCTTGACCCAGTGTTTTTAGGGAATTATAGTGCAAAGGCTCTATAAGCTCCACAATATGGCTTATCCATGATCCTCAGCGTTCTGCATTAGAATCCATAGGTTTTTCGGCTATAGTTCTCCCTCTGCTGACTGGAGGGGATAGTGCAACACAATATTCAGCTTAACAAAAAGTGAAAAAAAAAAAAAAGAGAAAGTGAAAGTAAACTGAATGTAAAGAGGGATATGACTTCTCCACGTTTCTGTAGTCCGGCACCTGACTACATGTAGCAACTGTATATGTGATTTTATTTTATTTTTTTTGTTAGATATTTTTCCATGAAAGTAGAGTTTACCTTTAAAGGCTGCTCTTGGCTACTTCACTTTACAGATCATCTCTACTCTGTGTACAGTCTTATTAAAGAATCTATAAAATGTGGGTTATAATTTTATGGTAACAGTCACCTGAGGATAAAATAAGGTTGCAACCTTTTGGTGAGCCTAAGAAAAAGGTCTAGTAACCAATTCCAGTAACCATTTACTACAGATCTTTTTCAGGTTTAAAAATGGTCAGCCTATTGAACTAAGAACATCACCTCCTGGAAAATACAGAATACTTAATGAATATGGGATGTTAACTTTAGAGATCCGCAGGTAAGAGATCCCCTGGACAAGAAAGCAAATGTTTAGGTTACAGCGGCTTGTTAAGTCTTAATTAGCAGCAATATGGGCATGCAGAGTAGACAGAAAACAATGTTTCAGTTTATTCTCAAACCTTTTTTACACCCATGCACCTTGCTAATGGTTTGTAGGAAGTTAACCACTTACCGCAAAGTGACGCAGGACTACGTCGGCAAACTTTGCGGGGTTATACCGGGATGATGCCTCTAGCTAGAGACACCATCCCGGTACCATGGTTTAGAGCCAATGGTCGGCTTTCCATCAGTAACGTCCGATGCGGCTCGGGAGCCGCTCGATCGTTACCCGGATGAGCGGGAGGGGACGTTCCCCGCCCCCCTCCCGCCGCCTTCCGTGACTTTCAATCCCATCCCATCCGTAGACCCGAGCACCCAGCCGGCAGGTCCGCCGGCTGGATGGAGTCCCGATCAAAGTCGGAAACGGCTTCGATCGGGTCTCCGATGACGTGACTCGGCTAATACTGTTTAGTATTTTTTAAATGCAGTGAAATGTGATTTTTCAAAATTTTTCCAAAAAAATGGCAAATACCGCATGACAAAAAATATTGCAATGACCGACATTTTATTCTCCAGAGTCTTTACTAAAAAAATATATATAATGTTTGGGGGTTCTAAGTAGTTTTCTAGGAAAAAATACTGGTTTTAACTTGTAAACAAAAAGTGTCCGAAATAGGGCTGGGGCTTAAGTGGTTAAGATATATAGAAAGCATATACTGCCATCTGGTGGAAAGATCAGCTATAACAATAACTGTTAGGAAAACCATATGAAATATACTATATTATGAACAAAAAAAGATATTATCCCATCTAATACATACGTTACAGATAATTAATTGAACACAAGTCCATATAATGCAAACAACTTAGTATAACCAGACACAGGAAAAGCATGATCTAGTGAGGTGTTCTATAGTATGTGATTGAAGATTAGCGAACTGCCTTGCTGTTATAAAAAATCAAGGCTGTTAGTTAGAACCATTACCTAAATGATTTTCTTCTCAATGATGATTTTACTTAAAATGCCCTGGATTTTACCTATACCTGAACATAAGCGCATTGATCAAATATGCTGCACAACATATTGAAAAAGGACACATAGGAGATGTATATACTGTGTGTATATATATATATATATATATATACAGTATATATACAGTATATATATATATATGTATATATTTTTTTTAGATATATATATATATATATATATATATATATATATATATATTGAAGAAATGACACTTTTATACAATGTAGTGCGTGTACAGCTTGTATAACAGTGTAAATTTGCTGTCCCCTCAAAATAACTTAACACACAGCCATTAATGTAAACAGCTGGCAACAAAAGTGAGTACACCCCTAAGTAAAAATGTCCAATTAGCCATTTTCCCTCCCCGTTGTCATGTGACTCGTTGGTGTTACAAGGTCTCAGGTGTGAATGGGTAGCAGGTGTGTTAAATTTGGTGTTATCGCTCTTAATCTCTCATACTGGTCACTGGAAGTTCAACATGGCACCTCATGGCAAAGAACTCTCTTAGGATTTGAAAAAAAGAATTGTTGCTCTACATAAAGATGGCCTAGGCCAGTGATGGTGAACCTTGGCACCCCAGATGTTTTGGAACTACATTTCCCATGATGCTCAACTACACTGCAGAATGCACGAGCATCATGGGAAATGTAGTTCCAAAACATCTGGGGTGCCAAGGTTTGCCATCACTGGCCTAGGCTATAAGAAGATAGTCAAGATCATGAAACTGAGCTGCAGCACGGTGGCTAAGACTATACAGCGGTTTACCAGGACAGGCTCCACTCAGAACAGGCCTCGCCATGGTCGACCAAAGGAGTTGAGTGCAGGTGCTCAGCGTCATATCCAGAGGTTGTCTTTGGGAAATAGTTGTATGAATGCTGCCAGCATTGCTACAAAGGTTAAAGGGGTGGAGGGTCAGCCTGTCAGTGCTCAGACCATACGCCGCACACTGCATTAAAATGATCTGCATGGCTGTCATCCCAGAAGAAAGCCTCTTCTAAAGATGATGAACAAGAAAGCCTGCAAACAGTTTGCTGAAGACCAGCAGAGTAAGGACATGGATTACTGGAACCATGTCCTGTGGTCTGATGAGACCAAGATAAACTTATTTGGTTCAGATGGTTTCAAGCGTGTGTGGCGGCAACCAGGTAAGGAGTACAAAGACAAGTGTGTCTTGCCTACAGTCAAGCATGGTGGTGGGAGTGTCATCGTCTGGGGCTGCATGAGGGGAGCTACAGGTCATTGAGCGAACCATGAATGCCAACCTGTACTGTGACATACTGAAGCAGAGCATGATCCCCTCCCTTCAGAGACTGGGCCACAGGGCAGTATTCCAATATGATAACGACCCCAAACACACCTCCAAGACAACCACTGCCTTTCTAAAGAAGCTGAGGGTAAAGGTGATGGACTGGCCAAGCATTTCTCCAGACCTAAACCCTATTGAGCATTTGTGGGGCATCCCCAAACGGAAGGTGGAGGAGTGCAAGGTCTGTAAAATCCACCAGCTCCGTGATGTTGTCATAGAGGAGTGGAAGAGGACTCCAGTGGCAACCTGTGAAGCTCTGGTGATCTCCATGCCCAAGAGGGTTAAGGCAGTGCTGGAAAATAATGGTGGCCACACAAAATATTGACACTTTGGGCCCAATTTGGACATGTTCACTTAGGGCTGTACTCACTTTTGTTGCCAGCGGTTTAGACATTAATGGCTGTGTGTTGCGTTATTTTGAGGGGACAGCAAATTTACACTGTTATACAAGCTGTACTCTCACTACTTTACATTGTAGCAAAGTGTCATTTCTTCAGTGTTGTCACATGAAAAGATATAATAAAATCTTTACAAAAATGTGAGGGGTGTACTCACTTTTGTGAGATGCTGTATATATATATATATATATATATATATATATATAAATATATATATGTGTGTGTGTGTGCGTGTGTGTATAGACACATACAACAGTATGTGCGTATAAAATGAAAGCAGATTAAGCTGTATCAGTAGTCCCTGTATAGTATTCAGAGCTTTATTTTTGTGAGTACTTTTTTTATTAATGTGTGGACAAGCTATGTTCTCACTCAGTCAGTATGCACAAAGCAAATATGGGGCTATTATGTTGTCCCTTCTCTCCTAAATAGATGTTCCATGGAAGATTCTGCTGACTACAGCGTTGTGGCTACTAATGATTTTGGCCAGGCAACCTCCTTCGCTAATGTGGTTGTAAAAGGTAAGTAGTTTAAAGCATCAAAAGCAATCGATATGTAGACAGAAACAATTTTCTATTCTAGGCCCAAAAGAATAGCATAGAAACATACAAACACCTGCTGTATTTCTTTGCTAACTTCTCTCTGGGCCCCATCTCCTAGGCCTATAGAAGATTCTTTTCAAATCTTTATACATTGCATGCTATTCTTTGTGTTTTTTGTTTTTTTTCAGAATATCATGGATTAAAAGCAGGCTGGGACTCGGTTTCATATCCTGGTAAGTGAAACAGGAATGAGTTTAATAATAAAGAGTTAACAACTAGAAACTGAACAAAAATCTCATTGACCCAGTGGTGCATCAAAATGTTTTGACTCTCATGGTAAAGGTGAGAAAATGTGTACAATGAAATTAACACTGATAAGGATTATAATGGTGCACTGTAGAGAATGCACATTTACAAAGTGAATGTTTGCCTTACTTAGTACATATGGTAAAATTGTTCACTTCAATCATCTAATCATATGCAATGCAAAATCCTGTTTTTTATTTCATCTGCACACGGTTGGAAGAACATAGGTTTAAGAAACAGGTTTATGTTAATCCAGACTCCCATAGCTGCTCATACTATACTTCGTTCACCCATAGCAGCTCATATAAAACACCTTTCACCTGTGGAGAAGACTCTTTTTAAGCTTCAAGCCCATAGGTGTGCACAGCCTATTTCATTACAGTGTGCACCATAAAGCTCAAACACACATGCCTTTCTCTGCAGCCTCAGCTGCACTGGACAGTGAATGAATAGGAAGTGCTCTGTGCTGAGCAGCTTCCTGTTCATTCACAAACCGAAGCATAGTAGCACAGTTTACTATGCTTCAGTTATGAATGAACACTGTAAGTAAGTGTGTTTAATGTGTTCATTTCGAAAAAGGAAGGGACCGGTAAATGACATATTGGCTAGCTCTTTCCTCCGCTTTCCTGAAATATCACCCACAGCAGCCGAGGGGAGAGGGGAGGAGGGAAGCCAGCAGCACTGCGGGGGGGGGGGGCAACAACATGGGGGAAGCCCTCTGCGCATGCTTATTTTTAAGCCACAACTTGGAGCTTACACAGAACTTAGAACTCTTTCCCTACAGCATGTGACAGCTTTGCGTGCCTAAATGAATGGCCTGGTACCTGCCCTGGCACATGAAAGGAGGGGGAAGGGTAGGTCACAAGCTTCTCTATACATGAAAGTACTAGGTATGCCACATTGTTTCCCCAAGGCAGGTGAAGCAAATGTAAGTAAACATCTGTGGGGACTGGAGATAAATAAATAAAGAAATAAAGTCAACCCGATGCAAGGTCTGTGTGGTGCCTATATTTAAAAAGGGATCAAAGTCTTTACCAAGTAACTACAGACTGGTTAGTTTAAAATTGTTGTAAACCTCAGACATGAAATATGAACAAAGCATATCCCTCTGTAGTGTGTACTTGTCTAAATTAGAAGCACTAAGGGGGTTATTCACAAAACCTGGAAAGTGTTTGGCGTGTCCGGCCGTGTCCATGTAAGCAGCACTCTCTCGCTGCTCCTCCAGCACCGCCGGCTTTCTTCACTGATCCTGTTGGCACAGCGGATCGGTGATCATATTGCAGTACACCCATGGATATTCCATACCCTGCTGCACCCAGCTAGATGGTTAGAATCAGGCAGAACTTGCCCAAATGGTAAGGGGACCGACTTTCAGCGGGGTCCCCCAGAGCTCTCAGGATGGCGGCGGGCCGACGCTGCTTCCTTCCTAGCCGCAGATGGAGAAAGGACAGAAGTCTCCAGCAGCTGCTCCTCTCCCTGGGACAGGTTAAAAAAAAACCCTCTGGCAACCCCTCTGCCTGGCTACAGTCCTCCTCTACTATTAAGGACCATTTTAAAGGTCCCTTGCCCCCTCATAGTTCTCCTGTATACACTGCCTCTGAGAATACAGCGGGGGGGAACTGGGGAGAAGACATAGAAGAAGAAGGCTACAGCCAGCCTCTTATTAATGATGTCTCTATTGCCACTGACTCTAGTGATGATTCTACTCTTACTTTGAAAGATGGTATGGCTGCCATTCAAACATGCCAGACTGTACTGACTACTCAAATAGAATCGGTCAAAATGGACCTATCGCCTGTGTGCCATGATATGCAGAAGATTCGCAGAGTAACCGCAGCTGAACAAAGAATCAGCGATGTGGAGGATGCTATTACCCCTTTAGCTGCTGAGGCCCGTGCCACTCAACAACATGTTGCGGACCACTCGGCTAAACTTAATGACCTAGAACAGGGGTCTGCAACCTTTAAGACATAAAGAGCCACTTGGACCCGTTTCCGAAGGAAAAAAAAAACTGGGAGCCGCAAAACCTACAAAAACCTACCGGGGGGTCGAAAACAGGGACGTAATTAGAAATCACAGGGCCCCATAGCAAAATTTGCTATGCCCAATGATCATACCCCAATGCAGAGACCAGCGTACCTGCCCCTTTCAATGCAGTGACCAGCGTACCTGCCCCTTTCAATGCAGTGACCAGCATACATGCCCCTTTCAATGTAGTGACCAGCATACATGCCCCTTTCAATGTAGTGACCAGCGTGCGTGCGTGCCCCCTTCAAAGCAGTGTGTGGGCCCCCCCCCCCCCCCAATGAGGCATCACTTCACTTACCTCACACTGGTGCCTGGCGTGCTGCTGCTGACGGGAGTCTGGACGGACGTCTTCTTCAACCTGCATGCGCGCCGCTGCCCTCCTCTCTGACAGCGGGCGGGAAGGTGACGTCGGGACGGTGCGTGACTAACGCACGCAACGCCCCCCACGCGACATCACAGCCAGGACAGCGCCACAGTGGGTAGTGTAACGGGGCGCACAGTGCGCCTCCTCCCCTCGCTAGCATCCACCCCGGAGCCGCGGCAAAGGTTCAAAAGAGCCGGGGTTGCCGACCTATGACCTAGGAGATAATTTTTGGCAAAATAACCTGCGTTTCATTGTTTTCCCTAAAGGTGTAGAGGGCAGAGAGCCTGAATGATTTATGGAAACCTGGATCAGATCTATTAAAACTCACTTTTGTCACTGTTTCCTATTGAAAGAGCTCACTGGGGCACCTCCTCGGCTTATCTTGTTGAAAATCCTGCATTACCTGGATAAGGAAGCCATTCTTCGGTCAGCTAGATCATTGGGGAACATAACCTACAACGGCAACCGCATCTCCATATTCCCAGATTTCTCGGCGGCCACTCAGAAGCAAAGAGCTGCTTTTACAGCTTTTAAACGCAGGCTGCGGGAAAAAAAGTCTCCCGTTTAGCATACTATATCCAGCGAAACTTTGTGTAGTTGCTGATGGCAAAGTTCAGTTTTTCACCTCTCCTATGGGAGCTTCTAACTGGCTTGACCATGTGAAGTGATTTTGTTTGCCTTCTCGGCTAGCTCACTTTGCCGCTGTGCCTTCCCCCAGACCCCTACTGGAAAGTTGGGTTGTCACTTCCTTTCTGACATCCGGTGTGCTGGAATAATCCTATGAATGGATAATTCAGTCATAGGTGTTGCTGGTGGACAATTTTTTGTTATTTTGATTTTTTCTTCCTTTTTGTGTTTTTTGGTATTGCTGTTCTCCTTCTTTCTCTGTTACAGGACTTGTTACAGATGCTTCCCTCACAGGATTCTGTTGGTTATGGGTAAAAGCCCGTCATATGTTTCTTGGTCGAGGCCGGGTGGGGGGTGGGGAAGTTTTGGTTTTGTTTATGTTTTTTTGTTTCACCTGAATCAGATATACTTATATGCCTATCTACATGTCCTGGATGTCACCCTTGATTTGCACTTTATATTGCCCCGATGCATAGTTCTCCAATCCTATGCCCATGTCTATAGTTTGAATCATGATGCTTAACATCTTATCCTGGAATGTCAGAGGCCCTAATACTAAAAATAAACTCTCCCTAGTTGTTGGTCAAATCAAAAGGGCTAAACCTCATATCATATTCCTACATGAAACACATTTTTTGGCTCCAGAGTAATGGCCTTGAAATGCCCACACATAGCCTATGCTTTTCATGCTACCTATTCCTCCTACTCTACAGAAGTATCCATTCTACTCACCAAGGCCCTATCAGTGCAGATTGAAGTGGTCTCTGACCCAGGAAGGCTGTTATATTATTGTTGTAATTAGGTACCTGGATTTCTTCTATAGTTTGGTTAACATTTATACAACCCCGCCATTTGATATCTCTAGACTACTTGCCTGTAGAGGGAAAATTCTCCAAATAGCTAAAGCTACTATACTTATTGCTGGAGACTTTAATGCAATGCTATCTCTCACACTTGACAGACTAGAGAGATCTTCTCAAATTGCTTTGTATGATTGGATGGAGAGCTATGACTGGGTGGAAATATGGCGATGGAAGCACCCTGATAGTAGGGAATTCTCTTGTCAATCTGATTCTCATCATACGCTATCCAGATTGAACATGGCATTTACGCAGCCGTAATCTCTGTTTAGAGTGGTATCTTTACAATACAAACCAAAGGCTTTCTCTGATCATGCCCCTTTGGTCTTGCAGTTGAGGAGCTTGGGGTCTTCTGGCTTGCGTGTGTGGTGTGTGGCATATGAGTCCTTTTTGGATGGCTGATCCCATGGTTTTGTATGAGTGTAAGGATGATTTGAGACATATCTGGGCTGAAAATGGGCCAGAGGTTACAGAAGGGTTCTGTTGGGATGCTTTAAAAGCAGCAATGAGAGGCTCCTATATGAAAGAGGTCCATGAGCTCAAATGGACTAATGATTCCAAACCTACTTAGCTAGCAAACAGTGTTAAGGATTTAGAATCTACTTACGAAACGGATCCCACAATAGCTAGTTATCAAGCTTGGAAACAGGCTGAAAAGACATATACCGTGACCCTCACAGATAAGAATAAAAAAAAAAAAAAAAACTCTGCCCAACATATTTTTGAACAAGAGGACAAGAATGGCAAACTTTTAGCATTTCTGCCCAAACCAGCCTTTGAACCCTTCACTATCCCCAGAATATTAGAAGCCACGGGCTGAATGAGAGAGTCTACTGAGCAGGTGATGGAGGCTTTTCTCCAATTTTATACCAATCTTTACACTTCTAAAGCTCAATACTCTAATGCAGAGCTCTCAGGCTATCTCCAAGCTTATCATAGGTGTGTGCAGCCTATTGCATTAGGGTGTGCACCCCAAAGTTTAAATACACATGCATGTGTTTTCCTACATGTATATGGCCCCGGTACATTACTCTCCCTGCTGGCAAAGTGAAATAGAAGTGTGTGGCACTTCTCTTATGGCAGAGCAGGTCCGAGGGAGATCTTTCCCATCTCCTCACTGGCAAACAGAGCGATAATGCTAATGTGCCCTAGGTGATTAGGGTGTGCCCAGGCACACCCGACACACCCTGTGCGCACGCCTATGAATCTTATTACTAAATTATTCGCCACTTGTTTGAATACTGTTTTTACCTGGTTAATCAACCCGGATCAAACTGGCTTCATCCTAGGACGCTCCAGGTATATCAACCTTAGAAGATTGTATACTAACCTACAAGTCCACAATGATTCGGATACCCCTAAAGTGCTCATGGCACTGGACACCCATAAGGCATTCAACTCTATAGAATGGCATTTCTTACTACAAATATTACAAAAATATGGTTTTGGGGAAACCTTTAATTCCTGGATTAACATCCTTTATACCTCGCCTAGGGCACATTTTTAGGGCTAAACATATCATATCTGAACCCTTTTCAATCCAACTGGGTATGAGACAGGGGTGTCTGCTCTCCCCTCTTTTGTTTGCTATGGCCATCGAACCCCTAGCGGAATTACTCCAAATCTCCCCTCAGTTTTGGGGCCTCCGAAATGGTTCACTAGAACAAAGAGTTTCACTATATGCTGATGACATGCTTCTATATGTGACTAAGCAGGTGTATAGTATACCAAATATCGTAGGGACCATTCAAGAATTTTGGCAATTCTTGGTGTTCAAAGTCAGTTGGACAAAATCTTGCATTTTTCCTATTGATTTGGGACTTCCTCTCTCACTACCCCAGAATTGCCCATTACAACTTACAAACTCCTTTATATTTGGGGATTCATATTCAATTACCACAAGCAAAATACTTTGCCGCTCAGTTAGTATACCTGCATTGGTGGATGTTTACGCAGATGAATAACGTGGCTACAGCCGCCGAAGCAGTCATTGTCTCATCCTATGAAACCCTAAGTAACCTTATTTACAGGCGGACTGTTAATACTACTCAAGGGACTGTAACTTTGAAAGCTTCCTTACAAATCTACAACCATTGTTTAAACATCCTTAAGACAACTAATCATATAACATCTACCAACCAGCCCTTGTGGTTTAATCCCCGCCTACACCACTTTCACACCCTAGAGGATGTGTTGCACTGAGCAGAACAGGGCTTAAAGTACTTACATCAGCTGTATGACCAAGGAGTATTTAAGCTGTTTGTCCAATTGCAGCGTGAGTTTAGGGTACCTCCAATATGGCATTTTAGATATTTACAACTTCACCATGCAGCAGAGACTCAGCTGGGTTCACAAAAGGTGCAATTAACCAATTCTAAGCTAGAGAAGGCACTTCTTTCACCTGACCACCCCAAAAAAATTATGCGCTACTCATGGATAAACCTTCACCACAATTATAGAAGGGCCGGGACAAATGGATGGCAGATATACCATCATGGAGTACGACTTAGTCCCAAATTGCCGGACAAGTCGCACAAGTGTGAACCGGCCCTAACTCGTTTGCCCTACAGCCTTGTCACCAAATTTGCAAAATCACATGCAGTATTATCACTAGAGGTTAGCACACTGATTTGATTATGAAATGCAGCCTAATATTACATAATGATCAGGAATGGCCAGCTATAATTCAGTCCACCTTTGGCATTGTATAGATAAGTTCCTTTAATGTAGTAGAATTGAGCCTAAACTCTTTTTTTCTACTTTGTAGCTTTATTGCCACCCTATGAAGGAGAGTTCACCAGTGTCTTGAGGCCTGTGTTTACCAAAGAGAAGGAATCATTTGCCTTGTCCTGTTCTGTTTCCTCCAGCCTTGAGAGACACAAGCCAAGTGTCCAGTGGTTTAGGGATGGTATGTTTTCATTTTCCTATATGCAATACAAGAAACTTTATTATCTTTAGAAAAAAAAAGAAGCCAAAAAGAATACACATATATATATATATATATATATATATATATATATATGTGTGTGTGTGTATATACAGTATATATATATATATATATATATATATATATATATATATATATATATATATATATATATATATATATATATATATATATATATATACTGTATATATCGAAAGAGATAGAGAGAGAGAGACACCTGTTCTAGTATGTGTAGTCCAGATTTTCTCAACTACCAGTTTGTGGACTACCAATTTAAAATATACTTTACAAATTACTGTCCTACCTGAAAGCGGAACTTCACCTGAAAAGGGAAGTTCTGCTTATCCTCTCCACCTCCTCGACCACTATTGGAACAGTTTTTTTTTTTTTGGGGGGAACATATTCCTATTTCTGACAAGGTCGCTTCTTCTTCTGCCTAGGCAAGCAGAGCAGAAGTTGCCCCCCGAACCCACAACCTGTGGGATCATTGAGATCATTGATCATTGGGATCATTGAGATCATTGAGAAAGCACAGCAGGGATTCAGTAGAATAGGGTAGGCCTGGCCACAAGAATATATTTCATAAATTTTTTCTTCATCTCGATTTGTGTCATGGAATCCTAGAGACATTAGGGGTTTACTATATAATATTGCCTCGATAGTCAGAAAACTGTTCCCCACTTCTTTGGCATCTTCTAGTGTACATATGTCTCTACAGCCCTTGCAGTCCTGCTTATCCTCTCCACCTCCTCGACCACTATTGGAACAGTTTTTTTTTTTTTTTTTTTGGGGAACAGATTCCTATTTCTGACAAGGTCGCTTCTTCTTCTGCCTAAGCAAGCAGAGCAGAAGTTGCCCTCCCGAGCCCACAACCTGTGGGATCATTGAGATCATTGATCATTGAGATCATTGAGAAAGCACAGCAGGGATTCAGTAGAATAGGGAAGGCCATAGCCACAAGAACATATTTCATTAATTTTTTCTTCATCTCGATTTGTGTCATGGAATCCTAGAGACATTAGGGGTTTACTATATAATATTGCCTCGATAGTCAGAAAACTGTTCCCCACTTCTTTGGCATCTTCTAGTGTACATATGTCTCTACAGCCCTTGCAGTTGATACACACTATACAATGTTTGTTGATCGATTTCCTTTAGATTTACCTTCAACTGTGTAGTGCTAGGGCCTGCCTGATTTGCATACCAATTGAAAGTGTTTGGGTTTGACCTCATATTATATGGTTTTGGTAAATCTAAAGGAAAAAATCTAAAGGAAAAAAATTATAGAAAAGTGTATAGTGTGTATGCAGCTTTACTCTCACGAATCGTTATCCTATGAGTTTTATACCTCTTATATTTTATTTCGGACTGTTGTCTCTTCCACTTAGCTCTTGGGTAAAAAACCAAGTACAAACTTTATTGTCATTCTAAACGCACTCATTGTTACTGTGCTGTTCTATTTTCTCTGTTATACTGGAAAATTGTAATAAAAATTCAGTAAAAGAGAAAGCACAGCACATCTCCAGCTGTGGAACACAAGGTAGTCACAATGTGCTTTCCACACACAAGATAGCAGCACCAGGGACCCGAAGATCAGAGAAGCACCCACCCAGGTGATGACACTGGAGCCCTGGGTTGATAGGTGTCTATCAGAATTTGTAGCTGTGGTCTTTTCATTTTTTATTGGAACTGAAAAGATTCAAACTCATACACTGGTTTGGGGTCAATGTTATTTTAATTTTTAATAGTAGTATTAGGCCCCGTTCCACTGGGGCGACGCTACTTCCCGGGGCGACCTCCGAGGTCGCGGCACGCTGCTCGCACCGCGACCTCGGATCGGCCGGCACGGACTTCATAACATTGAAATCTATGCAGGTCGCTCCGGGTCGCCCAAAAGAAGCTCCGGACCCTTTTTCTAAGTCGGAGCGACTTGTGTCGCTCCTATTAGAACGGGTCCATAGCTTCTCAATGCAAGGCGACCTACGGCGACCTGTCAGGCGACCAGGTTGCCTGACAGGTCGCCCCAGTGTGAACAGGGGCTCAATAGTCGTTTATCTGTGTTTTTTTCTACTATATGTATACAAGCTTTCTTTTGCAAATACACATTGAATGACAAAGGATTCCCAAAGCATTATGGATTATCTAAAGGAGCAACGCAGCAGAAGCAGCCTGCCTCATGGATGGCTTTGTCAGAATAAAACTTTGCATTGAGGATTAAGGATTACCTAAAATCCGCATTAAGGTTTACCTACAGAAAACAGACAAAAACAGTGTACAAGTCTAATACAAAATGTTAGTGGCATTAATTCTTTGGTGCAATGCATTTGTGTAACACTTTCTTTCAAAAAATTCTGACCAAGGGCCAGAGATCAACATTAGTAGGCTTGTTTTCTTTAGGGTTGATTCACACCTGAATCACACAGGAACTCAGTCCGCATTCCTGTGCAACTCATTGCACCATGGTTTTCTGCCTATTTATTTAAATGGGCTTAAATCGCACAAAAAATAGTGCGCACTACTTTTCAAAAACACACTGCATCAGATCGCATGGTGCATTGTTTGCGATCTGCACTTGGAGTGTCGTTAGGAATAACTGACATCTGCAGCAGATCGCACACCCAGTGCATTTTGAACGCAGTGTTGAAAAGATACATGGAACAAGGGTTCCCAGCACTGCGTTCTGGTGGGCATAAGCCCTAAGTAGATATAATATCACAATTTTTTATTTTTTTCCTTTTCATTTCATTAGGAACACCACTAAAAGAGACAGAGCACCGGGAAATAATCTGTGAGGGGTGTGAAATTTCTCTTCGTGGATCCCCGGCTTTCAAAGAAGATGAAGGATTCTATACGATCAGTGTGCCTGCTGCATCTGGTCACCAGGAGCAAACTACCTATATGTTTGTAAGGGGTGAGCAGAAAAAAAAATGCACCTTTTCTTATAACCTGTTCCTTAAGATGAATTATAAGGAATGATTTTTAAGGAATGCCATGGATTTTCATATAATTAAAGCTGAACTCCAGACAAATAGCTAAACATACAGATAAAATACACTTAAGGGAGCTGTTTTACCTGTTGAACGGTTCTTATTTCTGACTATCCAGTCCTTAGATGTACACACCTCTGCCACGCAGCACAGCCCTGTCTGGTAGGTTAGGAAACCTTATCTTTCTCTGATGCAGCTCAGTAACACTTGCAGATCCTCTCCTCTTATTGTCGGTTCACACTATGGCGATCCGACTTCGGGGGCGACCTGTGAAGTCGCGTGCACAGTGACTTTGGCGCGACTTGCACGGACTTCACATAATGGAAGTCAATGCAAGTCGCTCCGATGTCCCCCCGAAGTAGTACAGGAACTTTTTCTAAGTCGGAGCGACTTGAGTCGCTCCTATTAGAACGGTCCCCGTAGCACAGAATGGACCGCGACTTGTCAGGCTGACAAGTCACCTGACAAGTCGCGGTAGTGTGAACCGGGACTTAATGTGACTGAACAGTGAAAAAAGAAGCAGTAGACAGGTAAGCTCATCTCTTCTGATTCTGATCTTTCTTCATGTCAGCTATGGATGAGCTTAAGGTACAATCAGTTCTTTGAATTTTGTATGAATTTTACCACTTCTGGACCAGAAAGTTTTACCCCCTTAATAACCAGGCCATTTTTTGTGATAACTGACAATTGCCCGGTCGTGCGACGCTGTAACCAAATAAAATTGATGTCCTTTTTTTCCCACAAATGGAGCTTTCTTTTGATGGTATTTGATTACCTCTGCAGTTTTTATTTTTTTGCGCTGTAAACAAAAAAAGAGTGACAATTTTGGAAAAAAAACTAAATATTTTACTTTTTGCTATAAAACACGGCCAATAAAAAAGTTTAAAAAAATCTAAATATTTCATCACATTAGGCTATAGTGAACAAAATGAAAGTGGGTGCTGGTACTAGTGTTGTAATGACCAAACAATAAATAGTAGACAAAGCAAAGTGCTTAAAAAGTGCAAAAATCGATGTAGCACCCAACCGGGTAGGTGCTAGGCAAAGTATAGTGGGCCTTGGCTGCCTAACAGCAGGGCCATGATTTTCAGCTGGGCCGTCATGTCTCCCAGGTGTTGCTATTGAGGCTGGGGAGTCTCCCCACTGGCTCCATGAGAGGGGTTCTCATTGGGCAGTGGAGGAAACCCAATCAGTGGCACATTCAGGCCTGTATCTACCCCAGAAAGGCAGACTCTGCCGCACAGGATTCTGGGAGTGGGTATAAGTATCAGGGGAATGCATGACACAGCGTCTTTGGTGGCAAGCAGAGTCCCAGGAGGGAGGGTACGGCTGTCTCTCCTCCTGTCAGAAGGATTGGTTAGGTCTCGGGTGGCTGCCTGAGAGTCCAGAGAGAGAGCTGAGCTGAGTTGCAGAGAGGATGCGGTGTGCCGAGGACCAGTGGAGATAGAGGTGTTCAGTTCCAGGAAAGCATGCCAAGTTTGTGAGTACTGTGAATTGCCCCTGAGGGTCTGCCTAGTGTAGAGGGGACCACTCCGGTGAAGGTCCCAGGGATCCAGGAGCCAGCTAGTGTCAAGGAGGGGCCTAGTGAGAGGACCCTGAAGTGTCAGAGGGGGTGCCTAGTGAGAGGACCCTGAAAGTGTAGAGGGGGCACCAGCGGTTGGGCCCTGAAGAGTCAAGTGTACAGTGTTAAGCCTTGCAGCAGCACAAGCAGGTACAAGGAGCTACCTCAGTCAGTGAAGGGCTGGAGGGAGCCATTCGCAGGACTTTTGAGCTAGACAGAGTGGAAGAGTCAAGAGTTATTACAGTCCTGGATCTTCTGAGCTAACCAAGGAATTAAAGCCGAAGTTTCAGCACATTTCAGCAAAAAAAAGTATTTTCAAGCGTCGGAAAAAGTTGGTCGACATTCAGCTGGCATTAGGGCAGCACTAACAGACATTTTTCCTACAAAGTGTCCCAGTTAAACCTAGTTGAGCCAGAGGAGTATCCCACTCATTCCCTTCTCCCATCCCCATCACAAAATAAACAAAACAAACCAAAGATGCCGGAATGGTCATTGTCTCAGCTCTCACACTTGGGATTTCAACTTAAATGTGTTGGATGTGTTACCGGTAACAATGGCAGACCCACCTCAGGCCCAATGCCTGGAAATATTGCTACATCGATATAGTACAAGTGAAGTGCACAAACATACGAATACTGTTAAGACCCTATATGCGGTGCTTTAGTGTATATAAGAAGTATATATAATCATGTGATTAACGTCTGTGAATACGTAATATAAAATACAAGGATAAAAGGCAATTTTTAAGTGTTTCCAAAAAAATTCCGTGCAATATTGCCCAACTAAGATGTGCCAATTGAATGTAATCCACCTCATGAGCTGTGATACATGTATGTGCTCACCAAAAATACGTAGGTCACACAGACCTAAAGCGCTTAATCAGCAATCTAGATCCCTGGAAATGGACACTTTCTTTTTCCTCTCTCCTCCTGAAAGGGTCCCCTGGATCACTCATTCAGTGGGTATAAATGGGAAACAAGAATCCGCAAATAGTGTAATCCTGCCTTTATTATAAAATCATGAAGCAAAAGAATATAGATTGGGTGCTTACATATAAAGGGCCCTCCTGGCACAGGAAGAAGAAGTTGCTCAGTATAAATGCCAGCCATGTAGAATCTATTTCTCTCTGATAGACTGGTAGCGTGGCAGCGGTCAGCATGCGTCCCACCACTTGAGGAGTGCCAGCTGTGCAGAGTACGTCTCTCCCTGTTAGTCTGGTAGCGTGGCAGCGGTCGGTGTGCGCTCCACCGATTCCAGAGGAAATTACGTCACTGGTTAGAGTTTCCAGGCGATGCTTAGACCACAATGCATTTTGTGGATTGCGTCATCAGGAAGTCTCATCAGGGGAACTCCATGCCATTTTTTGTGTGTTGGGATTGCCCATTGACATCCATATCAGGCCCTCGTCTAGGAAAAGGGTCTGGTATAGATGAATAGACTTCCTGTTTGCTTTGTTTAGAAACATAACATGTCATTTTGCCGACAATTTAGACACACTGTTTTGTAAATGTCAGTGTTGCTGTAGTTTGTTGCATAGATCCCACAGATATGCCCCCTAACATGCAGGGTCAGAGTGTCCCCCTGGAATGTTACTTTTGCATTTTTTGTGTTTCATTTTAAAGTGGTTATAAAACTTAGTTTATTTTTGTTTTGTTTTTTAATAAAAATAATAAACATGCCTTTACTTACCTACTCTGTGCAATGATTTTGCAAAGAGCAGCCCTGATCCTCTTCTTCTGCGGTCCCCCGCCAACACTCCCGATTCCTCCTCTTCATCTAGTGCCCCCAGGGAAAGACACTTTCACTCGTGTGTGCTCCCTCCCTCCCAAGTACTGCTGCTGCATCTGTTGACACAGACAGCAGAACATGACCCCACCCCCTGCTCCTGTGTCACCAGGTTTGATTGACAGCAGCGGGAGCCAATCGTTCCCGGTGTTATCAATCTGTCTAATGAGGAGAGACACAGCAGCAGGAGCCGCTGTGCTTTTGCACATCACTGGATCGGATGGGGTCGGGTAAGGAAAAGGGGGGAATCTGGGGGGTAAGAAAAGGGGGCGGTCTGGGGGGTAGGGAAAAGGGGGGATCTGGGGGTAATGAAAGGGGGGATCTGGGGGGTAAGGAAAAGGGGGGATCTGGGGGGTAAAGAAAAGGGGGGGTCTGGGGGGAGCTGCAGCACAGAAGGTTTTTCACCCTAATGCAAAGAATACATTAGGGTGAAAAACCTTAAGGCTTTTGAACCACTTTAGGTATTACTAAGATCACTACTCCCAGACAAACACATTTTTTTTCACTTTTTATTTCTTTGTTATATTTTTTCAATGTCAGTGCTCAGCACTCCATGCCATTTGTTTGACAATCCCTAGCCTATTAGCCTAGAAAATAGCCAGACCTGTTTTTTTTTTTTAACATTAGGCTCCCATTGACTTAGTGGGGTTTGGATTCAGAAACCCAACTTTAGTCTTGTTCCCCAAACCTTTCTCAAGCTGTTTTTGACTTATCACTAAAATCAGCAAACACCTTACATTGTAGCACACCTTACTGACTCCTTTGGCCTCTCCCCCCCCCCCCCCCTCCCCTCAGCTCTGCTGTACAAGGACTGCTAGAGGCTGATACCAAGTCTAATTCAGGTGCTTAAACTGATTGAAATAATAATTGCAATGTCTTTTTATATCTCCAATGGCCTTCTTGTAAAATCTATCAGATTTGCTTCCTTCGCAACTTAAAGTGGTTCTAAAGGCAGAAGGTTGTTTATCTTAATGCATTCTATGCATTAAGAGTGTGCTGCAGCTCCCCTCTCGATCCAGCAATGTTGCACGAGAGACTCGGTTGTCTGGTACTCGCCCTCCCGATTGGCAGTCAGTGAGCCAATGAGGAGGGGGGGGTCCGAGGTGCGGCTTTATGTCTGAAAGGCTCTTGTGTACTAAGCATTAGGCAAGGCTCAATCTCCACTGCCTCTCTGAAAAGCCATCTGTGTTTGGCTTGCGGTTGTGTCACTTCCCATTGACTTCAGTGGGCGAATTTGACAAGCAATGCTGACTGTAAAACTGAAAGGCTGACTTAAATTTGCCCCAGTTGAGAAGCAAAGCATTTTAACCACTGCATGTGTATGACCCCCTCTTACAATTTAGGTATGGGAATGCAAAATATGTATTTAAAAGGCAGTAATCAATCGAAAATATGAGTTACTCTAATTTAAAAAGACAAAATGCCAAAAACTGGAATACCTCCATAAACCTTTTTTTTGTTTTGTTACTGGGATAGTGGCCACCAAGTAAGAATAGTTCTTCCAGTGGTGTCAGTGGAACAGTGGGACCAAGGACCAGTGGGTCGTGACCCAATAGTTAAGAACCACTGATCAAGATTACTCTATTGTTTCAAATGCACATTAAATGAATGTCAAACAACACCTGTCTGGATGAGTTCTTGCACAAGTAAGCTCTGGCCAGATGAACTGAGAGCTTACACTGGGCTTTTTCTCCTCACCTCTGCATGGACACAGCATACATTCACTTTAACCACTTGCTGCCCGCCCACCGTCAAATGATGACAAAGTGGAGCGGCTCTCATTCTGGGACGACATCATATGACGGCGCCCCAGAACGGCTGCTCTCGCGCACCTGCGGGGGTGCGCAGTGCGGCGATCCCCAATCTTGGTAAAGAGTCAATGGCTAGGCTCTTTACCCATGTGATCGGCTGTGTCCAATCACAGCCAGTCACATGTAAATGAGGAAGTCCTGTTTACCGGCTCTCCTCGCCTCACGCTGTCAGAATGTGTGGCGAGGAGAGCCGATCAGCGGCTCCTCCTCAAAGGGGCGTCTAGTACAGATTACAGTAAAGTAAAAAAACAGTGCCCACAATCAGTGCCCACAGTGCCCACAATCAGTACCCATAGTGCTGCCAGTCATTGCTTATCAGTGCCTTCTCATCTGTGCTGCTCATCAGTGTCCAACAGTGCCACCCGTCAGTGCCCATCAGTGCTGCCCATCAGTGCCCATAAGTGCTGCCCATCAGTGCCCATCAGTGCTGCCTATCAGGGCCACCTATCAATGCCCATCAGTGCCACCTTTCAGTTCCCATCAGTTCTGTCTATCGATGCTCATTAGTGCCGCCTATCAGTGCCACCTATCAGTGCCCATCAATGTGGCATATTAGTACCTCCTCATCAGTGCCACCTCATTAGTGCCCATAGGTGCCACCTCAACAGTGCCCATCAGTGCAGCCTATCAGTGCCCATCAGTGAAGGAGAAAAAAATACCTATTTTCAAAATTTACTGACAGAAAATAAGAAAAACTAAATTTTTTTCAAAATTTTCTGTCTTTTTTCTTTTTTTCTAGTAAGAAATAAAAAACCCAGCGGTGATTAAATACCACCAAAAGAAAGCTCTATTTGTGTGAAAAAATTATAAAAAAAATTTCATATGGGTACAGTGTATCATGACCACGCAATTGTCATTTAAAGTGTGACAGTACTGAAAGCTAAAAATTGGCCTGGGCAGGAAGGGGGTGAAAGGGCACTGTATTGAAGGGGTTAAGCCAACAACAGAATATAAGAAGCATTGCTAAGAGTTTTAAAATTTGTGATCATCCATCTATATCCATATCTCTGTGATATATCTATTGCCCAGGTGATGACAAATATAAGATCTGAGAGGGAACAGTCAACTTCCTAACATGAAAGCCTCTAAGGGTGGTAGAGAGGACACCATCTGCAGGCCAAACTATAAAGTGCAGCATTGATCCATATGGTGTTTGTGAAGAAGAGGTGACTGGCGCATACAATTGCTATGAGATTGAACATCACTGCCGTGCATGTCACCTGTGTACGGTGAATGTCTGATTGCTGCAGCTCCCTCCCCACACATAGCTGCACACAAAGAGCCTGTCTCATGTAAACTGGGTTAGTCCGCGCCTGGGTATGATAGCAGTGTGACAGAAAGCCATGGCTTGGCAGGAGGGAGGCCATGACCTGAGGGTTGTGAAGCACTGATTTAAACAGAAGGAGTAATTTTTAGAAGCTGGTGGAAAAACTTTTTGAGTTGAGATTCAGGAGATTCACCCTCTCTAACTGTGCTGTTTACCATTATCATTGAAAGTGAAAGCAAAAGAAAATCCCACATTTTGGGTTGTCCCCAGAAAAGTAATAGAGGGGAAATCTTCCAATGGGGGCACTAGTTCTGGTGACCTGTGGGTCCCCAAGAAATTCCCTAATTTGCAGGGATTTTCTGTCACTTCCTGTTTGGCTATGGCACAGGAAAAGTGAAGTGAAATCTCCCAAATAGGACATAGATGGGCAAAAGAAATCTATAAGGGGTTATAACCCTCCCTTGTTCTATCCAAAAATTATTTTTTTTAAATGTGCCTATAGTTCTACTTTAACTTACCTGGCAGCTAACCAAAACTGAAATATCTGTTTTAAAGGAAACTGACTTGAAAAAATGATAATGCCAAAAATTATTGCCAATATCCCACGTTATCCAACCCACTTCCTGTGAGTGTAGGCTGCCATGGACATGCCCCCTGGAGCTTACAGTACTACTAGACTTGAGCACCCTTCAGTCCAGGATGAGAAAAAGCACACAATGCTAAGGAAGAAGGAGTGCATGTAACATGACCAATCTGGCCTAAAAGCTGCAAGAAAAGAAAATGATCCAAACTGTATTTTTTTTTTTTTAAGAAATGCCATGGGCAGGTTCCAGTTGAGGGGGGGGGGGGTTACTTTTATTTTTTTGGCAGGATTACATTTCTTACAGCTGCTAATCACATTCAGACCTCTTTTTTGAAAGTTGAATGTGATTGGTGATATAGAATGCAGAGGAAAAGAAGTTTCTATACATAATAAAGGCTCCAGAAAGTGCACTGCTACTGTTACCATAGGTAACTATGCACATTGTGTTTGCTTTTTGTGCTGCTTTTTTAAAGCCTGTAGATACTGGGCACTTTTAGGAAAACAATATTTTACTAAAATTTTGTATTCTGACCCTGTCACTTTTGCTGGACTTCATTTTGAGAAATTTGTGAAGAAAATTGTAAATTAAAGTAAAATAAAAGGGAATGAACATGCTGAATATTATCTCTATATATTTATTACCAAATGCAGTTATAAGACTGCAACAATGGTAAAAAATAAAAATTCCATGATGTACTGTTAACACTAGTGTGCTAGAACACCAGTCTAGTTGTAACACCAAGTTATCCTTTAACCTTTTTACCCAGAGGTTTATGAACCCAATATGAAATTCTCTTATCTCTTAGAGAAGAAGATCAATCACAGTACAGATAAAGCTTACAGCATGCCACATGCAAACAAAGCATGTAGTAAAAAAATTTTAAGTTCTACACTCTTTCCATTCTATTCAGCACTATGGTATAGTTTTGGTTTTAACGTTTCTATTTAAGTAGTAACAAAATAATATGTTATGTATAATAACCACTACTATATACAGTATATACAGTGTGTATATATACAGTATATTATATATATATATATATATATATATATATATATACCAAAAAAGAGAGCGGCACTCACGAGTTTTGAAAGGTAAACACACAATGACGGTTTTAATCAACGTTTCGACGAGGCACAAGCTCGTCTTCCTCAGGATGGAAGTAGATTCCTCCTGAGAAAGATGAGCTTGTGCCTCGTCGAAACGTTGATTAAAACCGTCATTGTGCGTTCACCGTTCAAGACCCGTGAGTGCCGCTCTATTTTTGGTTTATATGCGCTGCAGTCTCTGCTGTGCACCCAGGCCTTTTGTTTATCCCTGATTTGTGTGCGGTGGCAGACATTGGCTATCATATATATATATTTATCTATTTCAGGTACTTACCGTATATAGCGCTGTCAATTTATGCAGCGCTTTACATATACATTGTACATTCACATCAGTCCCTGCCCTCAAGGAGCTTACAATCTAAGGTCCCTAACTCACATACATACACAGTAGGGCCAATTTTTTAAACAGGATTCAATTAACCTACCAGCATGTCTTTGCAGTGTGGGAGGAAACCGGAGTACCTGGAAGAAACCCACGCAGGCACAGGGAGAACATGCAAACTCCAGGCAGGTAGTGTCGTGGTTGGGATTTGAACCAGCGACCCTCTTGCTGCTAGGTGAAAGTGCTAACCACCACTACACCACTGTGCCGCCCATATATATATATATATATATATATATATATATATATATATACACACACACACACAATAGGATGATGTTAAGCTTTAGAAGCATTTGGGAGAGAGTGAATAATTTGTATCGATGTGCTTGTCTATTTTTTTTATGAAATTTAATTTTATATTATCAACTTGGAATGGCTATTTTTTCTGCATTCATTAAATGCTTAATGAAAACTCACTGGCAAAACAAGCCAGAAACTGGGGATATTTAAAAACTTATTATAGATTTATGCAATAATTGTTTGTGAACTTACTTTGCTGTCTAAAATACCCTGCTAATACAACACAACTGATAGTGCAATAAAACCATGGCAAAGTCCACAGACACATACGATAAAAACTTTAACGAATACATACCTGAGCATTGATTAACCACTTGAGAACCTTGGATATAGGACTTACACTCTAAAAAAATGTTTAGAGTGTCTCTTCTACACCCTGCAACTCTTCCCCTGTTGCCATGGACATGATACCCTGCCCCACCCCCGTTTTTGCCAGAAAATGTGCATTTTTTTATTTTTTTGGAGCCTGTAAAGCATTGCACCAGTGATCAGCAGATCATTGGTGCCATGCAGGTCTCCTGCAGATCTGTCAGTGTATCTGTGTGCCTGTACATTCTGTATGGGCAAGCAGATAGAATCTGACTGGAAGAGCTCCACAGCACCATAGTGGTTCATTGAGAACTACAAGCCGTCAACCACAAAGGATGTCGGGGCTTGTAGTTCATGCACACACAGAACTATGTGAATGAATGCCACGTGCATGTGGGCAGAGCCCTGCATGGCCACACTGATTTCAAAAAGTGACAGATAGTACAATAAACTACTTTTCTTCATAATGCTGTCACAGGGAGTGGAGAGGGGGGGGAATCGGGCAGTCGCTGCAGCATTGGGTCCATGCACACATAGGCTTTTACAAGAGTTTTGAAGTGGTTAGGGGAAGTTCAACCCAATCTCCCCTTCCTGAACGCGAAATAATCGCGTTCAGGATAGAAACGTTTTAACCGTCGGCCTCAAAATGCAGCAAAATCAAGGTAAAATTGCGCCTCAATTTTGCCACGATTTGTTAGCATTTTTCCCATGACTGGTGGTCAACTCATTTGGTGTGTACATGAACCCTAAGTGTATGGGGACATAGTACAGCTGCTTGTCCTAGTCTGACAGGTGGGTGCTGGTGAGGGGTCCCAAACACAGACAAATGCATTCAGGGCTACTCACCTACATCTGCGTGCCTGTCAGATTAGGACAAGCAGCTCTGTCCATGCAGCTGCTGCGTCCCCATACACTTTAATGGGCTGCCTGCACAAAGCACTTAGTGGCTCAAGTCACCCATATAAACAACCAGACCATTCATGGTCTACAGGCCTCAGCACCTGTGTGAATGGAGCCTAAAGCCCCTTTCAAATGGGACAGATTCTGTTGCGATCAGTAGGGGTTCTGTGAGTTGATGTCCTGCTGATTGGAGCAGAGTGGGCAGAAATACAACCGTGTCTGCTCAGTATCTGCAGAGTGGACATGGGCAGAACGCACTCTACTCTATTGGTGGATGGGAGTAAATGGACTGTGCTGTCCGATTACACCCAGCCAGCTAACTCAATTCGCTTCATCTAAAAGGGAGAAGATGGAATCCTCTCTGTTTTTTTTTTAGCAGGCCTGATTAGACCCAGAGGTAGGTGGGCGTAAGCAGACACAAGACTGTTTACACCCACCTGTCCATAGGGGTGAACGGACCTTCCAATCAAGTCAGCCTGAAAAACTGACAGGTGAATTTAATTGGAACGTCCATCTTAAAGGGGTCTTAGAGGTATACAGGTGCAAGTGTTGAGGTGGTTAAACAAAAGTAAGCTATACTGGTATAAACATAGTTTAATTTCCAATACTTTATATTTATATTTTCAAAAAGAAAAAACATATGTAAGGTTACAAAGCCAAATCCTACAGCAATTTAAAATGAATTTTATGAAAGTTGTTTATATCTCAAATTCCATTGTCTTTTTGTCTTACCTGTTGGAGTGAAATACATATCTGACAGGATAATAAATAAGGGAACAACTAATCAGGAAACAGTAAAGTAATGGTAGGGATCTTTGAGGTGCCTATTGTGGCTTTATAAACTGACCATGGCATTACTGTATATTTTTGTTATGGAATAGATGCTGAGCCAGAGAATGCCGGTGTGCCAGGATCACCACTCTGTGTGCAGTGCAACGACATACAAATGGATTGTCTAGTGTTATCTTGGATTCCTCCAAGTGATGATAGAGGCAGTCCTGTGTGCGGTTACTACATTGAGAGGTAAGTACCTATGAGAGCACTTTTGCTGCCATTATCATTACTACATGCAGTCATTCTTGATTAGCAAAAGACAACAGAAGCCCATCATACATATCTCTTCAATTTTTTGGAAAAGAGAGGCACCAGAATTTCTGGACATGTCCCTAAAATTTAAAAAAAAAAACTTTGAAGAGGAGCTTCAGTCTCCAAAAAAAAATAAAAAATTAAAAGTCAGCAGCTACAAATACTGCAGCTGCAGACTTTTATTATAAGGACACTTACCTATGCAAAAAACCAGCGATGTTGGCACACAAGCCAATTCTTCAATCAGCTTCGGGTTCCGGTGTTGGTATTGTAATCAAGGGAAACCAGCTGTGAAGCCTTACGGCTTCATAGCCAGTTTCCTACTGCTCGTGCGTGAGTTGTGCTGCACTTTGTGAATGGTCCCGTAGTCTTCTGGGACCTGTGTGTGTCCCAGAAGGCTGCTGGGGGAAGGAGGATGGGCCGAACATGCTCGTAGATTGCCACGGCGATCTGAGCTCGAAGTGGGAGCAGGTACCTGTCAAAACCAGGTATCCGGTCCCCCCCCCCCCCCCCAAAAAAAGTGCCAAACAAGCAGAGCTTCCAGTTTTGGTGGGAGCTCCACTTTAATCACCTCGAAAAAATGAAAATTGACATCCCATAAATGTTCACCTACACGACTCAAATTGGGAGTAGCAGCTGTGTCTGTGCAGCCAGTACGACCAAATTGAAATGAATGGTACTGCCAGCACAGAAAAGCACGGAACACCTGTGCACCTCCAC
This sequence comes from Pelophylax lessonae, assembly GCF_965119305.1. Lineage (NCBI taxonomy): Eukaryota > Metazoa > Chordata > Amphibia > Anura > Ranidae > Pelophylax > Pelophylax lessonae. The sequence continues at coordinate 354,841,715 of NC_138769.1, read as the reverse complement.
ATGGGCAAACATAGCCCTTGCACTACCATGTGCTATAGAAGGCAATCATTCTGCACATTTGGAAGTACAGACTACCAGCAAATGAATCTTATTTCTGACCGTTTACTGCATTCAATTCAGTATAAAAAAACAATTCAGCATCATGTATATCTGCATTGTTTACTGACATTTTTCTGTAAAAAAAATTTTCACACTACATATGTTTGTCGTAAAAAAACAAATTCCTCAGAAATCCTACCTATGTAACGGCTTGACACCTAATTTATGGTATTTCACACACAATAAAGTAAATCTTATGAAAAGATTGGATATTTTTTTTTTCTAACTATTTGCCCTAAAGTGTATGTACACCTAACAATGGACGTCTGTTAAAGTGGAAGTAAAGGAAAAATCTAACTAGCTCTAATTCTACTCCCAGCCGCATTCTAAGCCTAATCTATCCAACCCTGTAAAGAAAAGATCGCTATACTTACCTATTCTGAAGCCGGTCTGGTCTCCAGCGGTTCCTTCTGTCTACAGGAGACAGATGACAATGGCTAAGAAGTGACGTCACCCATAGACTTACTATAGGGCATCTGTTGTTGCTGCCTGTCCTACATACTGAAGCCACTGCTGACAGCTCAGCCTGGGACCGGACCAGAGTGGCTCAAAACAGGCAAGTGTAGCAATCTTTTCTCTACAGGGTTAGATAGTTTAGGCTAAGAATGAGAGTGAAAGTAGGTTTAGAGTTAGTTAGCTTTTGTTTTTACTTCCACTTTAAATATGTAGCACTGTTCCCGTAGTGCTTGCTGTATAATGACTTCTCTTGCCACCTCTGATTACCAGCACACAGTCACTTTGAGAACAGATCACACATCCCTCCTTACTCCCGATGGCTTGTCATACAATAAACAGTCCAGGGGTATTGGTTTTTAGTGTTTATTTTGGAACTTGGATGGGAGAAGGGAATAGTGGGATACTCCAACTGTAACTATTCACAATTGATAAGAACAACTCTTGCTTGGACTCACCGTGTTGTTTGTGGAAGCAGCTGTACTGCTTAATCCATACTGCCACATGTATGGAAAAGGTTAAGTGTCCTTGCACTTTTCTCTCCAGCAATAGAATTGGTGAATCTACATTATCTTCGGGACACTCACTAGCATCCCCTTTACTGACACCCGTACACTGACTCTTCTAGCTGCAGGGGTGGCCCCCCTCAGGTCAGGCCCTTTGACATAGATCTGTACTCACTGTACTGCAGAATCAGATCCTCTAGTGTTTCCCCTTTCAGTCAGATTCCCGGGCCTCTGGATTCAGTTCCTCACTAGCACTCTCCAGGCCCTCAGGTTGACTACCTGAGGCCGCATGGCACCTCTACAGAGGAGGAGGCAGCCGCCCCCTCCCTCCAGGATTACGCTGTCCAGCCCAAAGACCCCGAGCACATGTGCTCCTGGCTTTTATACAGTAGCTTCTGGCTTTTTACAGACACTGCATGGTTGGAAACCCTGGTGATTAGGTTGTGCCCAGGCACACCCCTTGCGCACACCTATGTCCAAGCATTTATTTTGACCCTGTCCGAAATCTTGTGAGCTGATAACTTTCTGCCTGTTATGCACTCTTATCAATTATATTGTTCCCAATGCTCTCTGAGGTCTACAGTACATGTTATGGGGGTGAACAGTGGGGGGGGGGGGGGGTGTTCTATAGTCCTGTCTAAGGATAACAGGGTTGCTTTTCAATAAATACAGTACTGTGAGTGACCATTGTTATCCTTGGACAGGCATTGTGTTACTGGCAAAGAAAAAAAAATCACAACCATTTTAGAATTTAGGAGGAACCTTGCAATGGGGACACTTGTTCCGGTGTCAACTGTCTGAGAGGTGATTTTCCTCACTTTGGGAAGATTTCATCTAACTTCCTGTTGTGTCTACAGGATAGAAAAAGAAGGCAAACCTTGCCAATGAGACAAAAGGGGTTGATTTACCAAAGGCAAATAGACCTTGCACTCTTCAAATGCAGATGCACTCTGGAAGTGCACGTGCTCCAGAGATTAGCAAATGATAAGAAGATCCATTATCCAATTTTGTGTATGCAAAAATGCTGCTTTTGTTTTTTTTCCTTGCATGTTACTGGGTATTTTTTATAAAGTGAAGCCTCATCTTATTTACTAAGCTCTGGAACAACTGCACATGCAAAGTGCAACTGAACTTGGAAAGTGCAGTCTATTTGCCTTTAATAAATCAACCCCACAGATGGCAAAAAACTGACAGGGATTATAATTATTCTCTGCTCTAAATGATATAGATAAAAATGTTGCAGCGCTCAATAATTAATAAAAAACGTAAACACAGAAAAAAGTCCTAGAAAATTAATCCAAGTAAATGTTCACTAAGGTGATCCAGTGCTGAGATGATAAGCAGTAATCACTCGTTATAGTTATCCTCCACCATATAGATAAATGTCGCACTCACCAGAGCTATAGGCTCTCTAAATTATAGGACAGCAATAGCGTGTATATCTACTGATGTCTTTATCCTGGAAAAACGTGAAGATCGAAATAACCTCTGCAGGAATCTTCCTCCAAACGATTGAGAGTTTCAATATATCACATATGTGCATCAAAATGAAAAGGAAAAGCTCATAGTGTAGCATAAATGTGAAAGGGTTTAATGAAGCAAAAATACAAAATAAAACACTGACCAAACAGTGCAACGCATAAAAAACAGAATCCAATGGAAAAATACAGGGGGCAAAACATGAAATGATCACTCACATCATAAGCCACCACACTGGTGGCTCCTGAAAACAGCCGTAGAGCCATAGAGCTACCAATGCATGCCCGAGGTCCAGTTGCCACTCTGATTACTTAGTGTGGTGGCTTATGATGTGAGAGATCAGTTCATGTTTTGCTCTTTATATTTTTCCATTGGATTCTGTTTTTTATGCGTTGCACTGTTTGGTCAGTGTTTTATTTGTATTTTTGCTTTATTAAATCGTTTTACATTCATACTACACTATGAGCTTTTCCTTTTCATTTGGGTGCACATATGTGATATATTGAAACTTTTTAGATTGCTCTAAATGATAGGTTTTGGTTTTAGATAGATTTTAAATATCACTTGGAATACCCACACTGTATAAACTTTAATAAAAATATGAAAAGGTAAGGAGATAAAAATGTAAAAACATTTAGTAACCATACACTGCAAAAATGCTTTTTGCTTTCCTTAAGCTTTGATACTTCAACAAAAGAGTGGAAGAGGTGCAATGAAATTCCAGCAAAGATCTGCCGATATCCTGTATCTGGTCTTATTCCTGGGCATACATATCAGTTCAGAGTAAGAGCGCTCAACCAGGTTGGTGTCAGCCATCCATCAAAACCAAGTGATCTTGTGACTACAAGAGATCCAACACTGGAAGAAAGAACAATAGGTTTGTTCTGAACCCATAGTATTTACTCAATCATCAATACAATGTAAACTGTCATTTACATGTGTGAACAATAATGTGAACATCAATAAAAATAATTTTGTAATGTTGAGAAGTGAATTTTACAACATGGATTACGAGTTTACTTTTAAAAACTAAAACCCAATGGCCATCACATCTCTATTTTCAGCTTTGTAGTCAAATGTATATATGCTGCTGCCTGTATATAACAGAACCACAAAAAGCTTTCAGTCCAGATCCCAAGTTTAATCCCAACTCATTACAGTGCAGTCCTTTTACCCTCTGAACGCAATATGCTGCCTTTTGGCCAATATACTGCTGGATACTTAATTAAAGCCCAACTCCAGGAATTAGAAAAAATCTACAGCTAGCTTGAGATGATGTATCATAGATCATACAATCATGTGTATCCTGGTGCCAGTACTATTCTTAAGCCGACCATACATGGATCCAAAATTTGGCTGGTCCAGCAGGGATTTCATTCCTTGTAAGGGCAGGCTTGTTGTATACAAGTCAATCTATTGATCAACTTGTGTACAACAAGCCTATCCGATTAATGTCCAACCATCAGTGCCACCTGCTTTAGCCAGCGACATTGATCATTGTATACCGACAGAGGGGACGTTTCTTCGCTGTCAGAATACAGTAGCTCAGTGGGAAGGAGTCCCCCATTCACATTGAATGTGTGGAGGAGGGAATTGACTTGTTTTTTTCATTCAACCCTCGAAAGAAAAAAAGGAATTACGTATGGCCGGCTTTAGCTGTGTTTATAAATTTATGACAGAGGTCAACCCCCCAGCTTAAGCCTTTCACTTTGTGCTACAAAGTTAAAATGCTGCAGTCTAATTACTGAGTAAAAGGAGACTGAGGAAATACTGATGAAATCATTTCAGCCTAGGTAAAACCTTGACTGGAGATTACGGGCTGCTTTTTAGTGATGAAAGGTCAAGCATTTTAAAATAAAAATAATGCTTCTGTATATTGTGGCAGTCCAGTAATGTACTAACGGTGCCTTGTATAGAGACCAAAAGTCAACTTTAAAGGTATAGTGTGCTCAATAAATCATCTGATTTTGATGCATAAACAGTACACTAAAAATTTGTCCAAAGTACAGTCCCAAGTACCAGTGCAAGTAGTAGCATGGAACAGAGTGCGGCTAGTAAAAATGTCCGTGTACCACCACCAGCAAGCCGTGATCACCCATCAGATTGGAAACTCACCAAATCACGGATAAAAACAGGCCTGTAAATGTCAACGCTGGCTCCTCCACCGAGACCAATTACACCAACCGTGTCCCTTACTTCCTCCTTGGTCCAGAAATAATACATGTAGGGTACCCCTATACAGTCAGAGCGTTATGGTGACTTTCCTCCATTTATGGCCCCATGCTTTGGGTCATTCGTTGTCTTCAGAAATCTCTTTTTTGCTCAGAGACTCTGCAGAGCTGAATCATCAACTTCATAGACCATGGTTCCAACCATTATTGGAAGCAAAATAATCAATTATCAATAATCGATTATTTTGCTTCCAATAATGGTTGGAACCATGGTCTATGAAGTTGATGATTCAGCTCTGCAGAGTCTCTGAGCAAAAAAGAGATTTATGAAGACAACGAATGACCCAAAGCATGGGGCCATAAATGGAGGAAAGTCACCATAACGCTCTGACTGTATAGGGGTACCCTACATGTATTATTTCTGGACCAAGGAGGAAGTAAGGGACACGGTTGGTGTAATTGGTCTCGGTGGAGGAGCCAGCGTTGACATTTACAGGCCTGTTTTTATCCGTGATTTGGTGAGTTTCCAATCTGATGGGTGATCATGGCTTGCTGGTGGTGGTACACGGACATTTTTACTAGCCGCACTCTGTTCCATGCTACTACTTGCTCTGGTACTTGGGACTGTACTTTGGACGAATGCTTACCTATACATCAGCAGGAGGTTTTGACCACTGATGGACATATTTTATTATTATTTTATTGTTTGTTGATCAACCATTCTTAGCCATGATGTTTTAAATATTTTAATTATTTATGATATATATATCCTGTAGCGCTGCTAGTGTCACAAATCAGTTTATGCAAGCTATATTTGTTGCACCCTGTTTTAGATTTCTCTTTTTTATAGCAGCAGCTTTCACCTTTATGGTTTTATGCATTAATTGCTTGTTCTTATAGTGGTTTTTAGCGCTGGGTGAGTAAGTGGTTTTACACATCAGTGTTTTGATTTCTTGTTCTTATAAGTACACTAAAAGTGATCCTTCTAACATTGCGAAGACTACAACCTAATGTGTTTTTGTGTATCTAAAGTTGGAGACATTTTGGCCATAAGTCTTTCTAAAGCTTAAAGAAGTCAGGAACATCAAGTGAATATTAATTGAGTCCTGCTTATGAAAGCATCTAAGTGATTGTGTTCTTCTGATCTATTGACTTTCCAGCTTTTGTTCCCTACTGTTGACCCAGGTGTATCTGTTATAAAGAACAGTCTACTTCTTTTTGTGATATGCCCAGCAACAGAATGGCTGCATCAATGATAGAGTATTTTTTAGAAATGTTATTCTGACTAATCTCTTCTTATATTCAGTAATACCATATAATGAAGGAAGGAAAATTACTGTGAACAGAGGTGAACTGAAAGGTCAGTAAGTACTGCATTCTAGATTACATCTTTTATGTGTGCTAAGGAACATTATGTGATGAACAGGTTGCGATAGCTGGGGTCATGGTAACCACATCTTTTTTTTTTTTGTGTTTGGTATGTACCAAATGTCTCCCCTCTCTTCAACTACTTGTGTGCAGCCTTCTCAGTGTTTTCCGCATTTTATCTAAATGAATAATGAACAAACATGTCCTTTTCAATATATGTGCTATGTGTTCTCATTCAATGAAATCTTGTATCATTCTTCTAATTCAGAAGATGTCAAGGTGCCCTCACCCCCAAGAAATGTTCAGGCTTCTGAGATCACAGAGGACTATGTTGTACTTTGTTGGGAAGAGCCAGATCCTCGTGGCAAGGAGCCTCTAAAATACAATGTAGAAAAGGTATTAATTCATTCATTTTTAATCAGCTACATCGCAATATTGATAAACACAATAAATTATAACTGTGTACAAGAAAATGAATAAATGCAAAAACAATATCCTATTATTATGTAAGTTGGTATTGGTACTGTATTTTTATCTACTTGCATTACCACATTATGCAGTTAAATTAATAAATAAATTCAAAATAGGAATGGATTATTTTCTAATTCAATATTTAAAGAATGAAATAAACTGATCTGGCTGCCCTGGAGGATTTATCTATCTAAACTCAATGGGGTTGTTTTACTAAATTACTTATTCATTTTATTAAATTTCCACATGGTTGGGTATTTACAGTGGACATAGTATCTCTTTATTCACTAAGCTAAGTGATTGTTAATCTTGCTAAGTAAACATTCTCTACCCCTTAGTAAAAAAATATCTAATAGTGCTCTTTCACTATTAGATATTTTTTAAATGGAAAAATATGTAAGAGCGTATACCAGAATAGTATATTCAACAGAAAAACAAAATATCTTTCCTCTGTTCACTCTAACTGCGGTAATAGTCAAAGCTCTATGCTGGCAGACGACCTGAACAGTAGCTGCAACTGATTGGATGCAGTTTGGTTAGCACTTTTGTGCCAGATTACTTCAATTTTTCAATTAAAAGATGTCGGGCAGGAGGGGGCCAACAGACCCACCCACATAACAAATTTAGCTGGTTCAGCTAGAACCGGCCAACATTCGCACAGTGTATCACCAGCTTTAATATTCCCCTCCCTCTGAAATATATTTAGATGTTTACTATCTGTGTCACTATTTTTTAGTCTGTTGAAGGAAGCAACAAATGGGAGAGGATCAACCTGGAAGGACCCTTGTCTTCTCCAAGGCTTTCCGTGCTGGATCTTGATAAAGAGAAATCCTACAACTTCCGGGTACAAGCTGTGAACAAATATGGAGTCAGTGATCAATCCGAGCCTAGTGCACCTATTTCCCTTAAAACGGCATTGGGTAATTTATGCTACTTTTTCTGCAAATAATTTATAACAATACTGACATCTAGACCGGTAATACTGTAAGGGGGATCTCACATGTAAACAGAAGTGGATAATATTCAAAACATATAGATCTATTTGGATCAAAACAGAATAAAGACTAATGATGTTCTGTGATCTATAGCAACCAATTATATTTCATCTTTAAAGCTGAACTTCAAGACACATATTACTTCCACCATGTGTTGATTATTAAATGCTTAAAATAATTTTTGTAAATGCAAGCAAAGTAGGTATTTGAATTTGGCTTGGTATTGGCAGTGCCTGTACAGAAGACGGGGGGAAGAGAGGAGAAGCTCAAGGAGCCGATCAGTTGTTCTGCAGTGCATGGAATTTGCTAATAGGAGGAGGTGCAGAGCGATAGAGAGATGCGCTCATGCCTAATTCTTCTCCTTTCACTGTTCTGTCACAGGGTGGGGAGAGACAAGACCTAAAAATGTTCCTGAACTGAAGTAGGGAAAAAATCAGGTGTCCTACCCTGCCAGACAGGGCAGTAACAAATTTCATAACTGGATGGACATTATTATAAACTCTTTGGCAGTTACAACTGCTCCTTTATTTGCATTTCATTTTTGTAATTAGCTATTTGCCTGGAGTTCAGCTTTAAGGACATACAGTGGGGAAAATAATTATTTGATCCCTGCAGATTTTGTAAGTTTACCCACTTACAAAGAAATGAAGGTCTATAATTTTTATCATAGGTGTATTTTAAATTATATATTAACCAAAAATCCAGAAACATCACAATACAAAAGTTATAACTGAGTTTCAGTTCAGTGAGTAAAATAAGTATTTGATCCAGAGGCGTAACTAGAACCTTCAGGGCCCCGATGCAAGAAACCATGAAGGGCCCCCCAGTCCTCTGGCCGGGGCCCTTCCCTTCAAGCCCGGGGCTCTTCCCACTAATCCTGGGGCTCTTTACTCTCGTTGCATGGCCTTTTATTATGGTCCCGCAGCAGGATACTTTCACAAGTTCTGCAGTGGTCCCCCTTCCTGCAATCTTGGGGCCTCCCCACAGTGGTGCAATGCCAGGGCCCGGTCGCAAGTGTGACCTTTGAGATCCTGGAAGTTCACCCACTGGTTTGCTACCGGGCCCCCTGGAGCATGGGGCCCGGTAGCAATTGCAACCCCTGCAACCCCTGTAGTTACGCCCCTGATTTGATCCCCTACCAATCAACCATAATTTCTGGTTCGCACAGACTGGCTAGAGTATGTGCCCATGTGGTACACAGAATAGTCGCCTCATTTTAAGAAGGGGCTCTAAACGACACCTGTCTACAGAATCTCTTTCTTCCATTCAAACCTCAACATCATGGGTTAGACCAAAGACCTGCACAAGGCTGGAATGGGCTACAAGACCATCAGCAAGAAGCTTGGTGAAAAGGAGACAACTGTTGGAGCGATTAATCGTAAATGGAAGAAATACAAAAAAACATCAATCGCCCTCGGTTTGGAGCTCCATGCAAGATTTCGCCTCATGGGGTAAGGATGATCATGAGAAAAGTGAGGGATCAGCCCAGAACTACATGGGAGGAGCTTGTGAATAATCTCAAGGCAGTTGGGACCACAGTCACCAAACAAACCATTGGTAACACAATACACCACCACGGATTGAAATCCTGCAGCGCCTGCAAGGTCCCAGGCCTAAAAAAGGCACATGTACAGGCCTGTCTGATGTTTGTCAATGAACATCTAAATGATTCAAAGATGGATTGTGAGAAAGTGCTGTGGTCAGATGAGACCAAAATTAAGCTCCTTGGCATGAACTTGACTCGCAGTGTTTGGAGGAAGAAAAATGCCGACTATGACCTAAGAACACCATCCCTACAGTCAAGCACGAAGGTACAGACCGACTTTGCCACATTGAGGGGTCAGTGGGTGGGGCCATGTATTGTAAAATCTTGGATGTGAACCTTCTTCCATCAGTCACAGAACACTGCTGATGGGTCGTAGATGGGTCTTCCAGCATGACAATGACCCAAAACATACCGCCAAGGCAACAAAGGAGTGGCTCAAGTAGAAGCACATTAAGGTCATGGAGTAGCCTAGCCAGTCTCCTGACCTTAATCCTATAGAAAATTTTTTGGAGGGAGCTGAAACTTCGAGTTGCCAAGTGATAGCCAAGAAAGGCTTTAGAGAAGAACTGTAAGGAAGAATGGACTAAAATCCCTCCTGAGATGTGTGCAAATCTGGTAACTAGTTACAAGAAACGTCTTACCTCTGTGTTTGCCAACAAGGGTTTCTCCACCAAGTACTAAATCATGTTTTGCTTGGGGATCAAATACTTATTCTACTCACTGAACAGCAACTCGATTTATAACATTTGTATCGTGTTTTTTCTGGTTTATTGGTTGATATTCTTTCCCTATCATTTAACCACTTGCCACTAAATAACGTACCTGTACGTCATCTGGCTTTAAGTGGTTGTACTGGAGGGATGCCTGCTGCTGCAGGCATTACCCCAGTACAGTTATTTTAGAGCTGTTTTTCAGAGCCGACAGTTAGCTCTCTTTTAATAACAACCAATGCGGCTAAGCAGCCGCTCGATTGTTATTACAAGCAGTGAGAGGGGATGCCCCCCTCCCGCCGCTTTCCGCTGCTCGTCCAGGCTCTCCCGTCACACAGAAAACCGGAATCTGCTTTGATCAGGTCTCCGATATGGTAACCCATGTCAACATCATGACATCATTTCTGGTTTACTGGCATCCTAAAGACATCAGTTTGGAGAAATCGAAAGTATTCAAAAACACAGATCTTGGCGTTTTGAATTCTTTCAAGTGAAAAGGAGGGATTTGGGGTCTTCTAGATCCCGGATCCCTCCATAAAGAGTACCTGTCACGTGCCTATTGCTGTCGCAGGAATGTTTACATTCCTTGTGACAGCCATAAAAGTGATAAAAAATAAATAAATTGAAAGCAACAGTGTAAAAAATAAAAAAAATAATCTAAATTATTAATATCCCTGTGCCTGTGTGGGTTTCCTCCGGGTACTCCGGTTTCCTCCTACACTCCAAAGACATGCTGGTAGGTTAATTGGATCCTGTATAAAAAAAAATTGGCCCTACTATGTATGTATGTATGTGAGTTAGGGACCTTAGATTGTACGCTCCTTGAGGGTAGGGACTGATGTGAATGTACAATGTATATGTAAAGTGCTGTGTAAATTGACAGCGCTATATAAGTACCTGAAATAAATAAATAAATTAATTGATTAATATTATTTGACTGGTTGACTCTGGACAAGGTCATAAAAATATTTCCCAATAACGGGTCTACTTGGCTTAGTTTCAGCAAAGGTATGTGTATGTTTCCATACATACCAAGTTCAGAATGCTGTATCTGTGCAGTGCTTTTTTAGCTGTAATAGCTTAGCTTAGACAATTTATCTATAGGTCTTTAAACACATTCTATGTGTAATAATATTTACCTTTCTGCATACAAATGAAATAGCTTGATAAAAATATGTTCAAATGATATTTCAATTTTCTATAACACTTCTTTAGGATTATCTGTATACTAAAGTAAAGCTTAGAATGTGGAACTCAAGCCCAAGAGTTTTGTCATTGTTTAAAGGATAAGTTAAACCTTTAGCGAAAAAATAATAAATGCACATATTTTTGCAGGAAAAAAATGTGCATTTCTTATTTTTTCCCTAAGGAGCCTGGAAAGCATTGAACCCATGATCAATGTATCAGGGGTTCAATTTCAGACACCTGCAGACAAGCTGCAAGACTGTTTACAAGCTGCAGGGCTTGTGAGCCAACTACGAGGCTGCTCATCAGCGACCTTGCCATCCATTCAGAATTACACGCCATCAGCCACAATGGATGACAGTAGTTGTAGTTCATGCAGTCACAGGAAACTATGAATGACACAGCTATGTGGGTGGAGTCTGACAGGTACGTTATTTTCAAATAGTGACAGTGGGCGTGGGAAGAAGACCCCCTGCTCGCTGTCACAGGGAGGGGGGGAAGGCTTCAGCTGCTTGAACATGTTACATGTTCCACCCTTAATACGGGTGGAACATGTAACATGTTCCAAATGGTGAACTTATCCTTTAAGATAGAAGATGATCGGTGAGGGTGCTGTGTGCTCACTGTGGAGACTTCCCCTCACTTCCTCTTCTTGACACATGGACAATTTCTCTTCACATCTTGGTCCAGTGACTTATTTCCTGGTGACCATTGTCATTGGAACAGGAAGTGAGGAGAAATCTCCTCTACAGGGAACAGGGAAACAATAATGATAATAATCAAAACCTGACAAAGGTGATGATCCTTCCCCACTCTGTCCAAACTTTCTCTGGGGTTGTGCTTGACTATTGGATTTTTTTAAATAAGTAAGTTGAAATATTTTCCATTGCAGCTCTTCCTCCAGCACCTGAACACGTTTTAGCACTCAGAGATACAAAGACATCTGCCTTAGTGCAGTGGGGTAAGGTTGAAGCTATTCCAGAGATTCTTGGCTATTACCTTTACAGTCGAATGTTAGGTGAAGAGGACTGGCAACCAGTAAACAACAAGCCCCTGCAGTCTACAAGGTAAGGGATTTTAAAGCTATATATGAATTGAAAAAAGTCTACAAGTGCAATTAGAGGAATGGGAGGTATATTCAATAACACACATACAGTGGTGAGAATACTCTGACGTGTTTCGTGCTACAATCCTCTGTGTAAGGCTGGCCATACATGTTCAATTTGTTTGCACAATTTTCTGTTACCAAAAAAACATATAATATGAGGTCAAAATTGAACAACACTTTCAATTGTATCCAATTAGGCAGGCCTTTGTACTACATGGTTAAAGGTAAGGACATTGGACAGAAAATTGTATAATGTGAGGCCAGCTTAAGTGAGGTTGATTTACTAAAGGTAAATAGGCTGTTCGCCAGCAAGTGAATTTTCACTCTGTGCGGAAAATGTTCTCTTAGCTTAGTGAACATGGAAATATTCAAGTGGTAAAAATTCACTTTGCAAAAAAAACCTAATAATGTGCAGGGAAACATTAGGTTCATACATACAGTATTTTGATGATGGAAGTCAGCCGAGCTTCACCTCATTTACAAAGCAAAGAGACAATTCTTCTGTAAAGTGAAAATTGTATTGCAAAGTGAACCGCCTATTTGTCTTTACTAAATCAACCTTAGTATGTCAAGGCATTGTGATCACAGTATGTGTGAATAAGCAAAAAGGGAATGTGGTGCACTCCAAATGTCTTAAAGCCTGGTAGAAATGTGTGCTATAGTGCTTCAAAGCCACTAGTACCTGATTTAAAGAGGTTGAAAACCTCCGGAAAAAAACTGAAAGACAAAGGCATATGAACTAGTATGCATCGCATACTAGCTCATTATGAAATCCTTACCTTACAACAAAGCCCCCACAGTGCCGCCCGCTCACCGGTTACACGACCGACATGTTTGGCCGTACTGCTTCCTGGTTTGCGTCCTTCGGCCATCTGATTGGCTGGAGGCACGATGACATCACTCCCGCACTTGTTCACGGCACAAGGCTCTGAAGGAACGGCACGGGTGACAACGACGTCATCGGCTGCATGAAATGTAAATATCTCCTAAACAGTGCAAGTTTAGGAGATATTTACAGTACCTATAGGTAAGTCTTATTAAAGGCTTACCCATAGGTACAAGTTATAAGAGTGGGTTTACAGCCTCTTTAAAAGCTCATATTACCAGTGCATTGCATGCTGAATCAGGGCTTTTATTTAGTCTCAAACATGCAACAATGTGGAGCCCACATACTAGCTTCTTTTTCAGACGATAGCGGCAGTGATGATTGATGAAGTAGCTAGCATATGGGATCCGAAAACATTGGATGTTTGTAACATAAAAAACTCTGATTGAGCGTGCAATGTGCAGGTAGTACCTACCTTTTGAATATTTCTTGTATAGACTTCAGTTTTCCTTTGTTTCAATCATAGACCATGATTCATGATCATGGACTACGTGATAAATTACTCAGGCAAGATAAGTATTTTAATGAAAATAATGTATATAAAGTGCAGGCATGTTTACATGGACTACTTTAATAATAGTGTATTTCAGTGCTAACATTCTATTAAAAGTAGAGAGCTTGCCTTTAAGATAGAAGTGACATAGCTATGGGTGTCTTGCACATACAGTTACTGTATGCCTAACGTGTATAGATTGCGTCCATCAAACATTAGACATTACTAGATGGCTAGACAGGTGAAATGTCAGCATAACTCTTTATTAAGCACAGAAGGTTGATTCTTATCTATAAAGATTACAACTAAACATTGCTCTTGCAAAAGACATAATTGCAAAATACTGTGAGTAATATTCAACTAGAGTATTGCCATATACTAAAAAACATGCAGAAGCTTTAGTAGACGTAGTGTAATACCAGAGGCGTAACTAGAACCTTCAGGGCCCCGATGCAAGAAACCATGAAGGGCCCCCCAGACCCCTGGCCGGGGCCCTTCCCTTCAAGCCCGGGGTTTTCCCACTAATCCTGGGGCTCTTTAATCTCATTGCATGGCCTTTTATTATGGTCCCGCATCAGGATCCTTTCACAAGTTCTGCAGTGGGCCCCCTTCCTGCAATCTTGGGGCCTCCCCACAGTGGTGAAATGCCAGGGCCCGGTCGCAAGTGTGACCTTTGAGATCCTAGAAGTTCACCCACTGGTTTGCTACCGGGCCCCCTGGAGCATGGGGCCCGGTAGCGATTGCAACCCCTGCAACCCCTGTAGTTACGCCCCTGTGTAATACATCCCTATGTGGAGTCTCTATGTTATTTCCTACACATTTATCTCTAAATGTTCTAATCTTACAAAATGAGTCTAAGAACTTGGGAGAAAATGTAATATCAATATAATTTACCATAGCCAGTACACTATTCCATATAACCAGGGCTCTTTTTCCCTGTGAATAGGTGCAGGTACTCCCCTCTTCTGAGTCACTCCTTGTCTCCACCCCCTACCCACCTCCGAGCACTGTCCTTTGGTTTCACCCCCTACCCACCTCCCAGTACCCCCCCCCCCCTTTTAGAGAACACAAAACCAAGTATCATGTTGTGGTTCTAGGTAATTTGTATAGAATTTTTTAATGATAACTAGAAAAGCAGTAACATAGATCCCCTGGAATCAGCAACAATAGATCCCCCCAACAATAGTTCCCTCAAGCAATAAATCCTTTACTGCAACAATAGCCCCCCCCCCCCCCCATGACACAACAAAATGCCCTCCAGCAACAATAGATTCACCCCAGCAACAATAGATCCCACAGCAGCCAGCATCAATAGGCCATTCAGCTCACCCTACTGACCCCAGCACACCTTTGCCATTGCATACATTCAGACTGGAGGTGCCGGAACTGCGTTCCCCCGCGTTCCCGCTGAAAAAAAGCCCTGCATATAACTCACAAACATTGTGAGAATGCACCATTTTACTACAGTTAAATCAGACCTGTGGAATAGCTGACATTCAATAGGAAAGTCAAACAGAAAGTCAGATGCAGGATAGAAGAAACCTAAATTATATCTAAAGACAACATTTTTAAAAAATAGAGAGTGTTAAAAAAAAAAAACTAAAACCCATCAGTTTTTTTTTTCTTTTTGCCACCTGTGCCCTATTTGAAAGGTTTCCCTTCCCTCCCACACTCCCACACACGGAAGACATTCCCTTCTGTTCCTGTTTTAGTCATCTGGAAAAACAGACAGGGTTAATCCCCCTGACGGGGACACAGACAACAAGAAAAACTGCTCACCACTCGAACCAAGACTGAAAAAAGAAATTTCAGATTTAGCCACCATTCACATTGGAGCCTACTGTCATGCAGGTCAAATCGCATGACAAGCTGCATCCTATTGCCAGCAATGGCACTGTTGAAATCAACCTACTTTGCAGTGCCTCACCGATTTGAATACGTAGTACATGCACTACTTTTGGCGAGTTGAATAGACATCTGTGCATGAAGTTGCACAGATGTCTTCAAAGTCGCACCCAAAGTCAGACTGAGATGCGTCTTTGAAATCATGCAATTTCAGATGAAGTCACACAATTTCAAAGCCGCAGTCAATGTGAACGGGGGCTTAGACCTCATGAAAAAGGACGCTTGTAGGTATGCAACAAAGATTGTGGATGTATTTCCGTGCCCGAGAGAGACAGTAACAGCATAAATCCAACCACGGTAAAGATTGGCTGTATGCTAGCTGTACGTGGATATACAGAATGCTAATGTACACTTTTTTTTTGTATACAAACTTTTATTGAAAAAATATTATGGTGGTACAAAAGAGATTGACATATTGTTATTACAGACATTGGTATCACATATGGTTTACAAAAAAGGTTTCCTTATTTTCTCTTTTTTTTTTTTTTACAATAAGGCATTGTGATCTAAGGTTGGGTAAGAGGAGATAGAATTAAATATAAGGCCCCTTTCACACAGGCGGACCGTTCAGATCCGCCTGTAGGTTTTTTTGGTGGATCTGGATGGATGCCCCATGTATCTCTATGGGGCATCGGATGCAAGCGGAGACATGTTCGCTGACATCCGATCCGATCTGTTAAATCTGGATGGATGGAAACCCTATTTTCCATCCGTCCAGCGGATTGGATCGGATGGGATTGGATGAGAACGGACAAACGGTCCATTCCCATCCGATTCCCCCATAGAGGACCGATTCCCCCACACAACGCGTAGACACAGCTGCCATCCGTGTGCCCAGTGGGGGATCGGCGGATCGATCCACCACTGAGAAAAATGGACTCCACAGTGTGAAAGGGGCCTAAGAAATCACCAATTCAAAACTGTATCAATGAAGTTGTACTTTGAATAAAACATATAAACGTGTTTATAAACATTCAGGGAGGATACATAAAGTTGAGTATATGTACTTGTATCTCTAGCATCAGTAGATTGAAAAAGAAGTTCTGAGTGTGCAACCCATGGATTCCATTTGTTCGTATGGAATTGCGTAGAATTATAGATGGTGTGAAAGATTTTTTTCCATAAGATAAATAGAGTTTAATCTTGCTTTAATTTGGAGGGTAGGAAAAGAAGCTGATTTCCAGTGTGTAGCGATCAACCATTGTATTGCTACAGATATTGTATGAATTAGTCTAGTTTGTGGTATAGATAGGTTTGTGATAGGGGTAAAAAGATGACAGTTGGGTGCACATTGCGGTTCTCGCGAAGGAAGGTAAAGATCCCCTGGTCTGCGCCAGCTACAGGCCTATCTCGCTCCTAAACGTCGACCTGAAGCTCTTTACTAAGATCTTGGCCTCTTGGTGGGCTTTGTCGCTTCCCGGGAAGCCCGTGACAATACCACCAAAGCGCTTGACCTGGTGCACCTTGCCAATACCCGCCGAATCACGACTTTGATCGGGTGAACTGGGAATTCCTCTTGGCTACAATGGAGCACGTTGGAGCGGGGGAGCGGCTTATGTCCTGGGTTCGAGCTATATACTCAGCCCCTTCGGCGAGAGTGAGGGTAAATGGTCCCCTATCTGACCCCCTGGTAATCTCCAATGGGACCCGACAGGGTTGCCCACTCTCCCTGATCTTCGTTTTAACCCTCGAGCCTTTCCTGCGCACGGTAAGGGCTAATGCTGATATTTCTGGGGTATCGGTCTCCCCGATGCTTTCCCCTAAGGTGGCGGCGTACGCGGATGACCTCCTCTTCTTTCTTACGACACCTCTGACCTCTTTGCCCAATTTACTGAAGGAGTTCCGCATTTATGAATCCCTTTCGTTCTATAAAATAAATCAGACTAAGTCTGAAGCCCTAGCGGTGGCAATTTCGCCCGCTCTCTCCGCTCTTCTCCGGGCGGACTTCCCCTTTAGGTGGGGGTCGTCCCATATTCGCTATCTGGGGATTTCTCTACCTCACTCACCGGACAGAGCTTTTGTCTGCAACTTCCCACCTTTGCTGACACGTATTAAGAAAGATTTTGATGACTGGCACGGGGGCCGTTTTTCATGGTTCGGGCATTGCAAAATAATAAAAATGAACGTGATGCCCCACCTATTATGTGTTCCAGGCTGTCCTGGTGGCCGTCCCGGCCTCCTTTCTTCGGAAGGTTAATCGATTGTTCCGGGAGTTTCTGTGGCGTAGGGGCTCCCCGAGGTTGGCATTACGTGTCCTGCGTATGCCTAAATTGAGCGGCGGCATGGCTCTGCCGGATGCCGTAGCCTATTATGAGGCGTGTCACTTATCTTGTATTCTGGACTGGTACCGCCATGGCCCCCTGAAGCAGTGGGTACGATTAGAGCGGGGCTCGGTGGGGATCCCGCCCGAGGCCTCTCTGTGGACTCCCTCGGCTGTCCAGAGGGAACTGTCTGAACACCCGACCATTGGCCCCACCTTGCGGGTGGGGAGGCGACTGTGCCACGGGGGCACACTGGCTGCCCTGCCATCCCTCCTTCTCCCGGTGGTTGACAGCCCTGACTTTCCACCGGGGGTGGACCAACAGGGATTTCAATCCCTAAGGGATGCGGGACACGGTCAAGCCCGCCACTTTGTGCGGGACGGGTCCTGGATCACTAGGTCTCGCCTCCATTCTGATGCCACCTTCTCTGAGCTGACCTTCTGGCAGCAGGTCCAACTTTCAAATTTTTTGCAGTCTTTGCCGGCGGCGCCCCTGTTCACCAGACGTCTCACCTACTTTGAAGAACTCTGCTCTGTTCCGTCTCCTTTACGACACACTATCTCCCTCCTGTACAGGACTCTGGTCACCCCGGAGGCGCCATTTTGACCTCCCTATATAGGGCGTTGGGAGCGGGATCTTGGTCTGTCCTTCACCGATCCACAGGTTGAACGCCTACTGTTTTTCGCATACAAAACTTCGATCTGCTCTCGTTATCAGGAGGTAGGTTACAAATGTCTGACTAGATGGCACTATACCCCGGAGTCGGATGTTCCAGACCAGTGTTGACACGTGCTGGAGGTGTGGGAAGGAGCAGGGGACGTACCTCCACATTTTTTGGTCATGTGAATGGGTGCAGCCATTCTGGGCCTCGGTACGCCTCATTGCCCAAAAATTCACGGACCACTCTTTGACGCTGGACCCTGCGCTTTTCCTGCTCCACCATCACGAGTTTCCGAGGGCGTCTTATCGGAATTCCATCTTGCCGTTATTGTTCACGGCAGCGAAGAGTTGCATACCCCCCCTTTGGAAGCAGACCCAGCCCCCGACCGTGGCCATGTGGCTGAATAAAGTCAAATGCATTAATAAAATGGAAGATCTGATGGCGACGGAGAGGGGAACCAGAGAGAAATTTACGAAACGCTGGTTCTACTGGCACGAATTTGCACTTTCTACGGAATACCGTGATCTGCTGCTTTAAGGCTCTCATATTGTGGGTGCTACTGGGCCGCGCGGTCCATCACCACCCCCCCCCCCCTACCCCTCTCCCTTACCCCTCTCTTTTCCTCTCCTTATCCCTCTTCTTGCTGTCCCTCCTATATTTTTTTTTTTTCTTTTCTCTTTTTCTCTTTCTGGTTTACTCTTGCAGGCATATTTCTCTAGTTATCTGTTGAATCCACATCTTGCTCCCGGTCGGACGTACTGATGTCAATCCCCCCCAGCCCCCTGGGGAGCGATTTGGAGTCCGTTGGGGGGCGACCCCCCGCGCGCCTGATACCGGCCATGTGTTGGATGCCGGTGGTGTCGGGGGTTTGCCCCACTGTGGCCCTTAGGCTCCTGGTTATACACTTGGTACCATATTTCTTTATGTGCTGGGTTTCGGGGGGTCGAAATGCTCGTATTTCAGTGTTGAGGGTTATGCGCCCCCAAGTTCCACTGTGATGTTATCCTGTTATTACATGCTGTCTGTGTTGCCCGAGAGCTATGTTTCCTGCTATTGTACTGTTGATGCTCACTGTCTTTATCTGGTGACTTGTAATATGCCTTATTTCTGTTTAAATAAACGAATTTACAAAAAAAAAAAAGATGACAGTTAGGGAGAGAAAATGAGATATTGTTATCTGATATTTCCGATGCAAAGATTTCTAACTGAAGCCAAATGAAAGAGATTTTCTCACAATTCCAAAAAATATGGGTAAATGAGCCTTGAGAGGAACATCCTCTAAAACAGGCAGATAAAGTGGATGGGAAAATGGCGTGCAGTCTCAGAGGTGTAAGGTACAATCTAGTGCTAATGGAGCTTTTGTCCATGCAGGACAGGAGGGGCGGCTGCCCTGGGCGCATTGGGTTATTGCAGGGATGGGGGGTGCCCTGACCCTAAGGCTGCATTCACATGTCAGCTTATAATCGCGGGCAGAACCGCCGCGGTTCCGCCCGCGATTCGGAGATTTATTGCAAATCGCGGGACGCCTAGCATTGCCCGTTGATTTGCAATAGCCCCCCAAACGCCGAGCGATGTTGCCGCGATTTACGCCCGCCGAATCGCGGCAACATCGTGCAAACAAAATCGCGGGACGCAATACGCTCCAAAGAAGCTCTTGTACTTTTTTGGAGCGTATTGCGTCCCGCGATTTTGTTTGCGCGATGTTGCCGCGATTCGGCGGGCGTAAATCGCGGCAACATCGCTCGGAGTTTGGGGGGCTATTGCAAATCAATGGGCAACGCTAGGCGTCCCGCGATTTGCAATAAATCTCCGAATCGCGGTCGGAACCGCGGCGGTTCTGCCCGTGATTATAAGCTGACATGTGAATGCAGCCTAAGGTAAGGAGGGGGCACAGTTTGGCATATTTGCCTTGGGCGCTTGATGACCTTGTCCCAGCACTGATACTAGCAGTGATTCTTATAGCAGTCCCCTTTTATTTTGAGGAAAAAAGGTTGCTGTAAATGCTGAAGCACCATGGCAGCATAATCCAACCAAGCCACTATAATCTTCCTCCAAAAATAGGCAACTGGAGGCATCAACCAAGTCTAAAACATGCCTGTGTACAGAATAATCATTATTCCATCTTGCTGAAATCATTCTAACTGCGTAGAGATCATCTCATGGCTATCAATACCTTCAGGTTTACAATATTCCTTAATTGTTAATCTTTTTTCTATTCAGGTTTACTGTTCCTGAGTTGCAGACTGGGAAAGACTACGAGTTCTGTGTAAGAGCAGTAAATGAAGTCGGACTGAGTGAACGGTCACCTGTATCAAACCCTCTGAATATAAATGAGGCCATTTGTGAGTATAGCTCCCAACTGTCCCTGATTTGGAACAAAGTCCCTCTGTCCCTCTTTCTGACTTATTTGTCCCTCATTTTGGACTGATCTGTAACGTTGTATATAAAATGCACTTTTTATCCTTCAAAAAGTGTTTCCCAGTGCTAAACATTTCCTTAAATTTCTAAACTGCTTCATTTTTAAATTTCAAAAGCTAGTGGTTAAAAAAAAAGAAAAAAACAAGCACTTGTGGGTTTAACTAATGAATTTTTTTTTGTATAATTCTTCTTTAAGGGGGCGTGTCCTGTGCCTACATACTTCTGCTAATAGGTGTCCCTCGTTCCCATCTCAAAAAGTTGGGAGGTATGTTTAGTTCCGGTTCACACTGTAGCGATGACAGACATCGCATGTGATTCGGAGCGCACTGCTCTGAAAATCACATGCGATGTCTGTGCGATGTGAATTCAGCCATACAGATTGTATAGCTGAATTCACATCAGATTTGAACAGAACACACACAGGACCCTTTTTTGGGTCCGCACCAGACTCAGATCGCATGGTGGTTCTCACCTATGCGATAAGATTCATGTCCGAACTGACAGTCCGCACTTTGATATGCGAACTGATCTGGGGGTGTCATTAACTTTGTATTGACATCCCCAGCAATTCACATATGGCAGTATGAACTGCCTGCAATTTGAATGCGATGCGAGAACCCGCAGTGGATTCGCAGGATCCCACATCGCATATGTGTGAACCGGCAATTAAAGTGGTTCTAAAGCCTCAAGGTTTTTCACCTTAAAGCGGAGTTCCGGCCTCAAATACCTTTTTTAACCACTTGCCTTCTGTGCACTTAAACACCCTTCCCATCCAGGCCAATTTTCAGCTTTCAGCGCTGTCACACTTTGAATGACAATTGCGCGGTCGTGCTACACTGTACCCATATGAAATTTTTATCATTTTTTTCACACAAATAGAGCTTTCTTTTGGTGGTATGTAATCATCTCTGGGTTTTTTATTTTTTACAAAAAAAAAGAATAAAGACAAAAAATTTTGAAAAAAAAAAAAAGTTTTTCTTATTTTCTGCGAGTAAATTTTGAAAATAAATTTTTCTCCTTCACTGATGTGCGCTGATGAGGCGGCACTGATGGGCACTGATAGGCTGCACTGATGGGCACTGATGAGGTGGCACTTATGGGCACTGATGAGGTGGCACTTATGGGCACTGATGAGGAGGTACTAATATGCCGCACTGATGAGCACTGAGAGGCGGCACTGAGAGGCAGCACTGAGAGGCGGCACTGATGAGCACTGATAGGCGGCACTGCTGGGCACTGAGAGGCGGCACTGCTGGGCACTGAGAGGTGGCACTGCTGGGCACTGACAGGTGGCACTGCTGGGCACTGAGAGGCGGCACTGATGGGCACTGATAGGCGGCACTGATGGGCACTGGCGGATGGCACTGGACACTGACGGGTGGCACTGATGAGCGGCACTGATGGGCAGCACCATCAGTGCCCACACTCAGTGCCCATAGTGCTGCCAGTCAGTGCTCATCAGTGCCTAGATGAGCAGGCACTGATGGGCACTGACTAGCAGCACTATGGGCACTGATTGTGGGCATTGATGGGGGGCACTGATGGCGGGCACTGTGGGCACTGATGGGGGGGCACTGTGTGTGTGTTTTTTACCTTGTGTAATCAGGGCACTGGTGATCAGAGCCCTGATTACATTGCTGTGTCCCCAGCGGCTGTCGGCTCCCCCTCCTTCCTCACACTGCAGGCTCCGTGTGAGGAAGGAGCGCCGGCGATGAGAGATGATCTCATATGTTTACATATGAGATCATCGCTCATTGGACGGCCAGATCACGTGGTGAATGGCCGCTGTGATTGGCCATTCACCACGATCTGTGATCGGCCGTGTCCAAGGGACACGGCCGACACAGATTTTCCCCGCAGCGCGCTCGCGGGAGCGCGCTGGGGGCGTGTCACTGGGAGGCCGTTTAAAAACGGCCTCCCGAAAATTCGAGTCCGCGCTGCAGCCGTATATAGGCTGTAGCGCGGACGGGGGGAGGTTAACTAAAAATACCCCTATAATACTAATCCATCGCCCTTTACAGAACCGCTATTCTCATACTTACAAGGTGTACAGTATTGGATTTTAGAAATGCTGTCTGGGCGTGACCATCTTGGATGTGGGCATCTGAAGCCGCAGTGTAATCTGCTGTGTCCTTCTTCCTGATTCCAGGGAGTGTTGTGGGAGTTCTTCCTGATTCTAGGGAGTGTTCTGGGAGTTCTTCCTGATTCCAGCCTCCTGGGAGTGATGACAAACAGCTCCCAGGATGCAATGCAAAGGCGGAAGTGATGTTGGTGGCCGTGGCCACAGAAGGGGGAGAAGGAGGAAGTATAATCAAAAATGCCCTGAAAATAAGGTAAGGGATCCCCAAAAAAAAATTGAAAATGCCCAATTGTTGAACAGCATAGCGAGCACTCCAGGAATCACTAAAGTTGCAAAATAGGCCGGAACTCCACTTTAATGCATTCTAAACAAGCAGAAAATTGGGGGAGCAAACCCTGAACATGTATATCTAAAGCCAGTGCAGCTATGGACCAAGCAACATGTATATTAAAAAAGAATAGCGCACACATGCAAAAGAAATGACTATCAAATATGGAGACAATCCATAAATAAAAATGGGGATTTAGTCCCACCATATGGCCATATCGTGCTCAAGCCCACCACTGCGTCAAAGTACCCCATTATCAGTGGGTCCTACACTATCCATAAAAAAGGGGTGAATCCAGCCTCTCCAACCCTTGGAGACAACACTCCTTTCTGGGAAAGATGTGCTAATGCACTACAGGGGACTCCTCCTATATCTACTTGATAGTGGACACCAATAGAGTACAGGTGTGTGTGGGAGAGATGGGATGCTCAACCTCAGAAGTCTGGTCAGACCGAAAACATAATAAACAAGCAAAAAATTGGGGGAGCAAACCATGAACATGTATATCTAAAGCCGGTGCAGCTATGGACCAAGCAACATGTATATTAAAAAAGAATAGCGCACACATGCAAAAGAAATGACTATCAAATATGGAGACAATCCATAAATAAAAATGGGGATTTAGTTTGTTTAATGCATTCTATGCAATTAAAAAAGCGGTGTTCTGGCCTCCCCCTCCAAAATTTTAAAGTCAGCAGCTACACATACTGTAGCTCCTGACTTTTAATATTAGGGCACTTACCTGTCCTGGAATCCAGCGATGTCGGCACCGCAGCCAATGTTTCCATCGGCTGTCGGATGCTACCGCCACCATTGCCAGTAAGGGAACCCTTCACAGCTGGGTCCCTACTGTGCATGCGCAAAGCGTGCTGCGCTCAGTTACTGGCCAGAAAGCAGGGGAAGGAGGAGGGGTGCAGGACTGCTGATGTTGATCGCCGTGGTGGGGTCCAACGGAAGTGCGGACAAGGTACCTGTCAAAAACAGGTACCCAGTCTCCCCCCCCCCCCCCTCGAAAAGTTCCAAATGTGGCACCAGAGGCAGGGAGAAGACAGATAAAAATTCCACTTTCGAGTGGAACTCCACTTTAAGGTGAAAAACCTTCTGTGCTGCAGTTCCCCCCAGACCCACCCTTTTTCTTCCCTGAGCCCGATCTGGTCCAGCGATATGTATGAGCTTGGTTCCCGCTGCTGTCAATCAAACCCTGTGACACGGGTTGCAGGGCCAAGTCCCACTGTCTGTGTCAATGCATGCATCAGCAGGACTTGGGAGCGAGCCCGCACGTGTGCCCCCAGGGAAAGCGGCTTTCCATGGGGGCACCCGATAAAGAGGAGGAGCCTGGAGCGCCAGCGGGGGATCAATCGAAGAAAAAGAGGATCGGGGCTGCTCTGTGCAAAATGACTGCACAGAGCAGGTAGGTATGGCATGTTTGTTCTTTTTATAAGAACATAATCAACTTTAATATAGTATTAAGCAGAAGCCTTCTGTTGATTCAGGTATGATTAGCTATGGGTTAACCTATAAAATGTATTTCCATTTGTTATTAACGGAATCATGCATATTATACAGATTAGCTTAGTAATATTAGTATTTTTGTGTTAAGCATTCCATGGAGCTCTCCAGTAAATAACACCAAGCGTGGATCTGCCAATAGTATATGATATACCATGCATTGTTAGGGGGATTTTAGAGGAAAGTAAAGTTTTATCAAGGAAGTAAAAAAACGAATCAGGAGGGATATCCATATTTACTTGTTTTCTGCTTTTTAATGATTTTTTAAATTACTTGATTGCAATTAAATAGACTCATGAGTGGATGATAAAGTCAGTAAAACAATACACAGGAAGCTATACTTAGCCCTTAAATCTTTATTACACCATGTACATGTCATAAATATTAGATCCTTTAGTGCCATAAAAATACTTTTAGTGAAAACATGCCATAAGGAAGACATGCCGGCTGTCATGGATACCTGCCTGCCATGCTAATTCATTTGCTTCAGTGACCTGAACAAGTATGTGGATAAGGACTTCTGAATTTCCTGATGCATACTTGTTCAGTGTCAGTGACTCATGTCAGGTTTACTTTAACAACAAAGGGAGGAGGAGGCGAAGGGGTTAATGTACAGGTCACATACTGTAGGAGATGAAGGGGTTGATGTGCAGTATAAAGGAATAATAATGAAGTGATAATATACAAGTCCCATAGAGAGGCAGGATGAAGATGAGATGTGCAAGAGAGGAGGGGGTGAAAGGGTTAAAAAAAAAATATTTGTTAAGACTCCTCACCATTGAATCTGCGCTGATCCTTCATTCATGCAAGCTTCATTTATTAATTACTACTTCCTCTCCTTCTTCCATTGTGATAGGAAGTTTACAATTGTGAATGCTGTGATTGGCCGCTTGTGTTAGCTCTGTACACTGAGCCTATAATCTGAGCTGTCCGATGGCGGCTCAGAGCACAGACATTATCGGGCACACCAGCTGCCTGAGCACATTACAAATGAACGTCCACCACCTTCTTAGACATGCAATAGTAGTGAAGTAGTTAACAAATTATTTTATGTTTAAATATAAAAGCAGAATGTATTGACCTTGGTGGCATATACAGTAGTATATTCTGTTTAAAATGCCGCTTTATGAAAAGCCATGCCGCCTTGGACCCAGTATGTCCAGACGGTATGGTCACCTGCTGAGTTTGCACCATCCACAGGCAGCTATACTCTTCAATTAGATACAGAAGCTGAATCCAATTCAACTTTACTCTAGCTAATTGCAGTACAGAGGATGTTTTTTTCAGTAAAGTGGAATAAGATAGTAACTTTCCTAAGCCCTGTCTCTGCAAAGTACTAACACTGACTGATGGAACATGGAAGAAACAGGGTAGGCCTAGCTAGCACTGAGCTAACTAGCACTAAACAGGAGGGAGGAAAGAGGGAGAAATCAAATCACATAGTAAACAAGCCCAAAACTGCTACTAGATGTCAGCATACTACAATAACCTGTTGCAGTTAAATACAACACAAAAATTACATATGAGTAGGACAGTACAAAGTACCGTATATTAAAATAGGACGGTACCCTTCCATTAAAAAATATTTGCTGCAGCGCCTAACTATAAGTTTATATGCGCTTACAGTTTTTTGTTCGCCCCCTTACAAAGTCCCACTAATACCCGTTGATCCTGCCAGTGACTTCAACCTAATGTAACTTCCTGTGATGGTGTTTTGGATTTTCTTCTTTAATGACTAGGATCCCTCACCATTTAAACAATGAATAGGACATCACGCCCTACTACGAGTAGTTCTTCATTTGTACCCCCTTCATAAGATTAGAGGTCCACAAGTTGTACCAGTTTTTCTCCTGCGTTGTATGTTCTTGAGATTGTGTATGTGGGGGTATTTAGCAACCATTTGTGTCTATTAGGGTCTAGGTCAGTAAATTCTCCCCTATATTTAATAGCAATCTGGATTGTTCTTTGATTTTGATAATTTATTTATATACACTCACAAGTCGATTGAGCAATGCCGTTTTGGTTGTTACAATATATAGGGGTGTCAAGAAGTATTTTTTTTAGCAATGACTTTGTTGATTTTATTCATATTTGTGAAGGATAGATATTTTGTTGTTTTTCTTCTATCCAAATCTATATGACTTATAGGATTTATATTTATTGTAGTACCCTCCTAGGTAGGTGCTAGTGAGAAAGTATAGTTTTGAGCTCTCTGTCTGCTTACCAGAGGGGCTGCAGGTAAATCTATATTGTTCTCTGCCTACCAGAGAGTAGGTTCAGTTAGTGGGATCTGCTCATTGTGCTCAGTATGCAATTTATTCAGTCTAGAGAGTATTTTGCACTGGTACAATAAGGAGGCATGTTGGACAGCGGAAGGAAACCTGACGAATGGGTGCATTGGCTTTTGATACAGTCCTGATGATTGGCAGAGGGCAGGTCGCCTCAGAGCATGCTGGGATACTGTATAAAAGCCAGGAGCAGATGTGGGGAGGGGGCTGGCTGCCTCCTCCTCTGTAGAGGTGCCATGCGGTCGCAGGAGGTCCTCCTGAGGGCCAGGGGAGCGGCTGAGAGGAGCTGAACCCAGAGGTCCAGGAAAGCTGACTGAGAGGGGAGACACTAGAGGTCCTGTTTCTGCAGTATCGTGAGTACAAGAACTTGTGTCAAGGGGCCTGACCTGAGGGGGGCCACCCCTGCTCCTAGGACAGTCAGTGGACAGGTCTCAGCTGAAAAGGGATGCTAGGGAGAGTATCCTGAAGATAAGATAAGGTTCACCAAGTCAGCTTGTTAGAGAGCAAGAGACTTAACCCCATTCACACTTGTGGCAGTGTGGATTAACAGCTTGGCTGTTTCTGATCATGAAAGAAGTTCTAAAGATAGAAGTCCTCATCTATGTGAATAGTTCAGTTGGAGTATCCCACTATTCCGTTCTACTATCCCAATTACCAATAAAAAACAAAAAACCAACACCCCTAGACTGTTAATTTCTGGGAAGAGCCAACAGGAGCAAGGAAGGATACAGCCAGGATCTGTATCTGCTTATAACCGTGTGTTGGTAACCAGGGGAGTATCCAGCAGTCCCCGCGGGGGCAGTGCTATATTATAATTATTCTTTTATAATTATTCTCACTTCTTTCACACACATTTGTTAATCCATTTTTTAGTATCGAACTGCATAAACCTTATGTAATTTGAGATATCATCTTTTTGGCACTTTACCTGGGCAATAGAGCTTTTAATTTTCTCTTATTTTCTCTGCACATTGATTGATAATATGTGTGGCACTTCCTTGATAGAGGCTGGTCACACTGTATATTGGTCAATATTTGTGCCTATATACCTAGTATCCGGTCACCCCTTTGTCACTTATATAAAAGTATTTTAAGTTTTTATATAATACATTATACTCTATTTCAGTTTATGCATATTATTACATGTACATTTTCTCTCTAAGTCCCCATGCACAAAGGACGTTTTTGCAGCTGCTGTTAGGAGCGTCAGGCGTTTTTTTTTTGCATTACGCCCCTCCGTGTTATTCTATGGCCTCATGCACACACAGGCTTTTAGGAGCTCCATGTGGCATAGGCGTTTTTAGGCTGCAAAAAAAAAAACAGGACCAGTGCATTCTGGAGCTGCAGCGTGAAGCTGTAAAAACGCCCAACGCTGCTAAACGTGCCTAAACGCGGCTTAACGCTGTATATCAGGCTTTTAGCAGCGTCAAGCGGTTTTTAAAATGTGAAAAATGAAAAATGTGATTGGTCACAAATAGAAGAGGGTTGTGTTTATTTAAAAACGCTGGTTAGCGCCGACACGCCCCAACGCGCCTAAACGCGCTATGAAGCCAATGCAAAACGCTGCTTTTTCCTGGCATCAAAAATAGCTTTGCAGCTCGTTTTTTATGACGCCCTGTGTGCATGGGGCCTTAAGGGTTTGTCA
Source organism: Pelophylax lessonae (assembly GCF_965119305.1). Classification (NCBI taxonomy): domain Eukaryota; kingdom Metazoa; phylum Chordata; class Amphibia; order Anura; family Ranidae; genus Pelophylax; species Pelophylax lessonae. Next base: position 354,813,150 of record NC_138769.1, on the reverse strand, counting down.
AATACCAGTGTGAGATGCAGGGGCTTTGTTTCCCCGTATCTCGTTTATTTAAAAAATAATTTTTTTCATTTTCGTTTTTCTTCTTTTTTCTTTTTCTTTTTTTATTCTTATTTGTGCTTTTTGACATGTTGAAATTAATTGTTTGTACACACTGTTATTGTTGTTTTTATCATGCAAATCTCTATGTGTCAGTATGGAGACAATCAGGCAACCAATTGAATATAGGTGTGAGCCCTACAGGGTATGTATTTAACCACTTAGGGACCGGAAGGTTTTACCACCTTAATGACCGTATTTTTGCGATATGGCACTGCGCTATTTTATCAGATAATTGCGCGGTCGTGTGACGCTGTACCCAAATAAAATTGATGTCCTTTTTTTCTCACAAATAGACCTTTTTTTTTTGTGGTATTTGATCACCTCTGCGATTTTTATTGTTTGCGCTATAAACAAAAAAATAGCGACAATTCTGAAAAAAAAACTATATTTTATACTTTCTGCTATAAAACATTCCCCAAAACAAATCTATTATTACATATTTTTGGTAAAAAAAAAAAATCCCAATAAGTGTGTATTGATTGGTTCCAGCAAAAGTCATCGCGTCTACAAACTAGGGGAAAGATTTTTATTTATTTCTTTTTTTTACTAGTAATGGCAGCGATCAGCAATTTTTTAGCGGGACTGCGAAATTGCGGTAGACAGATCGGACACCTAACTGACACTTTTGGGGGGACCAGTGACATCACTACAGTAATCAGTGCTAAAAAATGTGCACTGTTACTGTACTGACAGTGATAGGGAAGGGGTTAACACCAGGGGCGATCAAAGGGTTAAATGTGTGCCTTGTTTAGACTGTCATGTAGGAGTACCTGGATTTACTTGTTTAGATTGTCATATAGGAGTACCTGAATTTACTTGTTTAGACAGTCATGTAGGAGTACCTGGATTTACTTGTTTAGACTGTCATGTAGGAGTACCTGGATTTACTTGTTTAGATTGTCATGTAGGAGTACCTGGATTTACTTGTTTAGATTGTCATATAGGAGTACCTGGATTTACTTGTTTAGATTGTCATATAGGAGCATTGAATTGTTCTTTAATATCTTTAAAGTAATCCAGCTTCGTAATGTCAAGTTATAAGAAGTAACTCTAAAAATTATTTTCTTTTTTAGATTGTCCATCTGCTCCTTATGATTTTGATCTCCTAGACTGTGGTAAAGATGAAATGACCATATGTTGGAAGGCTCCTAAATTCACAGCGGGAAGGGAAATTTTGGGATATTTTCTGGATCAGCATGATTCTATGGAGGTGTCATGGCGGGATGTCAGTAGTGAACCAATTCCTTCCAGGGTTTATACGGTATGATATCATAGGCAATTACTATTTTGATCCTTAAAGCGACACGTAACTCTGGTTTTAAAAAAATCTATGCAAATATGTATTCTTAAAGAGGAAGTAAAGCACTGCTTTTTTCTTTTTTTCCGACCTGCAAAATTAAAGGCATCGCATACTAGCACATTATGTGAAACTTACCTGCAAACTTAGCCCTCGTTGTCACCGTTTGAGGCCGCATCTGTCTTCACCTGTCTTCCTTCTGGACCGACTCCAGCTGTGTGACAGGCCAAAGCCGCATGACGTCACTCCTGCGCGTGTGCGTGGGACCCGCCGGTCAAGGCATAGGACTCTGAAGAAACGCCACAGGTGGCCATTCCTTCAAAGCGCAGGCGCCGATGACATCATCAGCTGCATATACAGTAAATGTCTCCTAAACGGTACATGTTTAGTAGATATTTACAGTAGCTATAGGTAAGCCTTATTATAGGCTTACCTATAGGTACAAACAATCATGGAATGTGCCTAGACTGCACACGAATTTTCTCGGCCAACAATCTACTCAGAAGTGATGTCATGTGCTGGTTTACTTTCCGTGTGTTTTTTCTTCTCTGAGCATGCCCAGTCTTGCTCATCAGATTTTTGTCTGCCGAAATCTGTACTGACTGACGGAAAATCAACCGTTGTGTTGACGGCCAACAAAAATTTTATAGCCTGCACACCAGATTTTTTTCAGCCGAAAAGTCGGAGTCGGTTGTCGGAAGCATCATACTAACAAGCCGAAAATCGGCCGATCGGACTTTGGCCGAAAATTCCCGGCCAATAATCGATGCGTGTGTACGAGGCATAAGGGATTTGTAGTGTTGCATAGAACAGATCTAATATGATCAAAACTAATATGCACTGCTCATTCCAAACAAATAGAAGTAGAAGGGTAAAGGAGAGGTTTAGGATATCATGGAGGACTATACAAGGAAGTAGGAAAATACAGAAAAGAAACAACTTCATGAATGTGTATCGATTATTTTTTTTAAATAAGGAGCAGGGGCGTAACTACAGGGGTTGCAGGGGTTGCAATTGCTACCGGGCCCCATGCTCCAGGGGCTTTGGGGCGACCTGGAGCAACCTGCATTGACTTCAATGATATGAAGTCCGTGCATGTCTCTCCGAGGTCACGGTGCGCGCTGTGCACCGCGACTTCACAGGTCGCCCCGGCAAGTCGGGTCGCCTGTATGTGAACCGGCTCTGAGAGCTGCAGTATGCATGATCCCAAAGAGTGGCATATCAGCCACCCTGTTATAAATTAGGGCACTCATTTGCTATGGTTATTGTTAGGCTTTAGAAAAAAATATGTCTATCCGAAAAACCCTTGAAAATAAATAAACAGCTGAATTTGCTCCTATCGTATGTATGTTGTGCTTCTTTCACTTCAAACCCTATTTTTAAAAAAATCAGCCGAGTGATTGGGAGCATTTTTTTTAATTTCTAACAGGTGACAGGCCTTACTGAGGGACATTTTTATGAGTTCCGCGCTCGAGCAATAAATATGGCTGGTGTTGGAAAGATGTCAGAACCAAGCGATCTTTTTAAATGTGAAAAATGGACGATGCCTGAGCCAGGTAATACATTAAAATGTTAACTTTGAAAGATTGTTATAAAATGTATGCTTAATGTCTCTCAAGACGTAAGCAATTTTTAAGCCTCTAACAAGTTTTGACCCTCTGTCAAATTTCTATTGTTATTTGTGTCCCTGCTAGGAAGATTAACCCCTCTATTTGTTCTGATGTCAATTGTAATAAGGCCAGAAAGTGAGTGGAAATCCCCAAGCTGTCACCAGAGCAAGAGTAAGGGAACAGTGTCCAATGAGGGACATAATGCTTTAAGATGGGAATTCCATTGATTTTGGAGAAATTTCCTCTCACTTTTGCTATGATAGCATACATGGACCAGCCATAACTTTATGGCCACCCACCTAATAGTGAGTAGGTCCCCCTTTTACTGACAAAACAGCCCTGACCCATTAAGGCATTGACTCCTCTAGGACTCTAAAGGTATGCTGTGGTATCTGGCACAAAAGCCGTTAGTAGCAGATCCTTTAAGTCCTGTAAGTTGTGAGGTGCGGTCTCCATGGATCAGACTTGTCTTTCCAGCACATCCCACAGATACTGGAATGGCTTGAGATCTGGAGAATTTGGAGGCCAAGTCAACAGCTGGAATGTTCCTCAAACTATTCTTGAACCATTTTTGTAGTGTGACAGGGCACATTGTCCTACTGAAGGAGCCCACTGCCATTATGTTTCCATAAAGGGATTTACTTAGTCAGCAACAATATTTTGATAGGTGGTATACGTTAAGTAACATCCACATGTTTCCCAGCAAAACATCAAAGCATCACATTGCCTCTGCCAGCTTGCCTTCTTCTCATACTAGCTCCTGGTGCTATCCCTTCCCCAGGTAAGTGATGCGCACACTCCCAGCCATACACATTATGTAAAAGAGAATGTGATTCGTCAGACCAGGCCACCTTTCTTTGGTCTGTGGTCCAGTTTTGATGCTCACAAGCCCATTGTAGGCACTTTTGGCTGTGGACACAGGTCATCATAGGCACCCTGACTGGCCTGTGGCTACGTAGTCCCATACACCAGTAGTCCTCAACTCCGGTCCTCAGGGCCCACTAACAGGCCAGATTTTAAGTATTACCTTGGGGGAGATGCAGACTAGAGTACTGCAATCACTGAGCAGCAAATGATATCACCTGGGATGTATTTCAGTTATCTTGCAAACCTGGCCTGTTAGTGGGCCCTGTAGGCCAGGGTTGAGGACCACTGCCATACACAACAAACTGTGATTACCGATTTTATTTGCTGCCTAATATATCCCAAGACATTCAGATGCCATTGTACCAAGATAATCAATGCTATTCACTTAACCTGTGGTCAAAAAGTTATGGATAATCAATATGTAATAATATGTCAAAAAAAGTGAAGAATGTTCTCAATAAATACAGTTTTCCAATATCTAAATAGAGCAATGGAAAATTGATTTTATTTTAAATACTGTATAAAGAGTTCCAAAATATTACATCCAGGGCATGTGAGGACCGCCTCTAATAACGTTTTTTTTTTTACATTCATAGGTCCCCCTTATGATGTCCGATGTAGAGAAGTACGTGATAGCACACTGATGCTCCATTGGGAGCCCCCTGTGTATATTGGGAGCAGCCCAGTCAATGGCTACATAGTAGAAGTATGTGAGGAGGGCACTGAGACATGGAGGAAGATTAATGAGGATCCTACTATGGAATCACATATGAGGGTATTGTATAATAAAACTGCTTATATTTTGCCTTCCCCAATCAACATTTTTATTACAATTTAAAAAAAAAACTTTTTGTTTTCATTACATATCTTATTTTAGACCCGGATTGCTGTGTTTCTGAGTTTCTCTATGCAATGCATAGATCATGGATGCTGGGAGGGGCTGGTAGAGTACAATACATACTGTAGCTTTCCAAGAAGATCACAGCATCCTGACTCAGTACTCCTTCCAAGAGCCCTCAGACCTGATGCAAGCAGTGCTCTAGCTCTTGGGAGAAGTTATACAAGAATGCCTTGATGGGTGAATTTCATAACTGAAAGAACCAAAATCCAATGAATAAAAGGGATGGGCCAGGGACACCCATGCAGGGGAGGAAAGGACTGGGTGATGCTGGCTCCTGTCAGGAAATGGAGCATGCCCAATCTAACTTGCTGCCCTTCTTAATGAACACAGCATGTTCAGTATAGGAGATGGTAAGGGGTTGCAAGGTAACTACAGGGGTTGCAAGGGTTGCAATTGCAACCGGGCCCCATGCTCCAGGGGGCCTGTGCGGCTCCCCTGTACACCGACCTGGACAGGAGGGGCGGCGGGGGCAGCATGTAGAGAAATCACTGTCCTCCTTTTTCCTCCTTTAGCTGCAGGAGGAAAATGGAGGAGATTTGTTCCTCTGTATGCCGCCCCTCCTATCCAATTCACTTTTGTTCTGCTGTCTCTGGCCCCCTGTGCACTCCACTGCCCCCCCCCCACTGTGCTGCCCCCCCCCACTGTGCTCTCTCCCCTCTGCTGCTGGCTGCTGCAGGGGGTGTGTCACAATAGAGAACCAGGAAGGGGTCAGTAAATATGTAATTTACCAGCTCCTTCCTTTTCTGAATGGATAGAGTCAGTGCCGGTTCACACTAGGGCGACCTGTGAGGCGACCTGGTCGCCTCACAGGTCGCCGCAGGTCGCCTCCCATAGGGAAGCTGCAGACCCGTTCTAATAGGAGCGACACAAGTCGCTCTGACCTAGAAAAAGGGTCCGGAGCTTCTTTGGGGCGACCAGGAGGCGACCGCCATAGACTTCAATGTTATGAAGTCCGTGGCGGCCGCTCCGAGGTCGCGGCGCGCTGCTCGCACCGCGACCTCCGAGGTCGCGGTGCGAAGTAGCGTCGCTGTAATGTGAACCGGCGCTCATAGTCAGTGACATTGTAAAAAAATAAACAAATAAAATGATACAAAAAAATAATACAATTAAAATACCAAAAAATAAAAACTACTGACACCAGTGGGTGAACTTCCAGGATCGCAAATGGCATTCCACCACCGTGGGGAGGCCCCAAGATGGCAGGAAGGGGGCCCACTGCAGAACTTGTGAAATGGTCCCGCTGCAGGACCATAATAAAGGGCCCCACAATGAGAGTAAAGGGCCCCAGGATCAGTGGGAAGAGCCCCAGGCTTGAAGGGAAGGGCCCCCGGGCCAGGGGTCTGGGGGGGCCCTTCATGGTTTTTTGCACCGGGGCCTAGTTACGCCTCTGATTATATTGATATACAGAATTTATATAGCGCCAACAGTTCATGCAGTGCTTTACAACTTGAGGGTAGACAGTACAACTACAATACACTTTAATACAGTAGGAATCAGAGGGCCCTGCTCATTAGAGCTTACAATCAAAGAGGGAAGTTCAGCTTTAAAGAATATGTAAACCCAACATTTCATAATTACCATGTAATTGTATGAGGAAGTATCCTGTTCCCTTTGTATTGCTTCCTTTGTGTGAAATTCCTAGTGTTCCTGCCAGTCCCTCTGCTTTCCTATTAAAAAATGACCACACTAGGCATGAGAGCCCAGCGTGGCCAGTTCTTTAGCTGTGCTGGGGACTCAGTGTACTCTCCTCCAATGATCAGACTTGTCCTGCCCAGCCTTTCATTAGGAAGCTCAGTGTATTACTGTTTTTGCTCCTCCAGTTCCTATGTATTTGATAATACAGGGAATGTGATCATTTAAAAAAAAAAGGAAACAAAAAATGTATTTATAATGTTTTTTTTATATATATATATATATAATTAACTACAGAAATGTTTTTGCCTTTCATTTCTATTTTAAACTGAATGGATTGTATTACAAGATGATTGTTTACAATCACTTTAAGTAGCTCTAGCAATATGTATGTCACTGTGAAGTAAGTGCTGAGTTACTATGTGAACTCTTTTTCCTAGGACAATGTACTAATATATTTTAGAATAGTATCTCGAAATGGAGAGTGTCATATTTGAAATAATATACATTTTTGATTTAGATCTCTGAGTTGGAAACAGATAAAAGGTACCAGTTCCGTGTCCTTGCTGTTAACACATCTGGGCCTGGGATTCCATCTCTCCCATCTGATTCTGTGTTGCCTGCCACTAAAGAAGGTTTGAACTTTCATAAATGAATATATATATATTAAAAACACACACACATATTATATATATATATATATATATATAATTTTTTTTTTTTGCTCAAGGTCACTATTGTCTTCTTTTGGAATGTGCATGCTTAAATGTTTCCTTATTATTAGCAAGCGTCGTGTTTGTTTTCAGACCATGCTTGATATGGTTTGTATTGGCTCTATTTCCTAACCCTAATGACAGCATTCCTGTTAAAACAACGCTTTTGTGTTCAAATAACAAAGTAATGTTTATCCACAGGCACAAATGAAATTGAGGTTGGGGTAGACGAGGAAGGATTTATTTACCTTTCATTTGAAAACTCAGAGCCAGTCGACAATCCACAGTTCCTCTGGTCCAAGGACTACAAGGGACCTCCAGACTCAGAAAGAACAGACATTTCTACAGATGGAAATACGTAACTACTGAAATAATTATTTTACCTTCTGGGTCCATGGACTTGACTGTGAAATTTCTTTATACTTTCCATAGAGAGATGTTATTGTTATACTATGAATTAATATTCATTTAAGAATTATGCTCACAGCTATTTCTGCATCTATATCTATTAACTATTCTACCTCTATGTCCATGTTGCTGTATGTTGTCCATCTTGCTTAGTCATTGGATACTTGCTGGATATACACATCTCATACAAGAGGCACATAGACACTCTGTCTGTATGCACATCTATGCATACCTCAAAACAGGGCTTTTTTCTCAGAGAATAGGTGCAGGAACCCACCCTCGCCAGTCAACTCCCCTCCCCCAACCCTGCCCCTATTCCCGCCCCCAATCCTGCCATTCCTCGGGAAAGAAGTATTGCCAAATAATGGGTGTATTCAAGGCTTACTTTCTCCCCCCTGTCCACAGTTCACCTCCCTCCATCCACAGCCCACCTTCTTTCCCCTTGTTCACAGCTCACCTCCTGGTCCACAGGTCACCTTCTCTATTCTCGTCCACAGCTCACCCTCTCCCCCCCGTCCACGGCTCACCCCCGTCCATCCACAGCCCACCTTCTTTCCCCTTGTTCACAGCTCACCTCCTGGTCCACAGGTCACCTTCTCTATTCTTTTCCACAGCTCACCCTCTCACCCCTGTCCACGGCTCACCCCCCTCCATCCACAGCCCACCTTCTTTCCCCTTGTTCACAGCTCACCTCCTGGTCCACAGGTCACCTTCTCTATTCTCGTCCACAGCTCACCCTCTCCCCCCTGTCCACGGCTCACCCCCCTCCATCCACAGCCCACCTTCTTTCCCCTTGTTCACAGCTCACCTCCTGGTCCACAGGTCACCTTCTCTACTCTCATCCACAGCTCACCCTCTCCCCCTGTCCACAGCTCACCTCCCCATCCACAGGTCACCTTCTTTACTCTTGTCCACAGCTCACCATCCCCCCCCCCCCATGTTCACAGCTCACCTCCCTGTCCACATGTCACCATCTCTACTTTCCTCCACAGCTCACCCTCTCCGCCCTGGTCACCTTTTCAACTCTCATTGCCAGCTCACCCTCTCCCCCTTATCCACAGCTCACCTCCCCATCCACAGGTCACCTTCAGTACTCTCCTCCACAGCTCACTCCGGAAAGGTCTTACCCCTCTAATGACCAGGCCATTTTTTGCTTGACCAAAAGTATCGGTACTCGTACTCGCCGGTAAAAAAAAAACAGTATCAGTGCAACCCTAATAGTTATTATTTTATATAGTGCAGCGCAACACTCCCAAAAAAACCTAATTACATATAGTCCATTCAAGTATAAACAAATGTATCAAACAGTCCAGCCAGTGGTGTATTTTGGTTTTATGCTACCCTAGGCAAGACTAAAATTGGGCTCCCTCCCTCCTCCTCCTATGTAAATTTGCCCCACTCCTTTTTTAATGAATGTGATCCAAAATTGAAGACTACAAGTCCCAGCATGAACCCCTGAGATCTCACGAGAGGGGGGTGAGAGGGGATGAGAGAGAGGGTGAGGGAGGGAGGGAGGGAGAGGGGGGGATGAAAGAGAGGGGGGGTGAGAGAGAGAGAAGGGGGGATGAGAGAGAGAAGGGGGAATGAGAGAGAGAGAGGGGAAGAGAGAGAGGGGGATGAGAGAGAGCTGGGAGAGAGAGGGGGGTGAGAGAGTGGGGGGATTAAAGAGAGGGCGGGATGAGAGAGGGGGATGAGAGAGAGAGCGAGAGAGAGGGGGAATGAGAGAGAGAGGGATGAGAGAGGGGTGATGAGAGAGAGAGAGAGAGAGAGAGGGGGATGAGAGAGAGAGAGGGGGATGAGAGAGAGAGAGGGGGTGAGAGAGAGAGGGAGTGAGAGAGAGAGAGAGAGGGGGGGTGAGTGAGAGAGGGGGGTGAGAGATGCGGCTCTAGCAACCAGTGGCCAATCGAGTCTCAGGTGGGGGGGGGGGGCAGCTCTAGGCCTGGGCCTTGTTGGCCTAGGCCAAAATACAGCACTGAGTCCAAAACCTAAAGCTTCTTGTGTGAATAAAGAATCAAACTTCTTGTGTAAATAACAAATCAAACTTCTTGTGACAAGTAGTCCACCACCAGATGAAATGCCTGCTCACCTCCCACAGTATGAATAAACGCGCATCAATATCATTCCGACTGATACTATTAAATCCCGGCAAACATCTAACTTCATTCCCGGATTCCAGGAATCAGCTCTTTCTCCTGACTCTTCCTCCTCTCATGAGTTCCTCCACATGTTATAAGGGACAAAAATGCAACACCATAGTGCTCTCTATATAAAAAACAGATTTATTGTCCCCCACAGTTAAAAACACTCAGAGTAACTAGGCAACATGAGCTTGTATAATCACTTGTCAGTCAACTCACCACTGCGAACCCGACCGCGGCGGTGGTGTGACTTCCCAGGTTCGGCTTCACTTTCCTATAGGCCTGTGACGTCACACCACCGATGCGGTCGGGTTGTTGTGGCGAGCTGGCTGACAAGAGATAATACAGGCGCATGTTGTTTTAGTTCCTCTAAGTGTTTTTTATTGTGGGGGACAATAAATCTGTTTTTATATGGAGAATGGGAGTGAAGTGAGGAGATGTTTGTCGGGATTTAATAGTATCAGTTGGATGATATTGATGGGCATTTAATCATTCTGTGGGAGGCGAGCAGGCATTTCATCTGGTGGTGGATTACTTGTCACAAGAAGTTTGATTCTTTATTCACACAAGAAGCACTGGGTACTGGACTGTTTGATACATACTTGAATGGACTACATGCAATTCGATTTTTTTTTGGGAGTTTTGCGCTGCACTATACAAGATAATTATTAACAAGCTATGGTGAGGTGAAAACACCTGAAAGTGTTACAGCTTGCCACATAGGACACTTAGAGTATTTTATTCAATTATATAATAATAATTTTTTGTTGATTGTTTTATATTACATGATGTTTATAGGAGTGTTGTAGTTTAGTAGCGCCAATTGTACCAATGCACTAATTTTTAACCCTAATAGTTGTAATTGACAATTCAATATTAGTTTACTTGAAAAAATCTCCTTTCATGTTGTGAGTGCTGCCTGTCTGCTGATCATCTCTTTTCACAACTTCCTGGATTCCCTGCATGCTTTGCAGCTTCTTTTCTGCTGTTTACTTTCGATTCCTGTACTGACTCCGCCTCCTGAAACTCCTCCTCTCAGTACCTCTGTAGTTCAGAAGGCCGGTGTTCTGCCGAAAACTCAAACTTGCAGAGAACTCCAAATACGTTTCTTCCTGTGACTGTACAGCAGGAATAATTGGAGATTTCGACCACTTGGTGTTTTCACAGAACACCGGCAGTCTTTACACTCCGGTACACGCTATAATGGTGGACATTGTTAGTCCTCCAACTAGTTGTTCCTGCCTTGGAGGCGGCCATGTTGTTGGTTACTAGCAGGCAGACTAAAAATGTCCACATATTATAGCATGTACCGGAGTGTAAAGGCTGCCGGTGTTCTGTGAAAACACCAGGTGGTTGAAATCTCCAATTATTCCTGCTGTACAGTCACAGGAAGTAACGTGATTGAGTTCTCAGCAAGTTGGAGTTTTCGGCAAAAACACAGGCTCTGTGAAATGTGTGACACAGCAGTGCCTAGGCACAGGGGATGTTGAATAGGTGTTACAGAATTCAAGAAAGTGTGTTGGAATCTTCACATAGTAAGTTTACCACCTTCAAGATTGTTTAGAATAATAGAATTAGGCTAGAAAGAATTGATTTACAATGTAGAAAAGAATATGATTTTAGATTTGGACCATAGCTATGCTTTATTGATGTAAGCACTATAATGTTTTATTCTTCAATTATAAGAGCAAACAAACAATAAAAACATATATCCTTTTGCTGTTTATTGTTATAGGTCCAAACTTATTCTGACAAATCCTTCTGAGGAAGACATAGGCACCTATGCTGTTGAAGTGCCAAATACAGATGGAGTATCTGCTAGTCACATGCTAACAAAGGAAGGTATGAAAAATCCTCTTATGGAGGAACAGTCCATCTTTTGGAACCAGATCTTAATCGTCAGCTTTCTTCTCTAATTGTACCTTTCTATTTAGTCTGAAATATATAATATTATATGTACTATTTAAGTATTAAAGTATATCTACAGTCAGTGCTTTTTCTGCTGGAACATACCTGTAGCCAGGCTGTACCAGGGTTGGATCTAGCCTGTCTAACCTGGTGGTGTAGTATAAAAAAAGTCAAGGAGGCATATTGTCAACATACCGTTTGTTCTATCCTCTCCAGCTAGCTTTTCCTGTTCCCGATTAAGAGTGATCACAGAGCCATGGCAGATGAAGCTGGTGTTGCAAGGGTGGTAAAAATAAACTTCTGCTGTTGGCTGGTACTATGCAGGTAGTATAGCACCAATGAATAGCTATAAGGGTAGCCACACAGCTGTGACAAAAGAGGGTGGCCCTCAGGGTAAGGGTGGCAAGAGGTGGGTACCTAGGTCAGACAAAGAAGTAGTATTGGGGCCAGAGTGGGGTCAGTTACTGATGGCCACAGAGCAATGGCAGAAGAGAGTGGTCCTGTGTATGTAAGGGTGGCGAGAGTTGGGTCAAGTACAAGTGGTGTTGTAGGTAAGAGATGCAAACTGATTGATGTGTTGTAGACAAGAGTGGCCAGCTGAGGGTGGTGCTGTGGTTAAGGGTGGTCACAGAGCCAGGGCAGAAGAGACTGGTGTTGTAAGTGGGTGGGGTAAAGGATGTAGGTGGGTAAGTGGACACAGAGCCATAGCGGAAGAGGGTGGTGATCAGGGTAAAGGTGGCCAGCTGGGTGGGTGTGTGGGGGGGGGAAAGGTACTAAGGGCTGTGCCCAGAGTTAGATGACGTATGTATAAAGGAGGTCAAAGAGCCTTGGCAGTTGATGGCATTTCCAGATTTGGGTGGTTTTGGGGGTTGGGTAAGGCTGGAAAAAGATTTAAAACAAACAGGTCTGATCGGGCACTAAAGGCTCAGCACTACAACAATGCACATGCTTTATCACATTTTTATGTGTTGAGATACAATGAGGTACATGCTCCCTATTCCAGACTGCCTCATTCTGTATGCTGTGATGTACTGTACAATTGCCGTTCCTAAGCTGGTCATTCTGGGAAAGGACCTAGTGATTAAGGTGGCAAGGAATGTATGATGATGCTGTGCTATTATGCTCTACCCACAGCAGCACTCCTTTGTGTTCTTGTGCTGGTGCTGGATTTCAGTTAAAGGGGAGAAGTGTGTCATATAGGCTTTTGCTTTACAGTGATGTCACACCACTGCCATGCAGTGCTGGCCATGAATAAGTGTGGATATAGCTGTCATTGTGTGACGTCAACTGTAAATTTTGAGGAACACTGTTGTCTTTGGATGCTGGCTGACAAATGATGGTCTGGGGGCTACTGCTTGGGGTCACTAGCCATAAATAAGGGAAATGAGCATAGCTTTGTCAAAAGGTTTGTGTGCACCTGTTAAAACTCTCACCTGTGATACAGTAATAAGGCATATTTTGTGGGTACAGGTACTGAAAGGATGTGCTATAAGGTTTTTATGTGTTGAGGTGCAGTGCATTATTCAATCAAATCATTCTGACTATCATTGCACATGAAACAAATATGTCCTGAACTCATTTTTTTTAAATATGCGTTCCCTATTGTACACCATTCCAATCTATACAATGTGTTGTACATTCCTTATTCCACACCTCCTTGTTCTGTTAGAATTGCTGTACCCTCCCTATTTCACACCTGCTTTTTCTGTAAGCTGTTCTTTATGTTCCCTATATTATGCCACTTCATTCTGCACACTCTCTTATACATTCTCTATTCCACAAAGCCTCATTTTATAGAAAGGGTATAGAAAAGAATCACCCCCATTTAAAAAAAAATCAAATTTTGTTGTTTTGCAGCCTGAAATAAAGACAGACACAGTTTTTGTTTTATCAAGCTGTATTTACTCGGAGCAACTTATAACATCCAAGTAAAAGATATAACACCAACATGTAAGAAAAAAATTCAAAAACAGAATCACTGAGTTGGAAAAAGGCTCACCCCCCTTGTGTCAGTATTTTGTTGAACCGCATTTTGCTTTAATTACAGCCTTTAGTCTGTTGGGATATGTCTCTACTAACTTTGCAGATGTGGACTTTGCAATATTTGCCCACTCTTCTTTGCATAACGGCTCAAGTTCAGTTAAATTTGATGGTGATCGTTTGTGGAATGCAGTCTTTAACCACTTGAGGACCACCCTATGCAGATATACTGCGGCAGGGAGGCTCTCCTGTGCAAACCGACGTACCTGTTGCTTTGGGTCTGAGGTGCACGCTCACGCTGCGGATGACCAGCTCCCGCTGTGATTGGACACAGCAGGAGACAATCAGCGGCTCCCGCTGATTGTTTAGAGGAGAGGCAGAACTATGTAAACAAGGCAGACCGCTGTTCTGTCACAGAGGAAGAAACAGAAGCAGAAACACAGATCTCTATCTTCCTCCAGTTAGTGTCAGATTTGTCTGCCGCAATGTCACAATCCCGTTAAAAATCGCTGATCGCCGTCATTACTAGTAAAAAAAATAAAAATGACATAAATCTAATTGTGTACGCTATAACTTTTGCACAAATCAATCAAGATACATGTAGCACCCTACAGGTAGGTGCTAGGTAAAGGTATAGTGGGCCTTGTCTGCCTAACAGCAGGGCTGTGATTTATTTAGTCAGGGTGTCATGGTTTCCAGATGTGCCTACTGAAGGGGGAGTCTCCCCACTGCCTCCTGTGAGAGGTTTCTCATAGGGCGGTGGAGGAAACCCAATCAGGGGACACATCCAGGCTTGTAACTACCCCAGAAGGCAGATTGTGCTGCAAGGGATTCTGGGAGTAGGTATAAGTTTGGGGGTGGCACATAACACGTTGTCTTTGGTGGGAGCAGAGTCTCAGGATGGAGAGTGTGGCTGTCTCTCCTCCTGTCTAAGGAAAGAGGATGTCTTGTCTCTGGGTGTCGCCTGAGAATTTAGAGAGTGCTGAGTTGAGCTGAGGGGATCCAGGGTGCCGAGAACCTGCGGAGACAGAGAGGGGTTCAGTCCAAGGAAAGCCTACATAGGTCATGAGTACTGAGGATTGCCCCTGGGGGTCTGCCAGAGTCAGAGAGGACCACTCCGGAAGAGGTTTTGGGATCCAGTGTCAGCTAGCGGGAAAGGGGGTATCTAGGCTGAGGACCCTGAAGTTACAGAGGGGGGTACATAGACAGTGAACCCCAAAGGATTCAAGTTAAAGGGGGTGCCTACTATGGGGCCCTGAATTGTACAGAGAGTGTGCCTGTTGGGATTTACAGTTCTACATCATACTACCTCAAGCCAGAGCAAGGCGGGAGGGAAGTATTCAGTGACTTGTTGCAGTGTAACAGTGTCAGTGATTCTACAGTTTCACAGTCCTGGATCTTTTGGACTTTAAGTCAAGGATTCAGCACTTCTATTAAGCTACAGAGTATTCTCAGAGTTAGTGAGCGTTGGCTGGCGCCGGCTGGCGTCAAGGTAGAGCCAACAGGCATTTTTCAGGAGCCAAGTCCCAAGTGTACATAGTTGAAGCCTAAAGGAGTATCCCACTCATTCCCTTCTCCCATCCCCTTTATCTACAATAAAACAACAAAACCAAGATGCCGGAGTTGTCCATGCCTCCGTCTCTACATCCAGGGCCGCAGCTCACATGGGCTGGAAAGGTAACCGGTAACAATGGCAGACCCGCATTAGGCCACAGGCCTGGAAAATCTGCTACATTCACTTATTGGGATTTTTTTTTTTTAACAAAAATACGTAGCAGAATACAAATTGGCCTAAATTGATGAAAACATTTGATTTTTTACATTTTTTTTATTGGGTATGTTTTATAGCATAATGTAAAAAATATTGTTTTTTTTTTTTTTTAAAAACTGTCAGTCTTTTTTGTTTATAGTGCAAAAAATGAAGTGGTTAAGTAATTTCACAGATTTTCAATGGGGCTTAAGTCTGGGCTCTGACTAGGCAATGCAAGTTCATTTGCCCTTTTCTCCTTCTACCATTGTGTGGTCATTTTGGTTGTGCTTTGGGTCATTGTCACGTTGGAAGGTAAACCTTGTTCCCGTTGACAACTTTCTGGCAGAGGGAAGCAGATTTTCCTATAATTACAGACTAAAGGCTGCAAATAAAGCAAAAGGTGGTTCAAAAAAATTACACAAGGCGGTGATCCTTTTTCCAACTCAGTGATTCTGTTTTTGATTTTTTTTTCTGACATGCCGGTGTTATCTTTTACTTGGATGTTATAAGTTGTTATATGGCTGGAAAAAGCAAAAACTGTGTCTATCTTCATTTCAGGCTGCAGAGCAACAAAATGTGATTATTTTAAAGGGGGGTGATTCTTTTTCATACCCACTGTATGTATCTGTTCTTCTCTAGAACACCAATGATTAGTAATATGGTGGGGGCACCCACTATACCACCAGGGATTATTAGTGAGAATGTTTTATATTGGGTCTTCTGGTACAATGTGAGCACAGTCTCAGAGTTCCACATGTGCCATATTGGGGCACTATTATATTTTGACGCTGTGATATTATATTCTGGTCATGTTTTGCATTGTGTTGTGGGCACCTCCGAGTATTGCATAATCATGGTTGGTTTCTGATATAATAGAATGTGAACTCTGATGTACTTTTGGAGTTGCAAAGCAATCTGTATACTGTGCAGTGCTTTTAAATATACAGTCAGGTCCATAAATATTGGGACATCGACACAATTCAAATTTTTTTGGCTCTATACACCACCACAATGGATTTGAAATGAAACAAACACACTGCCGACTTTCAGCTTTAATTTGAGGGTATTTACATCCAGTTCAGGTGAACGGTGTAGGAATTACAACAGTTTGTATATGTGCCTCCCACTTTTTAACCACTTCCCGCCCGCCCTATAGCAGAATGACGGCGGGAATGTGGTTGTGTTATCCTGACCGGACGTCATATGACGGCGGCAGGATAACACAGCTCTGGGCGCCCCCCCGGGGGCACGCAGAGCGGCGATCGGTGATGCGAGGTGTCAGTCTGACACCCTGCATCTCCGATCTCGGTAAAGAGACTACTGACGTAGCTCTTTACCATGTGATCAGCCGTGTCCAATCACGGCTGGTCACATCGTAAACAGGAACAGCCGTTGATCGGCTTTCCTTAGTTCGTGCCTGATAGGCACGAGTAAAGGAGCGCCGATCGGCGGCTCCCCTGACAGGGGGGGGGGGGCGGCACTGGTAATCAGATCATTGATTACCAGTGCAGACCCTCGGGGGGGGGGTGCCACTAGATCCACCAGGGATGCCCACTATGACCCCAGGGATGCCCACTATGACCCCAGGGATGCCCACTATGGCCACCAGGGATGGCAATCAGGGCTCAGGGAGCCCCCCATTGCCCTCCCCATCAGTGCTGCCCACCAGTGCCCTCCCTATCAGTGCTGCCCACAAGTGCCCATCATTGCCATCCTTTAGTGTCGCCCACCAGTGCCCATTATTGCCCACCGGTGCCGACTATCAGTGCCCATCAGTGCTGCCCATCAGTGCAGATCAGTGCCGCCCATCAGTGCCCACCAGTGCCGCCTATCAGTGCCCATTAGTGCCCGTCAGTGCCACCTATCAGTGCCCGTCAGTGCCACCTATCAGTGTCCATCAATGCCACCTATCAGTGCCCAGCAGTGCCGCCTATCAGTGCCCACCAATGCTGCATATCTGTGCTACCTATCAGTGCCACATATCAGTGCATATCAGTGCCGCCTATCAGTGCCGCCTATCAGTGCCACCCCATCAGTGCCACCCCATCAGTGCCTCCTCATCAGTGCCTGTCAGTGCAGTCTCATCAGTGCTCATCAGTGCAGGAAAAAACGTATTTATTTACAAAATTGTATAACATAAACAAAAAAAACTTTTTTTTTTTTTTTTCAAACTTTTCGGTCTTTTTTTATTTGTTTAGCAAAAAGGAAAAAACCCAGAGGTGATCAAATACCACCAAAAGAAAGCTCTATTTGTGTTGGGAAAATGACATAAATTTGGTGTAGGTACAGTGTTGCATGCCCGCGCAATTGTCATTCAAAATGCAACAGCGCTAAAAGGGGAAAATTGGCCTGGCCCTGTTTTAAAGTGGTTAAGGGACCAAAAGTAATGGGACAATTGGCTGCTCAGCTGTTTTATGGCCAGGTGTGTGTTATTCCCTCATTATCCCATTTACAAGGAGCAGATAAAAGGTCCAGAGTTCATTTCAAGTGTGCTATTTGCATTTGGAATCTGCTGCTGTCAACTCTCAATATGAGATCCAAAGAGCTGTCACTATCAGTGAAGCAAGCCATCATCAGGCTGAAAAAACAAAACAAACCCATCAGAGAGATAGCAAAAACATTAGGTGTGGCCAAATCAACTGTTTGGAACATCCTTTAAAAGAAAGAACACACCGGTGAGCTCAGCAACACCAAAAGACCCGGAAGACCACAGAAAACAACTGTGGTGGATGACCGAATAATTCTTTCCCTGGTGAACAAAAAACCCTTCACAACAGTTGGCCAGATCAAGAACACTCTCCAGGAGGTAGGTGTATGTGTGTCAAAGTCAACATTTAAGAGAAGACTTCACCATACAGAGGGTTCACCAGAAAATGTAAACCATTGGTGAGCCTCAAAAACAGGAAGGCCAGATTGGCAGAGTTTGTTAAACAACATCTAAAAAAGCCTTCACAGTTCTGGAACAACATCCTATGGACAGATGTGACCAAGATCAACTTGTACCAGAGTGATGGGAAGAGAAGAGTATGGAGAAGGAAAGGAACTGCTCATGATCCAAAGCATACCACCTCATCAGTGAAGCATGGTGGTGGTAGTGTCATGGCATGGGCATGTATGGCTGCCAATGGAACTGCTTCTCTTGTATTTATTGATGATGTGACTGCTGACAAAAGCAGCAGGATGAATTCTGAAGTGTTTCGGGCAATATTTTCTGCTCATATTCAGCCAAATGCTTCAAAACTCATTGGACGGCGCTTCACAGTGAAGATGGACAATGACCCGAAGCATACTGCGAAAGCAACCAAAACGTTTTTTTAAGGGAAAGAAGTGGAATGTTATGCAATGGCCAAGTCAATCACCTGACCTGAATCCGATTGAGCATGCATTTCACTTGCTGAAGACAAAACTGAAGGGAAAATGCCCCAAGAACAAGCAGGAACTGAAGACAGTTGCAGTAGAGACCTGGCAGAGCATCACCAGGTATGAAACCCAGCGTCTGGTGATGTCTATGCATTCCAGACTTCAGGCTGTAATTGACTGCAAAGGATTTGCAACCAAGTATTAAAAAGTGAAAGTTTGATTTATGATTGTTAATCTGTCCCATTACTTTTGGTCCCTTAAAAAGTGGGAGGCACATATAGAAACTGTTGTAATTCCTACTCTGTTCACCTGATTTGGATGTAAATACCCGCAACTTAAAGCTGAAAGTCTGCAGTTAAAGCACATCCTGTTTGTTTCATTTCAAATACATTGTGGAGGTGTATAGAGCCAAAAAGATTAGAATTGTGTCAATGTCCCAATGTTTATGGACCTGACTGTAGTGCTATATTAATGCCTGCGTGAAAAAATTTGATCTCTTGTTCTCTAAAAAAAGGGAGTGGAAGGGGCAGTGTTTAGTGGTGTATGGAGGGCATACCAGGGGAGTACCGGCACCTCTGCTGAGACAAAACAGAGCCCAAACAATAACGAACAGTGTTGTAAATATACTGTTATTATAAGTATACTAACAAAATTATCTGTTTTCTTGTTAGAACTAGAGGAACTGATGCGCAAAAGCCATGATGTGCGACATCCACGTAAGTGGTTTTTGGTGTTCGTGTGATATTTAGAGATTAGGCTTTGTCAATCATTGAAGGTCATTAAAACAAGGAAAAAAACATCAGAATGAAATTTGAAAAATATAAATGTTTTTTGAACCTGTAGACCAAGTGAAGATACATATATGTGCTGCTAATACTTTTGATCACTTTTTGGAGACCGTGATTACTGTACAAAACAACATTGCTTTGTCATGAAAAATCTCCTTCTATCCTTTAATGAGCAAAAGGAGATAATTAATTAAAGTAGTTATATTAATTAAAGTAATAATACCCCTCAGCATTTTTCAGCTGAACACGCTGAACACAATAAAATAAACATTCCCCAGTAAGTTATTTGTTAAAATTCTTACCCCAAAACTTGCGGTTTACAATTTTCAATGCTTCTGGTTCCTGCTGTCTCATTGCTGCTTTTCAGAACTTCCAGTCTTCACAGGAAGGAGTAACAGTAGACAGTACAGTCTGGAGTAAATCTGTTGGCTTGGAGAAGAAAGGAGGAGGGAGGATCAGGGGAGTGTCTTGCCATCCTAGGCTACAGGGCTTTGTGTTTCTATTGATGCACACAGTGTAGGTAGATACAGCTCAAGTCCCTGCATGGAAGGATGGCTCCATGGGACACTGAACGTGAAAGGAGCCATCATAAAACAGGAAAGCTGGGGCAGTGATTATGACACTAGTTTAAACTGGACCATAGGCAAGGATTAAAAGATAAAGACTCTGCATACTTAAGTGATTAAATCAGCTTCAGGTTCTTAAATGAAGGAGGTGCAGGTGACTGTCACTCTCCACCAATCTAAGATCGCCTTAAATTTAGTGAAAAGAATGCAAGGCTTTCTATAAATGGAGGAGGTGCAGAGAGAGCAACCTCCTGTTATCTCTGTTCTACAGTCGGACCTGCAAGTTTCAGCCCTGGACTGTATATCTACATTATGCGGTTGGAAAGGCAACTCAGGCACTTCTAGGTAGGGGTTGTGCTGCCGGAAACCCAGCTATGCTGTGATTAAACACAGCAGATGTTGATTACCTGGTGCCGGCCAAGGGACCCGGTGATTGTTATGAATTTACATAGGACAGGACTCTGCCAATGTAACCAAGGTAGAGCCCTGTCTTGTCAGTGGGGAAGTAATACATTTTCTTTCCTGCAAAGCAGGGATTAAAATCTTTTACTTCCCCTAGTGAAAGCACCACACCATGTACACATAAACACTGGTTAGGCACACATTTAACCCTTTGATTGCCCTAGATGTTTAACCCCTTCCTAGCCAGTGTCATTAGTACAGTGACAGTGCATATTTTTAGCACTGATCACTGTATTAGTGTCACTGGTACCCAAAAAGTGTCAAAAGTGTCAGTTATTGTCCGAGTGTCTGCCAAAATATCGCATAAAATGCTATAAGTTACTGATTGCCGCCATTAATAGTAAAATAGAAAAAAAATTAAAAATTCCAGCATTTATCCCATAGTTTGTAGATGCTATAACTTTTGCGCAAACTAATCAACATATGCTTATTGGGGTTTTTTTTTTTTTACCAAAAATATGTAGCAGATCACATATTGGCCTAAATTTATCAAGAAATTCGATTTTTTACATTTTTTTATTGGATATAAAAGGAAGAGGAGGATTGGGACTTTAAATGAGGCATGTGTCATATGGCTAACAAACTAGTCAATGTTAAAAAAACGTATGTTTATTTCCTGGAACAATCAATAGCAGAACAGTATCGCAGTGGGTACTTACATAGGATTGTAAACATGTCAATGACATATTGCAAACCATATACAGTATACATATAAATAACAGTATAGCACATTGCATAGTATGATAAAAAAAAAAAAAACTGTCCTCCATATCATGAAATCACTTTAAAAACAGAATGATGCACTGTGGGCTGAATAAAAGAAAAGGGCATGTAGAACCGTCTTTCAAAACATGGTGCATTTGTATAGGCCAGCGATGGTGAACCTTGGCACCCCAGATGTCTTGAAACTACATTTTCCATGATGCTCAACTACACTGCTGAGTTCATGAGTATCATGGGAAATGTAGTTCCAAAACATCTGCGGTGTCAAGCTCGCCATCACTGGTATAGGCGCTACGCACCCCGTGGACTCGCTCCACTTCTTCAAGGGTGGATGCACCAATCTACAAAGAGAGACAGAGATACCAACATCAATATGGTCCAATGATATACCCAAATGTTGAAGAAAAAATATGAGTAGGGTGAACAAAGTTGCCCATCCCATATAAATAACAGTATAGCACATTGCATAGTATGATAAAAAAAACTGTCATCCATATCATGAAATCACTTTAAAAACAGAATGATGCACTGTGGGCTGAATAAAAGAAAAAGGGCATGTAGAACCGTCTTTCAAAACATGGTGCATTTGTATAGGCCAGCGATGGTGAACCTTGGCACCCCAGATGTCTTGAAAATACATTTTCCATGATGCTCAACTACACTGCTGAGTTCATGAGTATCATGGGAAATGTAGTTCCAAAACATCTGCGGTGTCAAGTTCGCCATCACTGGTATAGGCGCTACGCACCCCGTGGACTGGCTCCACTTCCCCAGGGGTGGATGCACCAATCTACAAAGAGAGACAGAGATACCAACATCAAATTGGTCCAATGATATACCCAAATGTTGAAGAAAAAATATGAGTAGGGTGAACAAAGTTGCCCATCCCTTTGAATACTCACATATCAGCTGTGTGTGGAGCATGTGAAGCTGGAGGCAAGGGCTGCTTGTAATGTCTGTCCTGGGAGCTGTGGTAACAGGGACTCATGGAGGGACCGGGAGCACTTAAATGATCTCCCAAAAGAAAGCTATCCAAGTGATAGTATGGCCTGATCATGAAGGGGGGTAAATATTCCAGAGGTAAAGTGGTTAGCCAGAAATGGGGCACACTCCATTTACTCTGCAAAAGTACAAAAATTGTTTTTGCCCATACATCATCTTTAAAGTTTGCCTTCAACTGTAAGCAGTAAAGCATATGCAGGTATAATCAATAAATAATTATGCTGTTGACCCACAATAATGCAAACACACTGTGTAGATATTGTTGATTTGAATGTTGGAAACACATCAATCTTGAGAGAATTTTATATATTTTAAAATCTATTTATTTAGTGATACAGAAAATCTCAGGCTGGAATGTGGAAGTACTGGAGAATGGGGACGTACGCCTCTGGTTACAAGTAGAAAAACTGTCCTCTGATGCAGATTTGGAGATGATTCTTAACGACAAAGTCATTCAAAATACACCGGTATTATGTTTTTCTTAAATATGTAGATCTGTAATAGAGTATATAATATAGGCAAGAGTGCCACATTTTTTTTCACTTTCACATTGGTTTATTGCATAAAGTTTGGCGTTTATACTTAGGTCAGTTTTTTAAGTCGATTCCCGCTACCTTATCTAAAAGGCGGAATAAGTGTTAAAAAAAAAAAAAAAAAACCTGTGGGAAAAAAAATATATTATACTCCCCTTACCTCCTACCAACAAGGTCCTGGGATTGGTGAGCTCTTCAAATCTTGCAGTGTTGGTAGTGTGCTCTACATTCCCCAAATCTGTCTGGAGGATGATGTAAACTTTGTCTAGGCCTAGGTGCCGAGGACAGAAGCCAGGAGAAAGGCAAGTTCATTATCTACATTTTTCTCCAACAGTTATTCTCAAAGCACTAATGCTGCTTTTAGGGGCACTTAAGGGCTCTTTCACACAGGCGTTCAGTTTTTTATGCCCGATCACTTCCCTTTTTTTTTTTTTTTTTAAACGGACACAGATGACACTTGTGTCATCCGGTCCGTATGTCCGTTTTTCATCCCATCCGTTTGCAGATTAAAAAACGGACATAATGTATCTCTATGTAAATATGGATGTCAGCGGATGACACCACTGACATCCGTTTTTGCGTCCGTTCCGTTTTTTGAACGGAAGAAAAAATAGGGTTCTCTTCCGTTCCAAAAAACTGAACTGAACGGACGAAAAACGGATGTCAGCAGATGATCATCCACTGACATCCGTATTTACATAGAGATACATTATGTCCGTTTTTCATCCGCAAATGGATGGGATGAAAAACGGACATACGGAACGCCCGTGTGAAAGAGCCCTAAAAAGCGTACCTTGCATTTTTTTATTTCATATAGGTCTGCTTTAAGGCTTAGTTCACACTATTGCATTTTTGGAATGAGCATGGTAATACCATGCACCCCAACGCCTGCCACTTGCATTGGTGCTTTGTGGTGCCATTCTTTCTGAATGGCAGGCCAATACACCTTGTGGACGTACATGCATTGTAGCACTGTGCACTAACCTGTGTTGTGATGCGCGACCAGAAAAGGTACAGGTTCATTTAATTGGACATTGAGGTGCGTTTCCAGCCTATTTATTTTGAATGGGCTGCCTAATGCAGTGCACATGAAAAATGCGCAATACCCCAGTGGCAAAATGTGAACCTAGCTTAAGTGATACTCTTTAGTGCCTACTTAGGTTAATAAAGACACAAGCTTGTAGGATCTGTTGGATTCTTTCCTCAGGCATACTTATCTCTAGATTTTGCATTAGTCAATATTGCAATATCCTACTTCTACAAATTGCAAAATCAAATGTATAATAATAGCCCAATCTGTGCGTCTCAGTTCGTTATATCATACATTCAGCGGCGCTTCAGCACACACAATGTATGTGTGCAAGTATATTAGTCAGTTCCTGCAGTGCTTCAGAGCCTGCAATTGCAAACTAGTCCCAACTCCACAGGATGTGCAGTCACAGCCAGCAAAAAGATTTCTCCTCTGATGTTCAGCACCAGTGATTGTACACACAGTATCACTAATCCTTCACCACACCGACTGTGCACCCCTATGAAGTGGCCACTCACCGAATTGCCCTTGAAATATCGCCTTTATGCATAAGCTGCATGAGCCCTTGCTTCTAGTCGGTCTGTCGTCTCTTAGGCACGTCCAGATCCTATCCGTCCACCAGGGGTCACTATCAGGCTGTATATCTCCTCAGTGCAATTTGTAAGCAAACGGCATGAAGCAAGAGAGTAGTGTAATACTGTTTCGACTTTAATAATTAAATAAAACTTCCCTCCCCTTCAGCGTATATGCTTACATTTCAATCACCCTTTGCACGCATATCATAAACACAGAGGCTTTGAAAGGTACCGCCGCTCGCCGACCGCGAGCTAGTCCCTGCTGTGGATTACAGCGCTCCTGCGGCTAACAGGCGAGATCCAGAACAACAGCGGTATCCTCCCTTTGTCTCCTCAGCAGCAGCGTACGTGCATCCTGACCGGTTTCGTCTGGTAGACTTCAACAGAGGACTAACGTGCGCTGCTGCAATCAAGATTAATGTATGCAGCCGGAGGACCTCCCTCCCATCATGATTGGTTTACACCACTGATGGGTTCAAACACCTCTTCATTGCCATTACCTGGCCTGAAGGAAATTCAATATGGACATACCATAGAATCATTTTCTAAATACCGGAAAAACAAGATTAATCGATACAAAACAAAGTTTAATACCGCTATTAACTCTCTTATTACTGCAACCAGTATCTGAATGGGTATTCCCCGGGTTTGAATCACACAGAACCCCAGATCTGAGCATGTATGTTCAAAATTTCCAAACCTATCGATTTGTAAAAATTGGTCATGGAGTTCTTTCTACCCCTAATTCTACATGCCATCTTGCCCTATCCGGATGCATACATCTTAAGTACTACTAATATTTAAAACGGTTATGCTAAAATCGATATAACCAAAATTTGACACAAAAATAAACCTACAGCACCTGGTATTCCCAGGTGGTCTCCCATACAGGTACTCACCAGGCCCGACCCTGCTTAGCTTCTGAGATCAGATGAGATCGGGCATGTTCAGGGTGATGTGGCCATAGGTAAAATGTAAAGTGCATTCTAATGGTGAAACCATCATGTATGACCACTGTCCTCAAGATGTCATACTTATTACATAATTAGCACATGTCATGTAATTTCTGATATGTTTTAAAACCAGTAAATGTCAAATCTTAAATAAATCATTTCATAAATAGTAGATACATAATAAATAAATACATTAACTTCATAAATAATAGGTACAATTCATATGTTGAGATTACAAGAAAACCAGATACTGGTTGCAGTAATAAGAGAGTTAATAGCGGTATTAAACTTTGTTTTGTATCGATTAATCTTGTTTTTCCGGTATTTAGAAAATGATTCTATGGTATGTCCATATTGAATTTCCTTCAGGCCAGGTAATGGCAATGAAGAGGTGTTTGAACCCATCAGTGGTGTAAACCAATCATGATGGGAGGGAGGTCCTCCGGCTGCATACATTAATCTTGATTGCAGCAGCGCACGTTAGTCCTCTGTTGAAGTCTACCAGACGAAACCGGTCAGGATGCACGTACGCTGCTGCTGAGGAGACGAAGGGAGGATACCGCTGTTGTTCTGGATCTCGCCTGTTAGCCGCAGGAGCGCTGTAATCCACAGCAGGGACTAGCTCGCGGTCGGCGAGCGGCGGTACCTTTCAAAGCCTCTGTGTTTATGATATGCGTGCAAAGGGTGATTGAAATGTAAGCATATACGCTGAAGGGGAGGGAAGTTTTATTTAATTAATAAAGTCGAAACAGTATTACACTACTCTCTTGCTTCATGTCGTTTGCTTACAAATTGCACTGAGGAGATATACAGCCTGATAGTGACCCCTGGTGGACGGATAGGATCTGGACGTGCCTAAGAGACGACAGACCGACTAGAAGCAAGGGCTCATGCAGCTTATGCATAAAGGCGATATTTCAAGGGCAATTCGGTGAGTGGCCACTTCATAGGGGTGCACAGTCGGTGTGGTGAAGGATTAGTGATACTGTGTGTACAATCACCGGTGCTGAACATCAGAGGAGAAATCTTTTTGCTGGCTGTGACTGCACATCCTGTGGAGTTGGGACTAGTTTGCAATTGCAGGCTCTGAAGCACTGCAGGAACTGACTAATATACTTGCACACATACATTGTGTGTGCTGAAGCGCCGCTGAATGTATGATATAACGAACTGAGACGCACAGATTGGGCTATTATTATACATTTGATTTTGCAAGTTTTACGTTTACAGTGGCAGCTAGTGCATTAAAAGGATGCACAGAGTGACATGTTTTACATGATTTTATCTACATGATTTTATTTACTATTTATTCATGATTTGAGTAGATATATTTATTTCTTTATACCTTACACTGATTTATATATATATTTTAGCGCCGGGCGGGTGGTTGACGTTTTTTAGCATCAGTTACCTTTTACACTACTTCTACAAATGATTTTATTTATTTATTTTCACAATTACCTATAAACCAAACTGTCCAACAAAGTGACAATGACTGTGGTTGGGACAATCTATAATACTGCTGGGGTACTGAAGCAGTTGTAATAATGATTTTTGTAAACATTTAAGCCATGTGAATAAAAAGTGATAATTTTTAGGCACCACTGGCAGTATAATAGTTCGCTCCAAATCCTATTGCAATCACTTTTTCATGATCTGCATGTCAATGTGCAGTAACATTTTAATGAAGGCATGTAAATAACAAAAAAAAGGAATTCATATATTACAATTGTAGCGCTACCCCCACAGGAGCCGCTGGATATTTGGGTCCTTTCCTCATGTCCCCCCCCCCCCCCATGTGATCCTCACCTCCCCGACTCCAACAGAACACCTTGTTTGTAGGCCCCTTGTAGGCACAGAACAGTTATACACACAACCCTTTAGAAGATAGGCAGACTGTAATGGTAGATGAGTTTTATAAAATATACTAGAGAAAATTGGCACAGGAATGTCAATAAGCATAAACACAACAATAACTGGATAACTCAGCCCACAGGGGAGCTTGTGGAATGTAAACTTTCAACTTATACTGTGACCTCAAAAGCATAAACAGTAGCGTACGAGATGATACACCTCAAGTGACCCAAAAACATGGGCAAAAAACAAAACATAGGAACTATTTCACTTGAGAGCTCTCAAGGGACTAGGTTTAGGCCATAAAATTCAGACCTGTGATCAAACATGGTTCTGTTCTCAGAGTAAGGTAATCTGGGTAAGTCTTTGTGATGGATTTTCTGCCAGCTACAATGGGGACCTTTAAACTGTTGGCGCGCAAGGTGGTGATGATGAGTCAATATATGGCGTACAACAACAGTATATTGCAGATGTTGGGTCTGGTAGAAGAAGGAATCTCCTCTGAAGCAAATGAGTACAAGAAGGGGCAGGCACAAGTGCAGCAGCTGTGGGGGAGGGGGCTAGGATATATGCAGTGATAACAGTCAAAGAGGAAAGCAAAACAATGTCAGCACTCTGAGATATAGGACAGACTCCTGGGCTATGTAGGGTTCTGCCTAAAATGGCTTGGTATTTCACACAGCAGCAGGTGTAAGGGGTCTAGGATGGTTAATTGTCAACCAGTGATTCCAACTTAATGGTGGTGTTGGTAGTGGTGGTGGGGGAGGGGGGGGGAGGAATCTGTGTCTGTATGTTACTAGCTGGTAATTACAACTTAAAGTGATTGTAATGTTTTAATTTTTTTTCTATTAAAATAACAAACATATTATACTTACCTACTCTGTGC
The DNA here is from genome assembly GCF_965119305.1 of Pelophylax lessonae. Classification (NCBI taxonomy): domain Eukaryota; kingdom Metazoa; phylum Chordata; class Amphibia; order Anura; family Ranidae; genus Pelophylax; species Pelophylax lessonae. The sequence goes on along the minus strand of NC_138769.1, from coordinate 354,785,115 downwards.
AGTTGGTTTTGCACAGGGCATCCCAGAGCCTCCTCTTCTCAGGTTCCTGGCTGGAGCTCTTGGCCCCTCCCCCTCTGTTGAGTGCTCCCACTACAAGCAGTTTGCTATGGGGGCACCCAAGCCGAGCTGCAGCTCTGTGTGTCCATTTAGACATGAAGCTGCCATTCGGCCCCACCCCCTCTCTTTTTTGATTGGCTAACTGAGTTTGATTGACAGCAGTGGGAGCCAATGGCACTGCTGCGGTGCCTCAGCCAATCAGGAGAGAGTGTCCCGGATGGCTGAAGCACTCATGGACATCGCTGGATAAAGAGGGGACTGAGGTAAGTTTTAGGGGGGCTGAGGGGAGCTGCTGCACACAGAAGACTTTTTATCCTAATGCATAGAATGCATTGGGATAAAAAACCTTCTGACTTTACAACCCCTTGAATGGTGGGTCTGTGACCCTCTCACCAGCTCCCTTCTCAACATGGAGTAATCCCTGAACTACTGCAGCAGCTATAGTACCCAGAAATGTTCAGCAAATTCAGCACACAGGCCCGCTCTCCAGGCACAGCACAACACAGCACCTCAGCTCTCTCTCTGCTCCGGTTGGCATGCTTCCCAACTTTCCTTTTTATATGATCCCTCCTGCTCTCAGGTGTATATGGGTATTGTAGTTGCTGCCAAGGGATGGTTGTGGCTCGGATCCTCCTCCAAACTACATCTCCCAGACTGCCCATGTGTAAAGCCAGCCACTAGCTAACAAGGCATAGCTAACATTGCCATCTTGTGGGCAAAAAGAGTTCTGCTCTCAGTAACATTGTCTAATGTTACACAATCATTATATGTTCAGTAAGAGAAAAAAGTATTTGATCCCCTGCTGATTTTGTACATTTGCCCACTGACAAAGAAATGATCAGTCTATAATTTTAATGGTAGGTTTATTTTAACAGTGAGAAACAGAATAACAACAAAAATATCCAGAGAAATGTATTTCAAAAAAAGTTATAAATTGATTTGCATTTTAATGAGTGAAATAAATATTTGATCCCCTATCAATCAGCAAGATTTCTTGCTCCCAGGTGTCTTCTATACAGGTAACGAGCTGAGATTAGGAGCACTCTTTTAAAGGGAGTGCTCCTATTCTCAGCTTGTTACCTGTATAAAAGAAACCTGTCCACAGAAGTAATCAATCAATCAGATTTCTGCATACAGTTATCAGAATACTATATGGTTTACAACTGTAGTACTTTCAACATGTGCTCGCATAAATGATCTTATACAGACAAAAAATGAACTGCCAATTGAGTTTTAGTTCTGTTCAGCATATCCTGTGAACTACAAAAGGAAATAGCCATTCAGATGAAATCTTTATTTGCTGGTTCAGCTTTAAAAAATGTATTGTTTCACCACTCTGCCTGCATCATGCTCAGTGGACAATAAATCAGAAGTGTGATGATGCCATCTCTTCATTTTGCGGCTAAGCTGAATGAAGAAAAGGAGACATCCATGACCTAGCTTTGCTATAAGGCTGAATTGTGTGAATCAGAAGGCCATCTAAACACTTTCTACTGTACTTTGGACACAGCCACAGAACATGTTGCCATATTGAATGAGCCCTGTTTATCTTGCTTTTTTACAGAAACGAAAAATAACATTTGACAAGGAAAATGGACTTATTGAAATAATTAAGGAAGATTTTGGTGAAGAAGATAAAGGAACGTATACTGCAAAAATAGTAGATGGAAAAGCATCAAACCAGATCAGTGTTACCCTTACTGGGGAAGGTCAGAAACTACTGTATATGTGTGTACTGGGCCTGTCAAACTATTTTACACCAAACAACAAGAATAGTGGTTGTGCACTGTATGCTGGCTTACATGTAAGGATATGATTGTTCAATATAATCATTGTTTCAAAAAAAAGGATCACATCTTCAAGAACTTCACAGGAAACAAGTCTTAATTTTTCATGATATAGAACAGTCTTTGCATTGAATACGTAACCCTTTATATGCTGTACATTCACATCAGTCCGTGACCTCAAGGAGCTTACATTCTAAAGTCCTTAGGTCACATGCATCCATACAGGCACCAGTGCCGGGGAGAAGGTCATCTAGAGCCAAGGCTGAACATGCCAAACTGCCCTCCCCGCCCAAAAAAAAAAAGCACCCCCTCCCCTCAAATAAATTGAGCACTAATCTTCTGTGATTCCTGATGACATAAGACGTTTGCTGACAAAACGCGTTGAGTCTAGGGTACGCCGCTACGTCACTTCCGGTACTTGGAACGCAGTTGGAAAGCGGGAGGGCGTTCTGGACCTTACATTGTGATTCCTCTCGCTGGCACTCGTAATTTTAACTGTAAGTTGCTATATTATTTAGTAAATGGATTTTTAGCATACTACATTATAAGCCCCTCCATCTTTCCCCTGCATTTGTCCTGGTTTTTGTTTGTCACCGAGTGGACCGCTGTGGGGACCCATATTTATATTGACACTTTTCAAGGTACATCTGGTAAGTGGGCTGTGCATGTGGTGTCGGTGGAGGAGAGCACTAACCCATGAACACGAATGAGCAGTGTCTTTGGAGACAAGGAAACCCATCATACTCACTTATAGAAGTTTGCCACAAAAAATATTTTTTTGAACACGGACTCTATTATATTATATTATTATTCACATTGAGTTATTGTTTGAGCGCGGTCCCCCCCCCCCCCCTTTGTTTCACTAATCTTCATGCTTAGCTTAAATCCCCACTCCTCCCAGGACAAGTCCACCCCTGCTAAAATTGGCCCTCCCAGCACAACTCTTTGCCCCCCCATCTCCCCTCCTAGCTCAGTTCCTCTACCCACAAAGAAAAAATCAAGCTTCGTAGCACAAATCCTCTACCCCTCAAACTTCACATCCCGCCCCCACTCCAAATCCCCCCTCCCAGCACAAATGCTCCCCATCCCCCCATCTAGCACAAATCCCCCCCCAAAAAATCCCCCTAGCAACAATTCCCTCCCCCTCTACCACATCACCTATTCTAGCACAAATTCTCTTTCCTCATCCCCCCGCCCAATACAAGTCCCCCCAAATCACCTTTCCTAGCACACCCCTCAAATTTCCCCTCCTAGAACAATTCTTACCTCCTGCTGCCTCGCAAATTCCCCCACCCAACACAAATCCCCCTCTTCCCCAATCTCCTTGTGGCGCCCCCGTGCCTCACATGATACCACAATGCCTAGGGCAGCCTCCCCTCCTAACCACCCCTTGTCCTTGCCCTGACAAGCACTCACATAATAGGGCCAGTGTAGACAGGAGCCACTTATCCTACCAACATGCATTTGGATTTATAAGAAAATCATAACTAAATTTAACCAAACTGACCTTTTCTTTGATTTGTTACATATAGTCACAGTATATATATATATATATATATTGGTAAAGTTGAATAAAGACACTGTGTTGAACAGTAGCTATTAAACAAAAGTTAATTTAAAGTTCTAGCTTGCATTACCTATAGGTGCTCTAAAAGTTCTGTACATTTTCAAAAAGTTACAGCCAAAGAGGGACAGATGTCTCCCCAACTCAAGGATGATAGGTGAGAAGTCATGTACTCATCCTTACTTGCACAGGGACCTGTTGTCAATTTTAAGCTGACACTTTGCTGATTAAGGCAAATGGGGGGGGGGGGGGCATTACTACTCACAAACTGCTACCTGTATTTGATTTTTGTCATCATATAATGAAAATGTGACACACTGATCAATTTTTCTGACACCAACATATTTAATTTATTTTTTCTTTTCTAAGATTTTGATAACGTTTATGACGAGTCCCAAAAGAAGAGGAAGGCATGGAAAAAAAAACAAGGTAACTGTGTATAGGTAAAGACCACACTCACAACCAAGAATCCATCTGCAGACAGAGCAGCATGCCATATGTTCTAATTAGCAAAATAAAAATTAAAAAAACAAAATGAAAACAGCGCTAAATCTCAAAAAGTCTTGTTGAAATCAAATATTTTGTGTTATTATACTGTAGGATTGCATGTGTTTTGCATGTTCATTACACTTAAAGAGGTTGTAAACCCACCTCACAAACTTTTACCTATAGGTAAGCCTATATTAAGGCTTACCTATAGGTGCTATAAATATCTCCCAAACTTGCACCGTTTAGGAGATATTTAGAGTGCATACTGCCGATGACGTCATCCGTGCCGTTTCTTCAGAGCTCAGTGCCGTGAACGGCGGCTCCAGCGCGCAGGCGCAGGAGTGATGTAATCGCGCCTCCGGCCAATCAGATGGCCGGAGGACGCGAACCCGGAAGCAGGACGGCCGGACATGTCGCCGTCCTGTCGCTGAGGTGGCGGCACGGCGGGGGCTTCGTTTTAAGGTAAGTACTACATAATGAGCTAGTATGCGATGCATACTAGCTCATTATGCCTTTCTCTTTACAGGGCTTTTTTTTCTCGTTTTTTTTTTTCGACTTTACTTCCTCTTTAATGCAGTTTGGTTTCAATATTTTATTTCAACATGATTTTTTGAGATTTAGCGCTGCCTTTTAGTTTGTTTGTGCTGCTGTTGTTTGTTGGACCTGCAGGATATGCAGGGAAAAAGTCTCTGACCCTTTTTTAAAAGGCGGCCACTTGGAGCGGCACCGTTCAGTTTTACGTACCAGAAAACTCACTGCATTTTCCAATGTGTAGGGGTTCCATTAAGACATAATGGCACCCCTGTGCATCTGCAAAAGAACAGCCTGTTTTGCCAGGGGGTCGTAGAACGATGTGTGAACATTGGCTTACTGTAAATGTGGTTTCGTTTTGGAACAATTAAAGGTATTTTAACTTGCATGCTCTAGGCACATAAGAAACCTTTTTATTATGTTTGGTTTTCCTTTTAATTCCTGAGTCTGGGTAAAATTTTAAGGGCTTTTGATCAAAACTAGTTGAGTCATCTGTCCTCTACAGCCTTATACAACACCCAGAATTTACACAGAATCTGTCAGCATCTCTCCGCAGCAGAAAGCAGGGAAAGGGGATCTGAATTCACACCGTGAACATCTAAGTGCAGCACCGTCCTAGGTAGATGCTAGTGAGAGAGTATAATTTTTGGTTCTATCTGCCTATCAGAGGAGCAGCTGGGAAATCTATATTGCTTTCTTCCTACCAGAGAGCAGGATCTGTTAGTGAGGTCTGCTCAGTGAGCTCAGTGTGCTCAGTATGTGATTCATTGGGTCTAGAGAGTGTTTCACACTGGTGCAATAGAGAGGCATGTTGGACAGTGGGAGGAAACCTGACCAATGGATACATAGGCTTTGATACAGTCCTGGTGATTGGCAGAGACTGGCTGTCTCGGTGTATTCTGGGATACTGTAAAAAAGCCAGGAGCACATGTGCTGCGGGGTCTTTGGCTGGTGAGCAGAGTCGCGGAGGGAGGGTGGCGGCTGCCTCTTCCTCTGTAGCAGTGGCATGTGGCATCAGGAGGTCGTCCTGAGGGCCAAAGGAATGGAGCTGAACCCAGAGGTCCAGGGGAGCTGACTAAGAGGGAGACACTGGAGACCCTAGAAAAACAATATCATGAGTACAGGGGATCGTGTCTAGGGGCCTGACCTGAGGGGGGCCACCCCAGAGTAGGATAGTCAGAGGACAGGTGTCAGTGGTCAAGAAAGAGGATGCTAGGAGAGTATCCTGAAGAGAATTTAGTTCATCAAGTCATCTGGTTAGAGACTTAACCCCAAATTCACCTAAGTGGCAGGGTGAATCAACAGCCTGGCTGTATCGAGAATTAAAAGTCCTCCATCTTGTAAATAGTTAATTTGGAGTATTCCACTATTCCCTTCTCCCATCCCTAATTTAAATAAAGCACCAAAAACAACTACATATCCCTGTACTGATCATTGACTGAGCCAAGAAGTAAAGTGTTAAGTTTTGAATGCCAGTGTTACTAACGTTAACCGAGGGGGACCCGAAAGTGTAATATCCAGCAGCCCTCAAGGGGGCAGTGCTACTTAAGGGAGAAGAGCTGTGAGCCCTGATTGAAGGGAAGGGACACACACCCCTCCTCACACTATAAAGAACAAGCCCAGCTGTGGATGTCAATCACAAGCTATGTGCTGCAGCTCTCCTACCCGCCATCTTTTTTTATCTCTGGTGTAGAGAAAACCTGTGAGAAGTGACCTATGTAGAGAACAGAGAAACAAGGCAGCAGAGAGAAATCACACAGCTTTGCATAGCGACAAGTACATAGTATAAAAGAAAGTACTTTGTTCAGATTTCATATGTGAGGTTTACAACCGGTTAACCTCTTCCCACTGTCCATATGCATATATGCGGCCTCTCAATGGGTGGGCTTTAATGCCGAGAACCAACATATATGCGGCCCAATTTAAAAACATTACTTTGCTGAGTGTGCGCTCCCTGTGTGAACCCAGCACAATAACCGGAGGGTAACGGAAAGCTTCTGTTCCGTACTTGCAATCGGCATTTTTCCAATCATGTGACTGCTGTGACTACCAATCACAGCTGTCACATGATCGGAATGCCCACCTCTGCCTCCTGGCATTTGAAATCTCTTAAAGGGCCAGGCGGGAGGCGGCGGCAGGAAGGAGTTAAAGGAGTTGTTTAGTCTCATGGTTTTTCACCTTAATGCATTCAATGCGAGTTTGGGGTGAAGGAACTTGACTTGCCTGCACAGAGTCCTGACCTCAACCCAACAGAATACCTTTGGGATGAATTAAGAGTGGAGACTGTGAGCCAGGCCATCTCGTCCAACATCAGTGCCTGACCTCACAAATGCAATTCTGGAAGACTGGTCAAACCTTCCCATAAACACACTCCTAAACCTTGTGGACAACCTTCCCAGAAGAGTTGAAACTGTTATAGTTGCAAAGGGTGGGCCAACTCAATGTTGAACCCTACGGACTAAGACTGGAATGCCATTAAAGTTATGTGGTGTAAAGGCAGGCGTCCCAATACTTTTGACAATATAGTGTATATTCTGCAATAAAGCTCAAAGGAGTTCAGCTACAGTCTTCAATGTAGCTGAATATATTTTGGATAGTAGCCCCATAAAGGACTATTGCAAAAAGGTACCAAGGTGTCCGACAAAAATGTCAGCAACAGGAACCATAACACCACCAGGGTGCTTTAGCATTTGCTTCAACAGTTTTTTTTTTTTTTAAAGATGTGAATGACAGACAATGGTTTTAAGCATTCCTGGCTATAATATGGTTTGCCCCAACCCCTGTCACAGTCACCTTTTACTGGACAGCATAATCAGCATGTAAATGTGAAGAAAAAATATAACTAAAGGCTTGTGAAATTCATAAACTGATTATTATTAATATATATATATATATATATATATATATATATATATATATATATATATATATATATATATATATATATATATTATATATATATATATATATATATATATATATATTAACCAAATACAGCTACCAAAATACATATTTTTTGCACTATTGGATCTTTTTTTTTTGTTTAATTTCTTTTTATTGAAAAATTTTCAAGAAACAAAGAAAAACAGAACATAGACAGTACAATCCGACATGAAATACAATAAGAAACAATGGAACAGTATCATCGAGTGCATGAAAATCCCAACGTGTGCCGTGCACACCTAGTCATAAAACTGGTGTCTATTGTCTAGACAATCACTGCACCAATAAATCCGAAAAAGCATAACGATAACATAACATCTTGCATAATAAAACCAATGTCGGAAAGAGCCCATAGGAAAATGAGGGGATAGCGAAGAGCACAAAAGAAAGGGAAAGAAAAGAGCAGCCAGAAAGAAAAGGGACAAAAGGTGAGGGGGGGGGGGGATTAGGCCACGGGTGACATACATTCCACATATGAAACCTTAAACAGTCAGGTTTGCATTAGAAGGCGATAAACCAGTGGCGGTGTCCTCAGTGAGCAGAGCCACATAGGACGAAGTGGTTTTAAAGGAGGACTAAGGATACCAGGTAGAACGAAAACGGTCCAGTTTGTCACGGGCTATGAATGTAAGTTCCTCTAATTGGTATGTCATATCCACCTTCCGTAGCCATTGTCGTACTGTGGGAATGGTCGGTGTGCCCCAGAAGGTGGGAATCAGGGCTTTAGCCGCATTGAGCATATGAGGAATCATTGATCTTTTGTACTTAGATAGCGGCGTGGTAGTTCCATGCAGCAGGACAACCCATGGATCTAATGGAATAATATCTTCCGTTATTACTTGAATGAGTCGGAGAACTTCCAACCAGAACGGTTATATTACTGAACAGAGCCACCAGATGTGTGCATGTGAGGCGGTATCTCCGCATCCCCTCCAGCATAACGGGGAGATGGCCAGAGAAATATTGTGTAGTTTCCATGGAGTATAGTACCATTGGGATAATAGCTTGTAGTTGGTTTCCGCCACCTTGGTGGAGAGAGAGGAAATGTGAGCCAATGTAAGAACTTTGTCCTTCCGAGCATCAGAGATTTGAGATCCAATATCCAGTTCCCACTTATGTAGAAAGTCCGGGTAGGGTTGGCCCTGCAAGGAGATAAGGGCCTTGTAGAACTGTGAGGTGGAGTGAAGAGGGGGGTCCCGAGGGTAGAATATTGCCTCAACAGGGTTCAACTCCTTGGAGTCACGCAATGGACGTGGAAGAGAAGCTATGAACGTGGTCAACTGCCTGTGTCTCCAATGGTCCATGACCGTTGCAGATCGTGAGCCCAATATGTGGCTCAGGGGTTTCACAGTGTTGGAGTGGACTACGTGGTGTAACAAGAGAGGAGTCTTAGAAGACCAACTTTTAAATCCAGTGTCCAAGGATCCAGGCATGAAGTGTTTGTGGTTCAGCAGAGGCATGAGGGGAGAGTTGTAGTTCCAGGAAAACTTTTTATGAAGGGAATCCCAAACAGACAAGGTAGAAAAGGTCAGGGGAGAAGTGTTTGGGGAGAGGGCCCTGACGGACCTCGGGATCCATGGCACAGCAGACAGGTCCCCTCCACATAGGTCATATTCCAGCTGTACCCATAATTTAGAGCTAGAAGAGTATTTCCAGTCAGCCACACGGGTTAGCCCGGAAATAGTCCCTGATACTATTGAGTGCAAGTCCCCCAGAACGCTTTGGACGATAAAGCGTCGTCCTGGCAATCCTGGGGCGCCTGCCCTGCCAAATGTACCTTGAAATCAAAGACTGCAAAATAGTAAAAAGCCCAATAGGCACACCCAGCGGCAACATTTGGAAGAAAAATTAAATACGAGGTAAAACGTTCATCTTGACTATGTTGGTCCTGCCCAGCCAAGAATGGTGTAAGGAGGACCACTTCCTAAGATCAGATTTTACAGTGTTCAACAGGGGGAGGTAGTTATGACCGAACAGGGAGTCTAAATGGGGGGTCAAGAAAATACCTAGGTATTTCAATTTGACTGGACACCACTGAAATGGGAAATGTGGGGCTAGTGCGTAAACCTCAGTACGGGGGAGGTTAACATTTAATATTTCGGACTTAGACATGTTAATTTTGAAGTTTGAGAGCTGGCGAAAGTCTGCAAAGGCTCGTAAGAGTACGGGTAAAGAGATACGGGGTTGTTGGATGAAAAAAAGTATGTAATCCGCATATGCGGCATATTTATGCGTCTGACGGTTCACAGTGACACCATGTATATCGTTGGAATGTCTAATAGGGGATAAAAAGGGTTCAAGGGAAATGGCAAACAGCAGGGGCGACAAAGGGCACCCCTGCCGAGTGCCTTTATGAAGGGGGAAGGGAGTACTTAGGAGGCCGTTAACTCGTACCTGTGCCGTCGGTTGGGCATACAAAGCTGCAATTTGTTGTAGAGCCCTAGGGCCCAGGCCAAAGAAACGTAGGGTAGTCAACAAGTAGTCCCAGTCCACCCTGTCAAACGCTTTTTCAGCGTCGGTAGAAAGGAACAGGGTGGGCTGGGACTTAGTGCGGACAAAATGGATCAAGGAGAGAGCTCGAAGAGAGTTATCCCTCGCCTCCCTACCGGGGATAAAACCAGTTTGATCCGCAGAAACACTATAGGATCTTAAAGTGGAACTTCACTCCCTAAGTCAACAGTGACTATTTTTAATCCTTATACTGCTAAAAATAGTAAATAGATAGGAAAGTTTCATATTCACTTGTTTTAAACTATTTTTTTACATTTCATTAGTTACTTTCTGATTTCCAGGCCTAGGCAAATGATATCATACATCCCAGGAGTCTTCAGGAGTGAGGAGGGTTTTTGTAAGCTAAGCACACTCTCCTGCCTGCATGCCTGAGCTAAGGGCAGATGGATTTCCGGAAGTAGATGCTCCATGAATCACCTGCCCTTACTCAAGATGTCCACAGCCTAAAATGCTAGGGGCTGTTTTTCAAAGTGATTTCTCGCAAAATAATGCATGGAGACATGGATGGATGAGTTTGCTTTGAATATTAAAAATGAATTAAATGGCATTTTTGGTTTGTGGTACTCAGATGCAGCATAGTTCCGCTTTAAATCAAACACAGGCATAACTTATCTAATGATGAGTAGTGGGAATGTCACAGAAAACTCCATAAGTACAAATGCTCAGACACAGTTCACTATTGTGCCAAGCCAATCCACAAACTAGTTATTCATATCTATGTCCTGCTAGGACCGCATTTTGAGGAGCAGTTGCAGTGGAAGGTCACAGAAGACTGCCATGTGATTATGACATGCAAGGTATGACATTTTGTATATTTTATGATCATTATGAACATATTATAATTTGAACAGTATTCTACTCATCAAGGCCCATGTCACAGTTGCAATGTTGTCACTGCTGAGAACTCAACAGGATTGCTATAGTATGCAAAGAGAACCCCCTTCTGTTTTTTTATGGATTGCTCTCTTGCTGGTTAGATCAGTGAGATCTAAAATGCTGCAGAATGTGAGTCATCAAGAGGAGAGTGACATCTTACACATCTAGCTGGTGAGTGACACATGCAAGCAAGTGAGTAAGTCACCTCTCTGTTGTGTCCTCCATAGCAGTCCTGCCGCTAGCTAATGCTTGGAAGTGGCAGTATTTCAACGGTGAGATTGGCCTAAGGTTATTTGGTGCTCAGACGGCCAACGCCATTTAAAGTTGATAATTCAGATTAGAGCGATTGCTATTGAGGTAAATAACACCTTTTGTTTTATTCCTCAGACACTCCATAGCCAAGATAGTTTGCACCTTTACCTTTCACAAAAACTATAGCAAGGTGCTACTCTTTCTCAGCTGAATCACACAATTATTTGGCTATTGTACATTATAAAGAGTGTATCAGGGCAGTGAAGCTAGTTGACTTGTGATTTCTGATAGAAACTCAGAAAAATCAATCTCTGAGAAGGTCAGCATTGGGCACCTAAAGGAAAGCATAATGGGTATGGCAAAATTGAGCTAAGAGTTGGAGGGGCTTAAATTTTAGCCCACTCATTGTAGCACAGTCCTTGCACCCAGAAAATATTTGTTAATTACTGTGCAGCAAGTAAGCATCTAACAGCTGTCAGGGGTGTGTAACACATAGAGTGCAGGGATCAGGAGTCTGTAAGATCAGTAGACAGAGTACAACAAAGAAATGACCTCCCTCCCAGAGCCTAAATCCAACTCCCCACTCCATATACTGTACATCTCTTCCCCAGTACAGATCTCCCCCTGTCAGGGTGCCAGGAAACCAGACCACATGGGGATGCAGGTAAAATAAAGCAGTTTATTGGAGCAAACAACAATAAACGCACAGCAAGAGTGAGGAAGTGAGAGCAGGAACAAGCCGGGGTCAAATTCAGAAGCAAGTAGCCATCCAAGCCGGGGTCGAGTCCAGAAGCGGGTAGTCTACTGATGCCAGATCATCTGCCGATGCAGGGTCAAGAGCCAGGAGAGTCATCAGCCAAGCCAAGTCATACACGGAGGAACACAGAAAACAGAAGACCGCTAGCAGAGATGCACCTTGGAGCACAAATGCAAGGGCAAGGACTACAACACATCAGGTGATAGATATAGTCAGGTGTGCAGCATCATCTCTGTGCGACGCCCAGGCAGCAGGCAAGTGATGATGCAATCAGAGTCTATAAGAGACAGCAGTCTGCACATGTCCAAGTTGGCTACCAACGAGAGGGCAAGGTGAGACCTTGACACCCCCACAGTTCAGATCTTCCCCCAATACAGCTTCCTCCAGTACAGTTCTCCCCCCCCCCCCCCCACAGATATGCCCCCACAGTACAGACTCTCCCTCAGTACAGTTCCCCGCTCTACAGATTTCTCCCGGTACAGATCCACCTTACCCCCATTACAGTTCTCTTCTCCCTCTACACATTTCTTTCACCAGTTCAGCTCCCCCAAAGTAGGAAGGGGTGTCAGGAATGCAGTGTCTCAGCGCTAACCAACACCATCCCGGACACTCTGGGTGGAGTGGGAGGGGGTGTTTAGACCATCCATCCCCCACTTATGTGTACCCCTGACTGTTACAATACTGATGTTTTAGAATAAAAGTGTATGCTGTGATCATAACATTTCTTTAAATAATACATGCACATAAATTTGCCAGCAACACCTTTATTTTTAACCATACACTATAACATTCTTGCATGCAGATCAAAAAGGTTAGAGTTGTGATTGTGTTACCAGCAGAATAAATCTACCACTATAATGGAAATGGTATTTTGATTATGAATGTTATTGTCTCAAAAAATACCTTTAATGTGAATTGTGCTTCTTGATCACTACACAAAAATGGGCAATAAATCTATATCATATTAGAAAATGCTGGATAGCCTGAAAAAAATGTAAACGCCATTATGACGCACAGATCAAAAAATACTAGCATTGGTAAATAATTCTATTTTGAGGTTTTCATGGTCTCCTGTTTAACTTGCTGAAACAGTCTGAACAAAATTACAGAGTTTTGTTGGCTTTACGTTAAGATGCAGTTGTTTTTTGCAGGTGAAAAATACTAAAACAGAGACCACGCTCAAGTGGTCTGTGGGCAAGAAACCACTATCTAATGGACAATTTGATAAACAAGCTGGGTTAGGGGCACTTGTAATTAAAAAGGTAAGTTCAACAAAAGGAGACACTGCACTCTTAATAAGCAATAAATATTTTATACAAATAGCTGTATTGTACTTAATGTATCTGATTGCTGGGCTTTCCCAGGGCCTGCAATCAGAAATTTGCACAAACATTTTTCCAGCTTTGCAGATTGAAATGAATGCTTGTAATTTATATATGTTATTAGCCATAAGACAGGGGCGTAACTACAGGGGTTGCAGGGGTTGCAATCGCTACCGGGCCCCATGCTCCAGGGGGCCCGGTAGCAAACCAGTGGGTGAACTTCCAGGATAGCTAGGGTCACACTTGCGACCGGACCCTGGCATTGCACCACTGTGGGGAGGCCCCAAGATTGCAGGAAGGGGGCCCACAAGATTGCAGGAAGGGGGCCCACTGCAGAACTTGTGAAAGAATCCTGCTGCGGGACCGTAATAAAAGGCCATGCAACGAGTGCAAAGAGCCCCAGGATTAGTGGGAAGAGCCCTGGGCTTGAAGGTAAGGGCCCTGGCCAGGGGTCTGAGGGGCCCTTCATGGTTTCTTGCATCAGGGCCCTGAAGGTTCTAGTTACGCCTCTGCCATAAGACACTCGTGAATACTATCTTGGGGACAAAAGGTTAGTGGCCAACAATAAAAAAGAATTACCCCCACAAACACACATATCCAATACTTGGAGTATAAAGTATATGTTACTAAGAGAGTATTTTTTTCATTTAGCCAAGTAAATCTGTCTTCACTTCAAACACCCAGTTATGCACAGTGGAATGTTAAATATATCTAAAGCTTAAACCGATTTTTGTATAGTGTAGAATAGTTGAAACACCAGGTTTTTTACTGCTGTCATGCCGCATTGATGCAGTAATTCATACAAAAGGAGCCCCGACCAAGTATTGAGGGCATACTATACTGTACATGGACATACTTTTCAGTAAGCCAACATTTCTGTATTAAAAATCCTTTTTTTTTTTTTTTATTGGTCTTATGTAATATTCTAATTTTCCTAGATACTGAATTTTGGGTTTTCACTAGCTGTAAGCCATAATCATCAAAATTAACCACTTAAGCCCCGGAGGATTTGGCTGCTCAAAGAACAGAGCCTATTTTGAGATTCGGCACTGCGTGACTTTAACGGACAATTGCGCGGTCGTGCAAAACTGTACCCAAATGAAATTGATGTCCTTTTTTTTCCCACAAACAGGGCTTTCTTTTGGTGGTATTTGATCACTTGTGCAATTTTTATTTTTTGCGCTATAAACAAAAAAAGAGTGTCAATTTTGAAAAAATAACAATATTTTCACATTTGTTTAAATGAAATTCCCCCCCAAAAAATGTAAAAATCAAAATTTTTTAACATTTTAGGCCAATTTGTTTTCTGCTACATATTTTTGGTAAAAAAAAAAAAAAATCGCAATAAGCGTATTTTGATTGGTTTGCGCAAAAGTTATTGCGTTTACTAACTAAGGGAAAGATTTATGTCATTTTTATTGGGTTTTTTTTAACTAGTAATGGCGGCGATCTGCGATTTTTTTTGCGGGACTGCAACATTGCGGTGGATAGATCGGACCCCTGACTAACATTTTTGACACTTTTGGGGGTACCAGTGACATTACTACAGTAATCAGTGCTATACATATGCACTGTTACTGTAAAAATTACACTGGCAGGGAAGGGGTTAACTTTATTAGTGATTAAGGGGTTAAGTGTGTCCCTAGGGGCGTGATTCTAACTGTCAAGGGGCGTGGCTTGTGATGTAACCACAGAGACATACGATCCTACATAGCAGGACCGCATGATCTCTGCAGTTACACCAGGGAGAATGACAGGCGGCTTTATTTACATTAGCCGCCTGCCTTTCTCCCTCTCCAGCGGGAGATCGCGAGTGGCCGGTGGACATCGTAGCACTCGCCCCCATACAGGCTCCTGGGTGAGCGACGTAGTACTACGTTGGTTTGCCCAGGAGAGGCTGACTGTCGCAGCAAATATACTGTGGGTGGACGGCAAGCGGTTAAAAGAAAGAAATGCTTGAAATATATCACTCTGTGTGTAACGCATCTATATAAACTATATGAGTTTCACTTTTTGAATTGAATTACTGAAATAAATTACCTTTTTGATGGTATTCTAATTTTATGAGATGCACCTGTATGTGCAACCTGGCACATTTATAGTTAAAATAGGGAGGCTTCTGTTCTTTTTGTATTCCAATTATTATCCATCAGAAAATTGCCCTATTAATGTTTAGTAGTGGAGATAATGAAATAATGACTTTTAACTACTTCGTCAACTTCTATAGCAATGTTTGGCAGATTTTGCATAAGAGTCAATCTGTGTGTAATTATCCATAGTTTACAAACGAAGATAAAGGACTTTACAAAGCTGTGGTAAAAGATAGCAGGGGAGAGGACACCACTGAAATGGATCTTACCAAAGAAGGTAGGTGATGATCATCATTCAGCTGAAGGCTGTAAGTTTACTGAATGTGCACCTTCAAGGAAATGGTTTTATCTCTTTTCATATATTATAATATGATTACTTTTTTTTATTTTCTGTATTATTACACAGAATGTATTTTCTCTATGGTGATGTGTTTTTTTTTTTATTTTATTTTAAAATATATTAACAAAAAAAAAAACTTCCAAATAACTAACATAAAACTACAGGTTCCGTAGTATACTAACATTGATACCTGGGCCAATTTACCTACCAGCATGTCTTTGGAGTGTGCATAAAACCCATAGGGTCCTTTCACACGGGCTTTCTGATCAGGTCTGCCTATCAGTTTTTCAGGCGGACCTGATCGGATGCTCCATGCACCTCTATGGAGCGGTGGATGTCATCGGTGACATGTCCGCTGACACCAGCTGCTATCCGATCCGATCCTGTCCGCGAAATCTACACGGATGGAAACCCTATTTTCCATCAGTCTGGAGGATCGGATCAAGCGGTCCGTTTTCATCTGATCTCCCATAGAGGAGAGTGGGATTCTGATGGACCTGTCATCCGCCTGCCTGTGATCGGCAGATCGATCGCCTCTAAGCAAAACGGAGTCCACTGGACGGAAAGCCTGTGTGAAAGGACCCATACAGTCATGTTTGAGATTTGAACCGACAAACCTACTATGGGATGCTTTTATCTTTTAATTCCTTTAACTTTTTCCCTACACAAACTAATCTTAGAATGCTCCTTTTCCTAATTTAATAATTTCTTGCTTTTTGTTCACTTTTTATCTTTTTTAGGTTTTGAAGATATAATGCAGGAAATTTGTAGAATAAGTGGTAAGTGTTTAGGCACTGCATAGAAAAATTTGACTGTGAGTGCCTACGGTGGCCATGATTCAACATTTTGGGGTCAATTTATATTTTTTTTAACCAAGATTCACACAATTTTCACCCAAGATGTAAACATTTTTAAATTTAACGTGCAAATTTTTGAATCTTGGGTAAAATGTTAAAAAATAAACCCTTTTGTTTGTATTTTGTTTCATAATATTTATATATTTTCATACACAACAAAGTGAAAAAATAATATTAACCTTAAAGTAGAACTTAGCCCCCGTTCACATTAAGGCGACCTGTGAGGCGACCTGGTCGCCTCACAGGTCGCCGCAGATCGCCTTCCATAGGGAAGCTGCGGACCCGTTCAAATAGGAGCGACACAAGTCGCTCCGACTTAGAAAAAGGGTCCGGAGCTTCTTTGGGGCGACCAGGAGGCGACCGCCATAGACTTCAATGTTATGAAGTCCGTGGCGGCCGCTCCGAGGTCGCCCCTGGAAGTAGCGTCGCCTGTATGTGAACGGGGACTAAAAGGAAAAACTTTTTTTTTTTGGATAGAATAAGTGAGAGTTATAAACGCTGTCAGATTTTTTGCCATCTTTGTCCCATTAGGGAGACTTCTCTTATTTTTATGTCCCAAAGCCAAAACAGCAAGTTAAAGGAAATCCCTCAAAAATGAGGAAATCCCTGGTTGATACCAGGGTTACCAGAACTAGTGTCCCCTTTTGAAGATTTCCCTTCTTTTCCTGCTCTAGCGACAATGCAAAATTTTGGTTTTTCTGTGATAAAAACACATAGGATAAATAACGAGGATGAATCTCCCTAAAGGAGGCACAAACAGAAAATAAAACCTGACAGGTATTTTTTTAATCTCTCTCCACTCTATCCAAAACTAAAAAAAGGTTTGTCTTCAGTTGTAGGTTAAAGACTATATTTCACAAAACTACTAACAAAAATAGCAAAACGGACCTTCACTTTGGCTTTAAAGTTACCTTTGTTGGAATTATCTGCCCCTCTTGTAATTTAAATGGTGAAAAAAAATAAAAAAAATGTTTTAATAGATCTAGTCCACTTCCTTTTTCAATTACCTGGGCATATGATATAGATCTCATACTCCCAATAACTCCTGGGATATCATCATCACAAAAGTCTGCGTTTTTTTTTTTTTTTTAGCATGGGCAGGGCTGCTGTTAGAAATTATGGGGCCCCATACAGCCTACCTGACAGGGCCTCTTCCCCCTGCTGAAAGTGACTGAGGGCATATATTTATCAGCCCCTTTCTCTGTAGCCTTAGCTGCACAGATGAATGAATAGGAAGATCATTCACAAACTAAAGCACTGTAAACACAGTTTACTATGCTTCAGTCATGAATGGACACAGGGGTGATTGGTGCTGATCGCTCACTGTTCATTCAGGAATGGAAGGGGCCAGTAAATTGCATACAGTATCTCACAAAAGTGAGAACATCTCTAACATTTTTTGTAAATACTTTATTATATCTTTTCATATGACAACACTGAAGAAATGACACTTTGTTACAATGTAAAATAGTGAGTGTACAGCTTGTATAACAGTGTAAATTTGCTGTCCCCTCAAAATAACTCAACACACAGCCATTCATGTCTAAAGCACTGGCAACAAAAGTGAGTACACCCCTAAGTTAAAATGTCTAAATTGGGCCCAAAGTGTCAATATTTTGTGTGGCCACCATTATTTTCCAGCACTGCCTTAACCCCCTGGGCATGGAGTTCACCAGAGCTTCACAGGTTGCCACTGGAGTCCTCTTCCACTCCTCCATGATGACATCACAGAGCTGATGGATGTTAGAGACCTTGCGCTCCTACAACTTCCATTTAAGGATGCCCCATAAATGCTCAATAGGGGTTAGGTCTGGAGACATGCTTGGCCAGTCCATCACCTTTACCCTCAGCTTTGCAAGGCAGTGGTCATCATGGAGGTGTGTTTGGGGTTGTTATTATGTTAGAATACTGCCCTGCGGCCCAGTCTCCGAAAGGAGGGGATCATGCTCTGCTTCAATATGTCACAGTACGTTGGCATTCATGGTTCCCTCAACCAGCACTCATGCAGCCCCAGACCATGACACTCCTACCACCATGCTTGACTGTAGGCAAGACACACTTGTCTTTGTACTCCTTACCTGGTTGCCGCCACACATGCCTAACACCAGCTGAACCAAATACGTTCATCTTGGTCTCATCAGACCACAGGACATGGTTCCAGTAATCTATGTCCTTAGTCTGCTTGTCTTCAGCAAACTGTTTGTGGGCTTTCTTGTGCATCATCTTTAGAAGAGGCTTCCTTCTGGAACAACAGCCATGCAGACCAATTTGATGCAGTGTGCAGCCTATGGTCTGAGCACTGACAGGCTGACCACCCACTCCTTCAACCTATGCAGCATTGCTGGCAGCACTCATATGTCTATTTTCCAAAGCATCATAAACCTCTGTTTATGATGCTGAGCACGTGCATTCAACTTCTTTGGTCAGCCATGGCGAGGTCTGTTCTGATTGGAACCTGTCCTGTTTAACCGCTGTATGGTCTTGGCCACCGTGCTGCAGCTCAGTTTCAGGGTCTTGGCAATCTTCTTATAACCTAGGCCATCTTTATGTAGAGATACAATTCTTTTTTTCAGATACTCAGAGAGTTCTTTGCCATGAGGTGCCATGTTGAACTTCCAGTGACCAGTATGAAAGAGTGAGAGCGATAACACCAAAATTAACACACCTGCCTCCCATTCACACCTGAGACCTTGTAACACTAACAAATCACATGACACTGGGGAAGGAAAATGGCTAATTGGGCGCAATTTGGACATTTTTACTTAGGGGTGTACTCACTTTTGTTGCCAGCGGTAAGGTTTGTTGCCAGCAATGATGGCTGTGTGTTGAGGTATTTTGAGGGGACAGCTAATTTACACTCTTATACAAGCTGTACACTCACTACTTTACATTGTAGCAAAGTGTAATTTCTTCAGTGTTGTCACAGGAAAATATATAATATATTATTTAAAAAAATGTGAGGGGTGTACTCACTTTTGTGAGATACTGTATTTACCAGCCCCTTCCCCAGCTCTCCATCCTAAAACATCCCCCTGTGTACCCACAGCAGCTGCCAGCAGAAGAGGAGAGGAGGGAAGCCAGCAGCGGTGAAGGGGAAAGGGGCACACAGGGGGGCCCAGACAGCAGATGGAAGGTGCGAATGTGCTAGAACCAATCCCCTTGCAGTGCCAGCCAGAGGGAGAAAGAAGAGGAGAAGCTGGCAGCACTGCAAGGAGAGGCAGAAGAGGTTTGGTGTCTGCAATAAGACAGTACAGCCAGACCTCCATCTCAGCAGGTGCTCAAGCCCCATTTTGAACTGATGGGACCCAGGCACAGTACAGGAGGGCTGGCTGTACTGCCGTATCAGCGGCCCTGAGCGTGTAATTTACTTATGATGGGAGTAGGGCAAAAGAGGATGGAGGAGGAGGGTGGAGATAGGCAGAGACTGGCAGAGGAAGGCGGAAACGGTTTGATCAGAAGCTTCGTAGGCCAGAGAAGACATCTGAGGTCTAGAAGATATCAGATCAGATCTCTTCATAAAGAGGACCTATTATGCTTATTGCTATCACAAGGGTTGCTGTTCATCCTTTGTGGTAACAATTAAGTTGGCGTACGCAATTTTAAAGCATGACACGTTAGATATCTATTTACTTGGCGTAACATCATCTTTTTTATTTTACCAAAAATAAGGTATTATATAGTGTTTGTGTGCACTAAAATTCATTAAAGTGTATTTTTTTTTTTTTTTTTTTAATGTGTTTGAAATAGACATACTTTGTGACATAAAAAATTGCAATACCCACCATTTTATTCTCTAGAGTCTCTGCTAAAAATAAATATATATATATATATATATATATATATATATATATATATATATATATATATATATATATTGTTTGGGGGTTCTAAGTAATTTTCTAGCACAAAAAATTTACATTTTTACATATATGTGAGAAATTTTAGAATTGGCCTGGGAGTCAAATGGTGAAACTGACCAATTTTATGTTGTCTTCTACAAGCAATGTCTGCCTCCCCACTGAAATGTAAAGGCACAGCTGACGGAATTAAGATCTACAGTGATGTGAAATATTTCATGGAGAGCATGAATCCTGTGTGGCACCACAAGTATGTTGATCAGTATTCCTTTAACTAATACAATTACCAGCACCCTCTTGTGTATGCACAGAGCAGCCCGAATCCTCCTCTTCTCAGGTCCCTCTTCGCTGCTCCTAGCCCCTCGCTCCTGTTGAGTGCCCCCACAGCAAGCAGCTTTCTATGGGGGTAACCGAGCCGAGTCACAGCTCCCTGTGTCCATTCAGACATGGAGCCCCAACCCAGTCCCGCCCCCCTCTCTCTCCTGATTGACTAGCTGATTTGATTGACAGCAGCGGCAGCCAATGGCTCAGCCAATCAGGAGGGAGAATCTCAGACGGCTGAGACACTCGTGGACATCGCTGAACAGAGAGGGAACTCGGGTATGTGTTAGGGGGGCTGCTACACACAGAAGATTTTTTTTATCTTAATGCCCAGAATGCATTAGGATAAAAAACCTTCTGACTTTACAACCCCCTTTTCAGGGCTGTGAATGAGGTAAATGAACAGTACCTGATGAGACTGCCCAGGAAATAGTTTGCTTCCTGGGGGCTGAAATTCCAAGAAGATTGTTGCAGACAGAAGCTTCTCACTCAGGTGTCATGACGATTGATTTTTGAATATCTTTTAGTTGTTTGGATGATTTTGATTATGTATTACAAAAATACCATTATATAATTTAAAGAAAAACATCCATTGTTCATATAGTATAACTAAAGGCAACATTGTTTTTTTTTAGTTTTGGATGTAGTGGAGAGGGATAAGAACCCCTGTCGGGGTTTTTATTTCTGCCTGCGTCCCCATTAGGGGGATTCACACTCTCTATTTATCCTGCTTGCTAATATCATTAAAAGTGAAAGTAAAAGAAAATCCCACATTTTGGGTTGTCCCCAGAAAAGTAAGAGTGATGAAATCTTCCAATGGGGACACTAGTTCTGGTGACCTGGGGGTCCCCTGGAAATTCCCCTAATTTGCAGGGATTTCCTCTCACTTCCTGTTATGTTCCTTGCTATGGGACAGGAAGTGAAGGGGAATCTCTGCAATGGGACAGAGATGGCAAAAACAAATCTGATAGGGGTTATAACCTTCACTTCACTCTATCAAAAATGGAAAAAAAAAGGTTATTGCTCATAGTTTTACTTTGATGTTTAAAGAAAACTCATGTCATTATTTGTTGCACACAGAGATAAGAAATTAAGCAGTACAGATCGACTTAAATCAGGAAGCACAATGGAGCAGGTTTGGCTGCACATTACAAATCCTACAGATTCAGATCGGGGGCTGTACATGCTGGAACTGTCTGATGGCAAGGACATTCATAAGCGAACTTTTGATCTGAGTGGTAAAGGTAATATCAGCTAATTTACCTCCCAAATGTTAAGGTTGTAACCGTCCAATACAAAGATGAAGACATTTATAATGGCACCTAAACCATATCTAACTTAAGAGCCAACATTTCATATAATGCAACTTACCAGTCTTTAGATGTGGTGGCTGAATTTGTTTTCTTTTTTCAGAAACATTACCAGCAAGTATCAAAATTTCCCAGTGATCTTGCCATAAATGCAATGTTCTTGTCACTTCCTGTGAGCTGAACTGAAAGCACAGACAACCTTATCTTTCTCCTGTAAACTACTAATGTCCTACCCCCAATAGAATGGAAACGAAGAGAGAAGGACATATTTGTAGTCAGGCCTGGATAACAGCCATGGCTGCCTCCATAGATATAGTGGGTGGGTGAGCGTAGCGATCCAGGGACAGGAAGTGCGTTTTTCTCAGTAACAGTATAGGTAAAAATAAAGAGAAAAGGCCTGCAAATTGGAAACTAATGCAACCACCTCATCCAAGGACTTGTAAGCTGCAATATTTTGAACATGTGTTGCACATGTTAGCGTTAATTCACAAAAGCATAACGTATGCAGTATTTCACTTTCAAGCTCTCTTTAACTTATGTTAACTATAACATTAACAATACCAATATCATTATTACATGGATCTGCTGGAATTTCCTTGCATAAATTATTGATTATTTTTAAAATATATTTTCTATATGTAAAAGTCAAGTCACAAAGATTATAGGGTTCCTAAGGTACCTAAACACCCAGTGTTTAATTTTTGGGGTTCTTGGAGACTTTTTTTTAGCATCAAACGGCCAGCTCTTGGGTTGAATTTGCTGACCTGGCCACTTCTGGACAAATTACAAGTTCTTTTAAGTCTAAGCCACTTGTAGATTATTTTCCTTACAGTGAAATTATTGATTTCAAATCATTTGGCAATCCAATTTCCAAACTCGTAGGCATGCACAACTTTCTTTCTGGAGGACCTTGGAGAGCTCTGTTGATCTTGGCATGATGACAATACATACAGTATGGCAATAGCAAACAGAACACTAGACCCTAGATATCTGCGGTTTAAATAAGACATATTCCACTTGCCTACTGTATAAGAAGCTTCTAGTCATTGGCACCTAATCTGGAACACCAGATTCCCTTCCCCCTCCCTATCAGGCAACCCCATGGGATAAGTCCCATGCTGACCAAAATAACATACCATGTCCCTCAAGGGTACGAGTTCATGTTCAAATACGGAAATATAATTTGCAGAATACATAGAAGACCACATTCTAATATAAATAAAGGGAATCAGAGGACAACTCGTCGGGGGGGGGGGGGGGGGAGTATCTTAGGCCAACTCAAACCCAAGGAGCAGTAAGTGTACACTAGGACTGGAATGGACCCCAGATCATAACCATCAGTGCCTTATGAGCATAATAGAGTAATAAGGTCAATAGTGTGCGCTGAGCTCTAGTAGGCACCAACCCCTCCACCAGACCAAGCAGGCATACCGCCACAGTCATGGGGACGTGTATTGAGGTAACCTCCATTATTGATTTAAGTATGTAATTCCAGTGATCCTTGACCAGCGGACAGTGCCAAAACACATAGCCAAAATCAGTGTGCACCAGTTTTAGTAAATCTCCCTCACCATGTCAGTTTAATGTGTCATTTGTTCAAGTATATCATCTTTATCTGTAAGCACTGAATGAATCAAGATCCAATGTTTGCCTGAATTGCAATCATGTTTAACTGTTGTGAAAGTGAAAATTACATTTATAAGTACGTCATCTTTTTTTTATATACTTGTCTTTTTTTAGTATTTGATGATTTATTGGCAGAACAACAGAAATGCAAGTAAGTATATATAATATATAGTTTGACCTGGTTTATTAAAGTAAAACTCTAATCAAACACCTACATTCACAAATACGTATAATGTATAATTACTAGTGATGACTGAACCTGCTTGGGTTGAAATTGTGAGCTGTAATGCAAATCCTATTGAAGTCAATAGGTGAATCTTTAAAATCATCCCCCCAATCCCTAACCCCTGAGCCACATCAAGCCGCAAGCCTTCAGCATTAGTAAATAGATAGGAAAGTATATCATATTTACTTGTTAAACTTTAACATTTCCTTATTTACTTCCTGGTTTCAAGGCCTAAGCAAATTATGTCATACATCGCAGGAGTCTTCATGAGGGGAGGAGGGGTTTACTAAGCTAAGCACATCCTTTTGCCTGTATGCCTGAGCTAAGGGCAGATGGATTGCAGGAAGTAATTGCTACATTAATCATTTGCTTTTATTTAAGATGATCACAGCTACAAATGATTGAAGGGGGTGTTTTTCTAAGTGATTTCTCTGCAAAATAAAGCATGGTGACTTGAATCAATGGGGGAGATTGCTTTAAATAATAAAAATGTATTACATAGCGCTTTTGGTTTGTGGTGCTCAGATACAGTGTAGTTCTGTTCTTCTTAAGAAACAGCATGATCATCAACAATTCCTAGGCCTACTCATGGCTTTTTTTCTAAGAGAATAGGTGCAGGAACCCACCCTCCCCAGTCAACTCCCTGCCCCCAACCTCACCCCCTCTCGTACCCAGTCCCGCCCCCCAATCCCTCCATTTCTCGAGAAGTAAAGTGATGCCAAATAATGGATGTGGCCAAGGCTTACCTTCTCCCTAGGGTTGCCACTTCATCCCTCTAAAACCAAACACATAATAATTGCACAGGTTCTGAGGCTACTTTAATGCAGACAAGGCACCAAGTGAATTTAATTACCACCTTAATCAGCCACAGAACCTGTGCAATTAATATGTGTTTGGTTTTAAAGGGATAAGGTGGCAACCCTACTTCTCCCCCATCCATAGCTACCCCCCCCCCCTCCGTCCACAGGTCACCCTCCCCCATAAACATCTCCCCCCTCATCCACAACTCACCTCCCCTGCCATCCACAGCTCACCTACCTCCTCATTCACAGCTCACCTTTCCCCCCCATTCACAGCTCACTCCCCTTCCCCCATCCAAAGCTAACCATCTTCCCCCATCCACAGCTCACTCATCCTCTCCATCCACAGCTCACTCATCCCCTCCATCCACAGCTCACCCTCTCGCCCCCCATCCACAGCTCACTCCCCCCCAATCCACATCTCACCTTCCCCTCAATCCACAGCTCACCCCCCATTTACAGATTAGCCTCCCCCCCTGCCCACAGCTCACTATCGACCCATCCACAGCTCACCCTCTTCCCCCATCCACAGCTCACCCTCTCCCCCCCCCCCCCATCCACAGCTCACTCCCCCCCCAATCCAAAGCTCACCTTCCCCTCAATCCACAGATCACCCCCCCCCATTTACAGCTTAGCCTCTCCCCCCTGCCCACAGCTCACTATCGACCCATCCACTGCTCACCCTCTTCCCCCTATCACAGCTAACTTGCCCCCTCCCCCCATCCACAGCTCACTCTCTCCCAAATCCACTACTCACCTTCCCCCCAATCCACAGCACCCCCCCATCCACAGTGCAACCCCCCTCCATCCACAGCTCACCCTGTACCCCCTGCACACAGCTCACTCTGCCCCCAACCACACCCCCTCTTTCCACAGCTCACCCCCCCACCTGCCCACAGCTTACCTCCCCCACCATCCACAGCTCACCCTCTCCCTTGTCCACAGCTCACACTCCCCCCATCCACACACCAACTTTCCTACACAGTTCACTTTCTCCCCCCCCCCCCACATTCCATAGTTCACCTTAGCATGCAACACCCCCCCCCCCCCCATTCACAACTCACCCACCTTTTTTACCCTCTGTCAACTTGTCACCTCTCAATCCCAACTCCTCCACCTTTCACCTCTGCACGTCCCCCAACAGCTCTCTTCTAAGTCTGTACAAATTCCCCTGCACCTAGCTCTCACTTTAAACAATCTATAGCATAGATTGTTCCTCCAGCTCTGACGTCTGGAGAATATCAACAGCTTCTCCACAGCTGTCTCTCTGCCCATTCGTTCCCCCACCCCCTTCCCTCCCTTTCCCTCTGCAGTTCTCTCACCTCTTTACAGTTGCAGTGGTGCAGCCGGATGGGCTTTTTTTTTTTCCATGTCTCCTTTGTGCAGCTCCACCTATTAGATCTGTGTAGCACAGATCCGAGGAGAAGTTTCAGATCGCTTCACTCGACTCGGTGCTACACAGATTTGACAGGCAGTGGGCAGTCACAGAAGCTGCCTCCGGAATTTCAGTTAAAAAAATGCTGACAATTGTGGGGTTTGGACTCTGGGCACCCATCAACCAATGAGTGGAGGTGCCCTGGATGCTGGGGCTAGCACAGAGAAGCTGGTGGAGGAAGTGGGTAGAACTTCCTCTACCAGCTTCTGTGTTAAGTGACAGGCAGGAGAGGAGAGAGCTGTGGCGGAGGTGGCGGAATGGCGTTCTGCCACGTTCCAGGCTGAAAAAAATGCCCTGGGCCTACTTATTGTTATGTTAAATCTCCAAATCTTTATTTATCCAAAGTTACTGAATAGACATGTAAGAACTACATAAGAGAACTATTGTCAAGTAGAAGCTAGAACATTTTGTTTTTAATAAGATGTTTAATTAAAAATGTATGCTATTCATTCCATTCTGCGTATCAGCATGTGAAACATGAATAATATTTTATTTTCTGTTTTCTAGGCAAGAAGAAATAATAGAAAAAAGTAAGTGAAAATAAACATTTAACATTAAAACATTTAATAAACACTTGATATAAATAAGTCCCTTCAACATACATGTGCAATTATATTCCTAGTAGAAAAAAAGAAGTTACTTACTAAATTACTTTATTACACAATGACCATAATGGTTTGCTGTACAACTGAAATGTCATATAGTGTTACTTCGAAATATAGATAAGTGACAGCAGAAAAGGACCAAGTGGTACATCAGGTCTGCCACTTTTTTAATTTTGTTTGGTTTTTAACCTTTTTGTCTAAGCATAGGTCTTTTTGTCGCAATCATGTTTAAAACAGAAGTATGGACTTTAGTTTTTTTTTAGTTTCATAATTACCTAGGTCAATGCAGCATTAGTTTGATGCTGCATCTGTCCCCCACTGGCTCTAACAATGAGAACCGAGTGATCTAATATTGCATATCGCTGGGTTCTCACAGCTCCCCGAGCAGAGAGCGGCTGACTGTCAGTTCTGCTCTGCCCCTCCTCGCTCACTGAAGCGCTGGGCTGTGGAGGGGGCAGGAGTGGCCAGTTTAGGCCCTCAGTGGCTCGCTGAGAGGCTAAGCCGGGTGCCGATCCAGGCACGTGGGCAGATCTTGGTCGCAATCTTGGCCGAGCCTGGACCAGCTCTGTGACGTCAGCAGATAGCGGACTTCAGCCCGCTGTGTGCTGAAAATGGGTCACAGGAATGCAAAACCAACTGCACTCCTGTGATCCACAGGAGAAGTACAGCGAAGCAAGCTTTGGCTGTACTTCTTCTTTAAGTTCCCCCATTGTTGTACACTTAGGATTATTTTTCCCTAAGTGCATTATTTTGATTATTACCAAATGCTATGCTGAAATCAGGATAGGCTAGGCCCACAGTATCACCCTGGTCGAAATAAAATAAAGATATTTTTCAAACTACCAGTGCCTCAATTTTTAGTGTAACACAGTAAAAATGACCCACTTTGTTGTTGCAGCTAGAACACTGTCATGTGTACCCACATCCTCCAGACATATACGTACATAAATAAAAGCGCAGTGCAACAAAAATAACCAGATTCATATAAGTATTGTGAATTATCCCCTGTATACAACCTAGGTGTATTATACAATGCTCAAATTAAAAAACGTGATAGATACGTGTCTCCTCTAATGGGCAGACTCCGACAACATATGTTCACACAAGTCGGTGAATATAATCAATGGCTTTACAATTCAGAAATAAAGTGCAATAATCCTCAGTGAGCGAGTTGTTGCTTGACGCAGAAAAACTGGTGTAGAGTACTCTTGCAGATAACATATGCCACAGTTCTCACTATTGAATATCACAGAGAATAGAAGTCACCGTGCCCCATTTCCATTGCCCATCACCCAGGCCCGCCACATGTGTGCATGAGGGATCCTGTATTGTGATCACTGTAGGAGAATGGTGAGTTAACACCTGCTCTGGTAATTTGTGTGTTTATGATACTTCCAGATCGAGCCAAAGTGGTCCGAGGTCTTCCAGATCTGGCAACAATAATGGTAGATAAGGTATGTTTATGAATGGTCATTGCCTTGTAGTGCATAATATGTGTTCATGCCATAATAAACAGTATATTGTAATGAAAGTTGTTTTAATAATGAATAGATAACACTATGCACAGAATCTAAAATATCAACAATATAAAGCTGATCTTTTCTCCAAATAAAAAAAAAAATGCATTTTATTTGACTGAGAGCGAAGGGCAGAAATGCCAAGAGCATTCAGCCAATATAGCTTTTTATTTTTTTTTACATATAACGTACTTCTACCATTATAAATCACACTTAGCGGATCTATGTATAAAATGTTCATTGTTCGGATCTCTTAAGGGAGTTCTCTGGTTACAGCTCTGGTTACAGCATTCTCTTTCAATTTATAACATCAGCATTGTAATAATAGTACAAACAATAGTTATATCTGACAATCCAATATAATTTTACTTGAAAAATCTCCTTTCATGTTGTGAGTTCTGCCTGTTCCACAACTTCCTAAATTTCCTCCATGCTTTGCAGCATCTCCTCTGCTCATTTCTATGGTTTACATTTGATTTCTAAGAACTATATATCCCATGGTCTGTAGTTCGGAGACAGCAGGCTCTATGAAATGTGTGACACATCAGTGTATATACACAGAGCATAATAAATGTGTGATATATAAATCAAGGAAGTAAATCTGTGCGATTCTTCACAAAGTAGGTTTACAAACTTCAGAATCCTTCGCATTAATAGGAGTAGACTTTTAAGCACTTTTAGTAGCTTATTTATTCACCTACGGAGTATGCAGCTTTTTTTATCTTTAAATCCTTGCTTGTGTTCCATTTTAAGCTAGTGCCACCAGGTTTCCTGTTTCAGTGGATCCTTTCCTATGCAACATGCTATGGAATTACCCTTGCATGCAGAGACTAGAGCACACAGCACTGTAGCCTAGGATCACAAGGCACTCCCTGCTCCTCCTACTGCGCCCCCCCCCTTTCCTTCTCCAAGCTAATAGACTGGCATTGTCGGCTCTTATCTCTTTTCTGTAAAGACCAGATGTTCAGGGAAGTAGGACTGAGAGAACAGGAGTTAGCAACATTAAAAGCTGTGAGCAGCAACAGCTGGCGCAGGAGTTGTATCAGAGAGTTTACTGGGGAATGTTTAGAATATTATACTGAATGTGTAAAGCTAAAAAACACTGAGGGCCTAACACTACTTTAAGCATTTGGACATGATGAATGTCTATCACAGCCTTTCTCAACCTTTTGAGAATTCTCAACCTTGAAATAAATTTCTGGTCTCGGGGAACCCCTGCTAAAAATAAAAAATCTACAACTCATGACACATTAGTGTGACAGTCAGTGGGAAGAATGTTCCTTACTCTTGTCATCATTGGGAAGAATTCCCCCCTTACAGATAGCTAAAAAGAACAATGGTGTCATTGGGAACTTATCTGAGAGGCAGAAATCGCCCATTGCTCAAGAAACCCTTAGCAACCTAGGGAGGAACCCTGGGGTTCCACTGAACCCTGGCTGAGAAACCCTGCTGTACATCAATAAAAAAAAATACTGCATAATGGCCAGTAGATGGAGCTGACAATCATAGGAGATAATTGTTTTACAAATAATATGGCAGACCTTCACAGCGAACATGTTATACATAGACCCCTGATTGTTTTATATGTAAACAATTTCTGTAGAAAATTGTTTTCATTTGGGCTTGGGCTATTCCATGACCTGTGGGGTATATTGCATTCCTCTTCTCCCTGTTTGTCCCTACCTTTAACCTGCCTGCTTATTTCTGGTAAGTGGAGATGCTGTCCAGTCATGTGATTACAGTAAGCAATTCTCCCTGGTTACCCATTATTTTCCTAAAAGGACATGCAGGGGGACACATAGCACTGGGTAGTTCAAGATAGGAACATTTCATTTCTGCTGCATCTGCTACTTACTTACTTATCTGCATCTTGCTAACCAGATGTAGAAAATACATAATAACAAAATTATACAGTATGTTTATTACATACAGTGCATCTGGAAAGTATGCACAGCACTTCACTTTTTCCACATTTTGTTATGTTACAGCTTTATTCCAAAATGAAATCAATTCATTTTTTTCCTACAATTCTTAAAATTCTACAAACAATACCCCATAATGACAATGAGAAAGAAGGTTATTTGAGATCTTTGCAAATTTATTAAAAATAAAAAACAAAAAAAATCACATGTTCATAAGTATTTTCAGCCTTTGCTCAATACTTCGTTGAAGCACCTTTGGCACTAATTACAGCCTCAAGTCTTTGTGAGTATGATGCTACAAGCTTGGCACACCTATGTTTGGGCAGTTTCTCCCATTCTTCTTTGCAGGAACCCTCAAGGTCTATCAGATTGGATGGGGAGCGTCAGTGTACAGCCATTTTCAGATCTCTCCAGAGATGTTCAATTGGATTCAAGTCTGGGCTCTGGCTGGGACACTCAAGGACATTCACAGAGTTGTCCCGTAGCCACTCCTTTGTTATCTTGGCTGTGTGCTTAGGGTCGTTGTCCTGTTGGAAGATAAACCTTTGCCCCAGTCTGAGGTCCAGAGCGCTCTCTGGAGCAGGTTTTCATCAAGAATGTTTCTTTACATTGCTGATTCCTGACTAGTCTCCCAGTTCCTGCCACTGAAAAACATCCCCACAGCATGATGTTGCCACCACCATGCTTCACCGTAGGGATAGTATAGGCCAGGTGATGAGCAGTGCCTGGTTTCCTTCAGACATGACGCTATTCCGGTCAAAGAGTTCAATCTTTGTTTCATCAGATGAAAGAATTTTGTTTCTCATGGTCTGAGAGTCCTTCAGATGCCTTTTGGCAAACTCCAGGCAGGCTGTCATGTGCCTTTTACTGAGGAGTGGCTCCCATCTGGCAACTCTACCATACAGGCCTGATTGGTGGAGTGCTGCACAGATGGTTGTTCTTCTGGAAGGTTCTCCTCTCTCCACAGAGAAACGCTGGAGCTCTGTCAGAGTGATCATCGGGTTATTGGTCACCTCCCTGACTAAGGCCCTTTTCCCCCCCGATCGCTCAGTTTGGCCAGGCGGCCTGCTCTAGGAAGAGTCCTAGTGGTTCCAAATGTCTTCCATTTGCGGATGATGGGGGCCACTGTGCTCTTTGGGACCTTCAATGCTGCAGAAATGTTTCTGTACCCTTCCCCAGATCTATGCCTTGATACAATCTTGTCTTGGGGGTCTGTACAATCTTGTCTCGGGGGTCGGTACAATCTTGTCTCGGGGGTCTACAGACAATTCCTTGGACTTCATGGCTTGGTTTGTTCTCTGACATGCACTGTTAATTGTGGGACCTTATATAGATGGGTGTGTGTCTTTCCAAATCACACAAGTTGTAGAAACATCTCAAGGATGAACAGTGGAAACAGAATGCACCCGAGCTCCATTTTAAGTCATGGCAAAGGCTGTGAATACTAATGTACTTGTGATTTTTTCCTTTTTTATTTTTAATAAATTTGCAAAAATCTCAAACAAACTTCTTTCACGTTGTCATTATGGGGTATTGTTTGTAGAATTTTGAGGAAAATAATGAATTCAATCCATTTTGGAATAAGGCTGTAACATGAAAAAGTGAATCCCTGTGAATACTTTCGGGATGCACAGAGCATACTACAAACCTAGGTACTGTTTTTTCAGTATAGAAATAGCCATGTATAAATACAGAACATAACAGACAGTTTCTAATAATGCAACTTTAAATGGTTTAAAAAGCTGGGGGGCTTAGAGTTTAAATTACCAAGAACAGACATGGCCACTAGAGACATCAATAAAACGGCGCTCACCACCAACCATCATCCGCCCCCCATTTTTTTTTTTTTTCAGTCTTTCCTTGTTTGTTATACTGGAAAGAGCATGCATATACATTTACCATTTTAACAGGCAGGGCAGCTGCAATAAGGCAGCTAAAAGGACATATACAAGATATATTCAATTTTACACATGATACAAAATACTTTGTTTTTCGCCTGCATTTACTTTGTGGAATGCAATAGCCAAAATATCAGTGAAAATATATTTTGCATAAAAATTATGGAATAAGGGCTCATTCACACAGGCAGGCTGGGGGGGAAAAGCGGTATAAGCAGGTGGTTGAGCAGCAATTTTACTGACCCCTTGGCCACCCACCCAAACAGGGCAATGCAACCACCCAGGGATGTAACCTTGCATAGCAATCACAGTTGTTGCAAAAATGAAAAGGCGTGTCACATTTGACAGAAGATCACTTTTCAGAGGTGTTTGACAGACACTGCCTGCTTTAACTTTCAAAATGCCAACCCACTGCATGGCAACCACATGCAGTGGGTTGGCATTTTGAAAGTTAAAGCAGGGAGTGTCTGTCAAACACCTCTAAAATGTGATCTATTGTGGAAAAAAAAATGGTCAGGGTGTAGGTTATTTAAGAAAATATTTCACATTGTACACATTTATCCTTGCAAAAGTTGAACTTGAATACTGCATGTGACATTTTTTTATTTTTTGCTTGTATTGCTAGACTTTGTGTTTGACATGTCACATATCTGGAGACCCTGCTCCTGAAGTCTCCTGGGTAAAGAATGAGAAGAAAGTGATATTCAAAGATCGTTATAAACTTGAAGTTCAGGGTACTGTGGTAACTATGACCATAGAGAAGATCTGTGCTGAAGATTCAGGCCGCTATCGTATAACTGTGAAAAACAAGTATGGTTCAGAGGTTGGGCAGGTAACAGTAAGTGTATTTAAGCACGGTGAAGAACCAGAAGAACTGAAGAACGTACCAGACATAACTGCAGATCTAGAGTCACTGACACCATGAGAAGAAGGGGAAATCGTAACACTTTATTCAAAAAACATGTAAAGTCTGCAGAAAGATTGCAATTAAATAAAAAGATGAAAGCAATAAAAAGATGCTGTGTATATTTGCGTTTGTTTTCATTTCTCTGTCTTAGATGTTCTCTACTAACTTTATAACTTTACTGATGGAAATCGAGGTTTAGTGCATTCACATAACACTTAAGGCAGGGGTGTCCAAACTTTTTTCAAAGAGGGCCAGACTTGATGAAGTGAAAATGAATGGGCCGACCATTTTGCCTGACATGACCAATGTAGAATAGATGTCACCCCCAAACTCTTAGGCTGCTTAAAGCCAAAGGCTCCACCCCCATGCCATAAACCTTTCCCTTTACCTAAATAATTGAGACCACACCGTGCTTGGAGTTAATTGGCCACAGCAGCCATTTTATTAACCCTTTTACCTTAAAATTAACATAAGGAGAAAAAACATTCCTTACAAACATAAAACAATCAGTCATTAGGCCTGTTGGTCTTTGAGGCTCCTCCAAATAATTCCAAATCCTGCACTGCGGGACCTGTGCCCTGATAGGCCTCCAGCCGCGTCACCGGCTCGGAGACAAACCACTCCCCGCAGTGCCACCATTTTGAATTCCATTTAAACTGACATTAAATGGAATGCACCATAGGGACCCATACCAACGATAAGTCCCAACCATACCCTTATCCTAAACTGTTCACCCCCCCTGTGGGTCGCACCACACGAAAACTTAAAGACAGATTTAGGGAACACCTTAGTGATGTCAGATTGAGGAAATCCACGAATGTGGCCCGACATTTTAATTCAGAACATGACGGTGATCTGTCTTTGATATCAGTCCAAGTGATCGAACGTGTGGTTGCTCCTGTAAGAGGGGGCGATATGTTCCGCCTTCTGTGTAAGCGGGAGGTTTTCTGGATTCATAAACTCCAGACCCGCTTACCTGGCGGTTTAAACTTTGAATGGGATGTTACTCACTTTTATTCCCAGTAATGATTCATGTATCTATTCGTGGGTACATACATTTAACTATACATACAGAGAGGGCTACCTGTATCCCATACACATACATGGTACATGTTTCTTTGATTGGCCATTCTATGTCTTAGTGTTTCTTTGTTTCTTCTTTTCTCTTTTTTTTTTTTTTTCTCATTTCTCCTTCCCTTTTGTCCCATTTCGGTCTCTGCATCCTTTTTTTTTTTTTTTTGGAATGCATGTGTTCATCGATATATATGCATGTTGTTCCGTTCGGCTTGCCTCCATGGCTATATATTTATGCAATGTGTGGCTGATTCCTTTATGGATATTGATTGTGCTATATGCACGGTGGTTCACACATGTGCATGCTATACTCTGTGTTCAGTATGATCTAAGTCGACATGTACACGTAAGCATATATATATATATATTTTTTTTTTTTGTTAGATCGATGTGGGATATGCCTGAGATGTTACCAATGTCTTGGGTATATATCCATTTAAATGTCCCTATTTTTATATCTTTATAGGGGATAATAATACCATTATGCTGATAAAGACACACAGGACTTCTATGTTTATGCATTTATGTATTTATTATTATTTTTATGGTAATGTTTAGTGTTCTTACATATCTCATTGGTTATTTTTATATTCTTTCGATTGGGTGGATTGCCCTATGTATGTGAACACAGTTGCAGATATACCACTCAATGGATGGGGTTATACGTTTTTGGGGGTTGTGCTCATACCTATTACATATGTGTACAATTTCCCCCCCCATTTATCTATTTGT
The DNA here is from genome assembly GCF_965119305.1 of Pelophylax lessonae. Taxonomy (NCBI): domain Eukaryota; kingdom Metazoa; phylum Chordata; class Amphibia; order Anura; family Ranidae; genus Pelophylax; species Pelophylax lessonae. The sequence goes on along the minus strand of NC_138769.1, from coordinate 354,750,509 downwards.
TTCATATGCTATATGGACGTGATGTATGTGTTTGTGGTTACACATTTATTATTTTTATGTGTACCACTTATATATTTACACATATATGCTCTTCATGACTATATTATACACCATTTCTTTTTATACCATAGTTCCATCTGGGTATGAATACATCTATATGCTTCCGTTTTACTGTTTTCTTTTTCTTTGTCTTTCTTTTTCTTGTTTTTTTCTTTTTTCCTCTTTTTTTTTTTTTTTTTTTCCCTTCGTTTTTTTTTTCTCTTCGTTTTTCTTTTTTTCTTTTCTCCCTTTACTTTGTTTTTGTTAGTTTTTTGGCTTCTACCAGCTGTCTTTTTATATTATCACTACTGTTTTTTCCTTAGTTTTATTGAAAGCTTTTTCGCATATGCATTTATAGAACTTTTTTGCTATGCGTTTTTGGACAAAAGGTGAAGCAAAAGCAAACATACAATTCCTGCTGGGCTGTTTGTGTGCCCTTAATTGGGATTTAGTATCTGCAGCTGTGTGGGCTCAATCAAGCACATTCTGGGAGGTACATGTTATTTGAAATGCCTTTTCCTCTATATATAGCAGTGTCTTGTATTGTACAGCATGGTTACGACTAAGCGGAAGACTCCGTGAAACGCGTCAACCGCCGTGCTCCCCTTTTCCCCCCCATGTCTCCGACTGTTTTGGTTTCATCTTGGATGATTTTATCTTTTTGCCTGCAAAATAAATTTGGATTTTAACTTTTTGCATCTTCAACCAGTTGTGCGGCTTTTTGTGCTCTTCCATTTGCTGCTATCAGGACTGCGGATCCGTGCCTGCACCTGGGTTGGATGTGTTTGGAACTATCCCCTCACTTGAGCGGTTCTTTTCCCTCTTGACCGTTTGTTGCTGTTCACCTCCCCCGCCAGCAAAGACCAACAAAACGCCCAGCTGCCATGACAATATAAAATCCCCCAGAAAGGACAGAAAGCACAAAAGACATGAAGCAAAATCAACCATAACAGTCCTAGAAATTAGGGAGGGCGGGTGGGAAGCTTCTTCTTCCTTCGTCCGTTGAACTTCCACTGACCTCCAATCTGAGGGGCCACCCCTCCTAACTGTACCTCAACCCCTCCCAAACTTGATACACCAATCCCTGAATACCCCCCAACTCAAAACAATTTAATTTTAACTCACACCTGCCCTGTCTCCCCTCTTCACATGGTCATGTCTGCCCTGCGCTATTTTTTTTTTTTTTTTTTTTTTTGCTTCGGGCCTTGCTTGACCAATGTAGAATAGATGTCACCCCCAAACTCTTAGGCTGCTTAAAGCCAAAGGCTCCATCCCCATGCCATAAACCTTTCCCTTTACCTAAATAATTGAGACCACACCGTGCTTGGAGTTAATTGGCCACAGCAGCCATTTTATTAACCCTTTTACCTTAAAATTAACATAAGGAGAAAAAACATTCCTTACAAACATAAAACAATCAGTCATTAGGCCTGTTGGTCTTTGAGGCTCCTCCAAATAATTCCAAATCCTGCACTGCGGGACCTGTGCCCTGATAGGCCTCCAGCCGCGTCACCGGCTCGGAGACAAACCACTCCCCGCAGTGCCACCATTTTGAATTCCATTTAAACTGACATTAAATGGAATGCACCATAGGGACCCATACCAACGATGAGTCCCAACCATACCCTTATCCTAAACTGTTCACCTCCCCCGCCAGCAAAGACCAACAAAACGCCACCAGCACCCAAGGGTGACACCTTACCCTTGCGTGCCCCTCCAAACCCTCAAGGCTCGCTGGATCCCATCCTGTAATCCCAGGGCCCATAAATCTATACCCACCGCATTGAGGTGGACTCCATCATCCCGCAGATACCGCCATGTGTCCACTTCCAACTCCAGGTGGCGAACCACCAACCCCCCATTCCGACACACAAAGCGCCCCACTTCCTTGTTCAACTTAATCCGAGCCTTATTAAGGCGCGCGACCGACCTGGCCATGCGCCAGGACGTGCGGGCCACCATATCCGACCAAACTACAAGCAGCGCCGGAAAAGCCGTGCGCAGCCGAAGGAAATCCAACTTGATGTCCCTGATCAAGGCCCGCGCGGACCTGGCCCCCAAATCGTTGCCCCCGGCATGCAGCACCAAAACATCTGGCTGCCTGTCCAATCGGGCGAAAAGATGCACTTCGGGAAGGACCCTGCCCCAAGTAAGCCCCGGCACCCCCAGCCACCTGACACAAGCCTCCTGCCGAGAAAAACCAAGTTGTCTACCATTAGGACGCACATCAGCTCTCCGGGCCCCCCAGAAAACATACGAGTGTCCCACGATCCAAACAAGGCAGGGGTCCAAAAGAAAAGGGGACAAAAGAAAAAGAAAACCAACCAATAATCAGATAACCAGCCGGGCCCACACCCCCCCCAGCGACAAAACCACCCCCCCGCACATACCTTACACCAACAGCTGTGGACGAACGTACAACAAGAACCTCCTAGACTCCCAGCGCCCAATGCGTTTGACCGCATCGTCGTTCAATCCCCAGCGCGCAGCCTCAGTGGCCGCCCCGATCCGAAAGGAATGAGATGCAAACCTACTGGCGTCCAAACCCAAAGAGCCCACACACCTTCTGAACACCGATACGAATTGAAAACGAGATAACGACGACCCGTCCGCATGCATCAAAAATGAACCGGGCCGCGAAGGGCGGATTGCCCAGTAATCCTGAACCGCCCCTACCGGGCACAGCGGCGAAGACGGCACCGCGAACAACCGGACACGGACCCCCTTGCCCCCTTGATAGTAACCCCCTCCCGACCGACAGAGACATCCTGAACCAATAAGCCCCCCGGCACCGTCCGGGAGGAGCTGACCAATTCCCCAATCCGGAAAGCCCCGAAAAAAGCGAGAGAAAAGGCCGCCGTAAACAACACCACCTCGTAACTCGAGGCGCAGTGCACCCCCAATTGCCGGCAAACGTCCTGCAAAAGAGCGAAGGACACCGGGCGCCTAGTGTCCCTCCTCCGATAAGCCCTGGAATAGCCCCGTAACGCCTGTCTCACCACGAAGTCCTTCGTGTAGTCCTGACAACCCAGAAATTTAAACAGAAAGGCCAAGCCGGACAACTTGCGAGCCACAGCGGAAGCCGACGCGCCCCTCTCAAAATGATCAGAGACAAAAGAAAGTAACACCCACCTGACCTCCGGACCCAGAGGATCCACCGATGCCACCCGCAACACCTCCAGCCACTCCAACCATACCTTGCAATAAGCCGACCACGTGGACTCGCTCACCGACTTCCTGATCCATCCAGCGAGGACCCCAAGGCAATCCCCCATAGCCACTCCGGACACGTGACTCCGCGTTGCTCCGCTGCCGGTGCCAACTCCCGGAACCTGTCCCACTGAAAACGAGACAGCGCGTCAGCAATATCATTCTTAACCCCCGGAATGTGCACAGCGTACAGGAAAACATTCAACCGTAGACACCGCAAAACCAAATACCTGAGGAGGCGCACCACCGGCTGAGAAGAAGCCGACGCGCGGTTGATCACCTGAACCACCCCGAGATTGTCGCAATGGAGGGGAACCTTCAGGTTCCTGAACTCCGCCCCCCAAATCTCCAGGGCCACCACCACCGGGAACAGTTCTAGCAAAACCAAGTTGCTGGCCAGCCCCGCTACCTGCCATGCCCCCGGCCAAGGGGCGGCGCTCCACGCCCCCCGGTGAAAAGCCCCGTACCCCGCCGAACCAGCAGCATCGGTAAACAGTTCCAAATCAAAGTTGCTGATCGGCCCGGCCATCCACAAGGATCTACCATTGTACGTGGCCAAAAAACCGTGCCACAGACGCAAGTCATCCCTGTGTTCCCTGTTGAGCCTGACGAAGTGAGTGGGCAACTTCACCCCCGAAGTCGCCGCCGACAGCCGTCGGCAGAAAACCCGGCCCATGGGCATAATGCTGCAGGCAAAATTCAATCTACCTAGCAACGACTGCAAGCTGCGCAACTGAATTTTGCGCAAACCCAGCACCCCTTCAATTTCAGCTCTCAAAGCCCCCAATTTATCCTCCGGTAGGCGACACTCCATGGCCTCCGAATCCACGACAATGCCCAGGAAGCTGAGCACCGTGGTCGGGCCTTCCGTCTTGTCCGGGGCCAACGGAATGCCGAAACTCCCGGCCACATGCTGCAATGTGGCAAGCAGGATTGCGCACCCGTTGGAAGAGGGCGGGCCCACACACAGAAAGTCGTCCAAATAGTGGATCATCGAATTCACACCGGAAACCTCCCGAACCACCCACTCCACAAAGGAACTGAAGGTCTCAAACAGCGCGCACGATATGGAGCAGCCCATAGGAAGGCAGCGATCTACATAATACGCCCCTTGCCACCGGCAGCCCAGCAATCGAAAACTATCCGGGTGAACCGGGAGCAACCTGAACGCCGCCTCAATGTCCGATTTGGCCATCAAGGCCCCCCGCCCATAATGTCGCACCCAGGCCACCGCGGCGTCAAAGGAAATGTAAGACACCGTACAGGCATCCGGGTCGATGGCGTCATTCACAGACCCACCCTTTGGGAAGGAGAGGTGGTGAATGAGGCGAAACTTGTTGGGTTCCTTCTTGGGAACCACCCCCAACGGCGAAACCACCAAGTCACGCACCGGCACCTCCGAGAACGGGCCCGCCATGCGACCGAGAGCCACTTCCTTGTGCAACTTATCCGACACCACCAAAGGGTGGCGCAATGCCGAACGCAAATTCCTCGCCACCGGAGGCACCGAGGCCAAAGAGCAAGGGATACGAAAACCCACCGCAAAAGCCTCCCCCAGAAGTCGGGCAGCCGCCCTATCGGGGTACCTATCTAGAAAAGGCCGCAGCCTTTCCATCCTCACCGGCGTCGTCCCCTTTGTGCGAAGGCTCTCCGGACCGCCCTTTTCCGGACTTAAAACACCGAGCCAAGGAATGGGAACCTCCGCAACCGGAGCATTCATGTTTGAAGCGACATGTGCCACCGAACTTACAGGAACCCTCATTAAATTGCCAGCAGAAACCCCTCCTCTTTGCGGCCGGCTGTCCCGGGGTCGCAGAACCACCGGCCCCCCCTGGAAAAAACTGATTCGGAGCCTTCGCAGACGACATGAGCCGCATCCACAGGCTGATGTCCTTGTGGTCCCACCGCAAGGACGGCCTAACCGCCTTCCGCTGCCGGAACTGTTCGTCGTACCGCAGCCAGGCCGACCCCCCGTAAACCCGATAGGCTTCCCCTACAGCGTCCATGTAGCAGAACAGGGCCGAGCAGTTTTCCGGCGCCTTTTCCCCTATGACGCCCGCCAGAATGGCAAAGGCCTGCAGCCAATTGGCGAAGGTCCGAGGGATAAGCCGATAGCGTCGCGCCTCCTCGTCCTCCTTCTTGCGCTCCTCCGGTTTAACCCTGTCCAGGTGAAACTTCTCGAGGGGCAACAGCGTGAAGATTTCCACGTACTCACCCTTCCAGATCTTCTCCCGGACTTCCTGCTTCAAATGTGCCCCCAACGGGCCCTCAAAACAAACATATACCTCACCTTTCGCTGAATCGTCCAGGCGAACAGCGTCCGCCTTCCCCTCCTTCGCCGTCCCGGTCTTGTCCCCCGCCGCCCCGGCCGTCACCGCCACCACTGCCGGCGCACCAACAACCTGGGGAGGGGCCCCAGCCCCCCCGCAACTAGCCCCGTGGAAGACGGCCCCGCCAGCCCCGGGGCCCCCCCCGGCTCCGTGCCCGAGCCCCCCGCCGGAGGCACCCAAGCCGCCGCCGGAGACAAGCGGCCCCCGTCCCCCTGGGGCAAACGCCCCAAGAGGTCCCGTAGACCCAGGAGGAAGCCCCTCAAACCCCCATCAGCACCCCCATCCGGGGTCCCCGCCCCCACTGGCCGGGACGCCCCCACCCCCCGAGCCCCTCCAGCACTCCCACCCCCCACATCAAACAAGCCCCGCAAATCAGACAAAGCCAGAGAAGGAATTGTGACCTCACCTGTCTGCCCAGGGGGGGCGCCCCCAGCCGCCGATCCAGCCTCCCTCGTCGCCGACCGAACACCGACATCCTCTTCCACATCCGATCCGGACACCTCGCCTTCCGAACGATCGTCCCCGGGCACCGCTGGCATCCGTCCACCAGGTGTCGCACTCCCGCCATCTGCAGAGCCGAGCGACAGGCGTCCACGCCCCCGTACTCCAGCTCCGCCCGACGGAGACCTCTGTGAACCAGCCGAACTTCCGATGACCCGGCCACGTGACTTGCCCCGCCGCGTCATCTCTCTGCGCCCAGCCGAGGCCGACTCCGAGTCCCGCTGATCCCTGCTGCCACCGGCCGCCATGAAGCCGCTCCCACGCCGAGGCACCCCTCCGACCGGAGCATCACCAGTAGGGGAGCCCGCCAGTCCAGTAGCACCCCGGCGAGAGGGACGGGGAGAGACCGAAGGCCGCCTCCCCCCACTATCCCCAGAGCTCCGTCCCTGCAGAGGATTCCTCCCAGAGGCGCGCACGGCTGCAGCAGAAGTACGCTTAGCCGGCGGCCCTGAAGGGTCCCTGTCGGGGCTCCTAGGATGACGCTGAGCTCGAGGGGAAGGGTCCGGTGAAAAACGCTCCGGCGGCCGTGACCGCCGAGCCCGCGGGACCGCAAGCCCCTCCGAATCCTGTGCAGAGTCCTGAACCCCCATCAACGTGGAGACCTGGGACCAGAGCCACTCAGTCCCCTTCACCGCGGCAGCGGCCTTAATTTGCTCCAGCAAAACGTCCAAATCCGCCATCGCAGACCAGGGAAGCCGAGGTGAGATGCTCTGCAGTGAAAAAGGTGGGTGACCAAGCTTCTTCTTCCTTCGTTTGTTGAACTTCCACTGACCTCCAATCTGAGGGGCCACCCCTCCTAACTGTACCTCAACCCCTCCCAAACTTGATACACCAATCCCTGAATACCCCCCAACTCAAAACAATTTAATTTTAACTCACACCTGCCCTGTCTCCCCTCTTCACATGGTCATGTCTGCCCTGCGCTATTTTTTTTTTTTTTTTTGCTTCGGGCCTTGCTTTAAAGCAGGCCAGGGTCCCCCTCCCAATATAGATCACCTTAGAGCAGGCCAGGGTCCCCCTCCCATTATAGATCCCCTTTAGAGAAGGCCAGGGTCCCCCTCCCATTATGGATCCCCTTAGAGCATATCAGGGCATGTCCCTCCCCCATAGAAAAGATCTGATCCATAGTGAGTACTGTAGAGAGTGACTCTGTCTTGACTTCAAAACAGTTCTCTTCTTACTTTGCCTACCTTAGGCTGTTGTCTCAAGTCCTCTGGCCCAGCCTCTCTCTCCAGTCTCTAAGAATTTATTCCTCCAGAGTCCAAATCCTCCCTCCATCCAGTTCTCCTCCTGCGCTTTGGCGGCGGTGCTGCTGTGCACAGTCTCAGTCCCTCCCCCAGCCAGGGCCCAAAGATCACTCTGCACTCTGCAGCCGCACAGTCGCGTGTCTTTCACCGTCACCACTTCACTTGTGGGCAGCGCTGGCAAGATAGAGGGCGAATCGGGACTTGGTAGTGGGCGAGCCGAGCTGCCGAGGGAGGCCAGAGGCAGCGAGACCCCGCCCCCGAGCCATCGCATCGGCATTGGGGCGGGGATTTGACAAGTCTCAGAGAGACATTGAGAAAATTCAGCGGTGTCCCTGGGGCCGTATTAAACTGAAGCACGGGCCGCAACTGGCCTGCGGGCCGGACTTTGGACATGACTGATCGAAGGAGAAGTAGGTCCAAAGCTCTTTTGGCCTTACTTCTCCTGGGGACCACAGGAGTACACTTCTGTACTTTTGTGAACCGTATTCAGCCAACAGCCACTCAGCCAGTCCAGACTCTGGAGAGGTCCCGACTTTAATGTCTGGATCCACCCAGATGCCTGGACCACCAGCTGTCTCAGCTGCTCAGCACACCACTGAGAGCCTGAGCCAACAGCTCCCAACTACTGCACAGCCCGACACTCCAGTGAGCACTGGAGGGGCAAAGTAGAGTGCTGGTGACTGTTCGTCACTGGCTCTCTGCTGACTGAAGACCAAGAACTGAGCAAAAAGCAGTCTTTGATCACTCTGTATAGAGGTGACAGGGGACAGATGCAGCATTGGATTGAGGCTGCATTATCCTAGCTGAGTGTGAATGTTTGTTTTTTTAAATCCCGAGCTTCTCTTTTAAAGTGTACATCCAGCCAAAACTTTTTTTTTTGGATAGAGTAGGGCTTGATTTTCAGCTTTATTTGCAATCTGATGCGCAGTTTTTCCTTCACTTATGGTATGGCTGGCAACAATTTCACCAGACTAGAAGGAAAATATGCAACTGGGTCACAGACAGAAATGCATAGCTTAGTGCCGGTTCCCACATATGCAATGTGAAATATCGCATGTGATTCGCACCGCACTGCTAAGCAAATCACATGCAATGTCTGTGCGATGCGAATTCAGCCATTCAGATTGCATGTCTGAATTTGCATCGCATTCGGACCAAAGTCATGCAGGACCCTTTTTTTGGTCCGCACCAGAATCAGATCGCATGAGTGTTTACACCTATGCAATCCAATTACTGTCCGAACTGACAGTTCACACTGTGATATGCAAATTAAACTGGGGGTGTCGTTGACTTTGTATTGACACTCCCAGCAGTTTGCATATGGTAGTGTGACCTGCCCGTGAGTCGGGTGCGATGCGGGAACCGGCAGTGAATTTGCAGGGTTCCCGCATTGCACCAGTGTGAACTGGCACTTACTGGGGTTCTTGCCTTCCCCACCCTACTTTAAATAAAATATTTGTTGGAGATTTATCCTTATTTCTTGTATGACAAAACGGTTGACAGCTAGATAGTAAAGTGGGGGTACATCAATCTAACGGAGTCCTGGATAGCACTCTTAAACTAAGCAAAAAAAAAGCTTGGCTGGATATACACAAGAATTCACTAAGCCAGGGATCAAACTACGGCCCTCCAGCTGTTGCAGAACTACACATTCCATGAGGCATTGTAAAACCCCGACATTCACAGACATGACTAGGCATGATGGGAATTGTAGTTCCTGAACAACTGGAGGGCCATAGTTTGAAGACCCCTGCACTAAGCTAACAAACTCATTATTTATCATAGAGACAATTTTCAGCAGTGACAGAAAATGAGAGCTACAAATAATAATCACATGACTGAAAATCATCATCATGGCACATAACACATGCATTTTATCTTAGTGAATTGAGTCTATATTATGAATTTAGTAATTTGGTGCTAAATGTAAAAATAGAATGCTTTTTTTTTTTTTTCATTCTGATACCATAGAGATCCAATTATTAACCTTCAGTAATACAGGTCAAAGGTCAAAATTAACATCAAATTCCAGAAAAATAAGATCCATCAAAACCCCTTTAAAACAGAATGAAAGCTGCAAACAATTTCATTAAATACACCAAAGTGTAAAAGAAATTCATATACAAATATCCAGGAATATCCATAAAAGTCTAAGCACAGAGCATGCTTACTGTGGAAAGTGTACTACTAATATCAGCAATCACAACAGGCTCTGAATAGATACTTGCATTTGAAACTTTTGATTTTCTTTTTTTTTTCCAGGGTTGTGGCCTTGTCATTCTCATAGCAATAGAGGTCAGTGAACTTTGTATGGCACAGCCAACCCTGTAAGGTTAGTAACCTAGACTTCATTTAGAAGACTGTAAGGTTTCATATCAGTTACCACTCTGTTCCTCTCTGTTGCATTTGTCATTGTCAGTTCCGCAAGGTCAGTAACCTGGGCATTATTCACAAGCCGAAAATTCTATGTCTCAGTTACACAGAAGGTCTGTTTGTTGAATTCCCTATGTAACAACGATAGTAACAACGATAGTTGTTTCATGCACACTATATTTCTGCTTCTCTTTGGCAAGAGTTTGTGAGATTTACTTAAAAAATCATGGCAGATGTATTTTTTATAACCAGGTCCCCTCGCCCCACCTACGGTCACCATTTTGCCACCTTTTTGCTGTCTCTTGGGTGGTGCAAACATCTTACAATAAACAAATGCCTTTTTTTTTCATAATATTAGCCAGCTATTGGATAGGTAGGCACACAGGACATGTTCCAAGGTACACAAATTTTTTTTTTTTTAAATGTAATAATGTTGATTGTAAAATTATTCTTTGTCTATTTCTATTCAGCTTTAAACACTACAATAATTGTGCTCCTAAAGAAGCCTTGTATTCGGCAAAACAAAAAATATCACTATAATTGGTTTCCGTCAAAAAGAGACCATGGCACGGTTATTGATTTTAGTCTGTTTTTAAATTAATTATGAATAAAATTGTTGATGTTTTTATATAAAATTTGGATACATTATTGTTATTTAAGCACCTTAAAAGTCCTGTATCACTTCTAATCTTTTTGTACAATTATTGGGATGTAATGCGCTATTTTCCTCATCTCCACCCATATCATGTCGCTTGACTACTCTAGTTGCCATATTTGTGTATTAGCCCCTAAATATGTGGGCATGATGCACTATAATGCAATAACAGTTTTTTTAATAGCTGTCTTGCATTATCTAATGTCCCTGCCACACTCCTAGACAATAGGACTATTTGGGGAGCTATTTAAACTACCTTGCACACTATGCATGGAACATATAAACCCCTATGCGGATCACGCCCCTGGCTTACTTCCCAACTTTTGAAGATAAGAATGAGGGACACCTAAGGGGGAGAGTGACCTGCTGCGCGCGTAGCGCGCTGAGGTGCAAAGTGGGTGTGGTTAAATTCTGATGGCAGGGAGGGGACAATCTGGAATCCCCTGGGTGCATTTACTGCTACCCCCTATAGCTGCAGAGGCAGCACCTCCTAGGGGTGTAAACATACTGCGGTCACAATGCTTTGCTTCACAGCTGCGGAAATAATTATACCCACTGTTTAACGTGACCCATTCATGTGAATGGAGCGGCAATGCACATGGTTGCAGCAGGCTAGTGCGGGGTTGAAGCAGTTAAAGTAGGTGATGAGGAGGCGATACACCTCCTTATTGCCATAATTATATATATTCCAATTTATTTTTGTTTTCAGAATTTTATTTATATTTTTTTTACTTTTTAACAGCTCTGTTGGGCTTTGGTGATGTCTCACTTTTAAGGAAGAGCAGGGTATTAGTGGAGCCCAGTGCCAGGACTCCTTTCCAACACTGGGCTCTGGAATTTAGCCTGGATCTTAGGGATGCTGGGATTTAAATGAAATCTCGGGACAATCCCACCCATTCTGGGATGGTTGGGATGTATTAAATAAATGTGTTACCAACTTGGTGATTTCAAAAAAAGGGGCAATTAGCAAAAAACGCCGCTAACTCACTGATTCAGGTGTGGATGAACGTACCTAGAAAGATGGGTCAACAACACATAAATAAAGAACTTTCCTAAAAAAAAAATTAAAAAAAATGAAATGCCCTCAGTTTTCCAAGCAATCATACACCACAAAGTGCTCCGCCGTTTCTGCAATCCGGGCCGGCGTTTGTGCCAATTGCTGGAAATTATATATTGGGTGATGCAAGACGTGACATCAGGATCACGCTGATGCGCTACAACACATTTTCGCACGTATGATACATTATCAGGAAGTCAGCAGCGCCATCTTACTCTTGGTATTTATACTATTTCCTCCCCAACTAGGACAGAATACCAGAAATACCGATTCAGCCATATTGACACATAGAAAAATGCCCATATCCAACCTACTAATTTATACAGCAGTGAATTAATGGCTGGGTGAACTGTCACATTTTAGATATACACTCACTGGTCACTTTATTAGGTACACCTGTTAAAATGCTTGGTAACACAAATTGCTAATCGGCCAATAACATGGCTGCAACTCAATGCATTTTGGCATCTAGCCGTGGTGAAGATGACTTGCTGAAGTTCAAACCAAGCATCAGAATGGGAAAAAAAAAAAAGAGGATTCAAGTGACATTGAATGTGGCATGATTGTTGGTGCCAGATGGGCTGGTATTTCAAAAACTGCTGATCTAATGGGATTTTCACACACAACCATTTCTAGGGTTTACAGAGGATGGTACAAAAAAGAGCGTTAGTTGTGTGGATGAAAATGTCTTGTTGATGTCAAAGGAGAATAGGCAGACTGGTTTGAGATAAAAGAAAGGCAACAGTAACTCAAATAGCCATTCAATACAACCAAGGCATGCAGAATACCATCTCTGAATGCATAACACATCAAACCTTGATGCAGATGAGGTACAGCAGCAGAAGACCACACCAGAGCCACTCCTGTCAGCTAAGAACAGGAAACTGAGGCTACAATTTGCATAGGCTCACCAACATCGAATAGGAGAAGATTGGAAAAATGTTGCCTGGTCTGATAAGTCTCTATTTCAGCTGCAACATTAGGATGGTAGGGTCAGAATTTGCCATAAACAACATGGAAGCATGGATCCATCCTGCCTTGTATCAACAGTACAGACTGGTGGTGGTGGTGTAAGGGTGTGGGGGATATTTTCTTGACAATTTGGGCCCCAATTGAGCATCATTTAAATGTCACGGCCTACCTGAGTATTGTTGCTGACCATGTCCATCCCTTTATGACTACAGTGTACCCATCTTCTGATGGATACTTCCAGCAGTATATTGCACCATGTCACAAAGCTCAAACCATCTCAAAATGGTTTCTTGAATGTGACTGTTCACTGTACTCCAATGGCCTCCACAGTCACCTGATCTGAATCCACCTTTGGTATGTGGTGGAATGGGAGATCCGTATCATGGATGTGCAGCCAACTAATCTGCAGGAACTGCGTGATGCTATCAATATGGACCAAAATCTCTGAGGAATGTTGACAACCAGCAGATGTGACAACCAGAAGTATCCATCTGCCTCATGCATTTCGCTCCACCCAGGAAGCGTCCTCAGAAGCCACTGGAGAATTATTTTTGAAACACAGGCGTTTAACCCATCACTAGTCGGTGAGTAAGGGCACATAAGGAGGGGAGCACAAAAGCACTTGTTGGAACATACTGGCACTGGAAGAATAAGATAACCAGCACTTTACAGGACTTACTGTTCATGCACATTTTTTACACACATTTTTTACACTGTTTGCATTTAAATTTTTTAAAAGTATTATGTATTGCGATTTAAATATTATGTTTCTGCACAAATAATGAATAGAGATACATATTAAGCACTTTATGGTTAGACAGCGCTGGGTGCTACATACACGGTTTACTTTGTCTGTCAACCTGGACGAAAACTAGCAGCCAGCAGTAGCGGCAAAGGAGCAGTATTGGGAGGGTGACGAGGATGAGTAAGCTAAGTAGTGCTATGAATGTCATTTTTAAGAGAGGGGAGCAAGGCATAGCATGATGCCAGGCTTAGGCTGGAGTTCAGCTTAAAGCAAAAATGTAATTAATAAGCAAAAAACTCAGGAGGGCCAATTGAATGTGTCTAACAAATTGACCCCAAGTGCCATTTATTGTAGGTGATGGTTTTGTTGGCTTCTATCCTGCAAGCCATGGACATTTAAATACAGTTTAGAAGTATACTGCTATGCCTCTATTGGCTAACAAGAGAACTTTCCAGTTTTTATTGTAGCACCCTCCTAGGTAGGTGTTAGAAGAGAGTATAGTTTTTTGATCTTTCTGCTTACCAGGTCGATTGCCAGGTAAATGTATAGTGCTCTCTGCCTACCAAGGAGCAGGATCTATTGATAAGGTCTGCTCATGGTGTTCAGGTGCATCTCAGCTTATCTGAAATGTTTAACACTGGTCCAATAGGGAGGCATATTGGACAGTGGGAGGAAACCTGACAAGTGAGGGCACAGGCATTGTTACAGCCCTGGCAATTGGCAGAGGAAAGTGCCTCAATGCATGCTGGGTGACTGTATAAATGCCAATGGCACATGTGCTCGGGGTCTTGAGCTGGAGAGCGGGGTAACAGTGGGAGGGGGCGGCTTCCCCTTTTCTGTAGAAGCTGCCATACAGCATTGGGTTGTCGACCTGAGGGCCTGAAATTCAGATAGAAGCTGAACCTAGAGGTCTTGCAGAGCTGACTAGAAGGGAGACACCAGGAAGGATCTGATTCTGCTTACTGTGAGTACAGATCTGTGTCATGGGGCCTGTCCTGTGAGGGCCATCCCTTCAACTAAAAGAGTCAGTGGATGGGTGTCAGTCAAGGGGATTCTAGAGAGTGCCCTGAAGATAATGTAGTTGCATCAAGTCTGCTGCTATAGAGAGCAAAAAGACTTAATTCTTCCATACAAATGGCAGTATGGTCAAAGCAGTGTGTCTGCTTCCACAAATATTCGGCCAAGTGAGAGTTGTCCTTATCTACTGTGAATAGTTCAGTTGGTGTATCCCACTAATCTCTTCTCCCATCCAGGTTCCATAAAAAATACAAAAATAAAACAAATACCCTGGACTGTTTTTTGAGTAACAAGCAAACAGGAGTAAGTAGGGATATGTGAAAAAACCCCAGCAACTGTCTGCAGGTAATCAGAGGAAGGCCTAAGAAGTCAACACACAGCAAGCCTTATGGGGACAGTGCTACATTATACTAAGGAGTTATCAAATTTCGGACAGATGGGAAAAGCACTCAATCACTAATTCTTCCCCCTTCTTTCCAAAGCTAAGAACAACATTTTTGGCCACACATATGCCATTATATGGCCTGAACACAAAAAGTGAAGACTGGCTTTCCAAAACGGGATAGAAATGTTAATTGTGCCTAAGTATTGCCCTTAAAAAAAATCTACCTTTTTTTTTTTAAATTCACCCATAGGTGAGTTATGGAAGAAGATAGCAGTAAATATAATATTTTCTACATTTTATATTTATAAAAAATAATATAGGGGGGGGGCCTTTTGTTGGGCATGATTTTTTTTTTTTGGGGGGGGGGGGCAGCATTTCATTCTTGGACCCAGGCAGCACAATGTCTTGGACCAGCCCTGCCGCACTGGAAACCACACTCCCCTATGTGGATTCCCTGCGCCCCCTTTTTCTGGAAAGATGCAGGGATCTTTTCCCTGTGTTTTCTGCGGTTATAGCAGCACATTGAAATGAATGGGTTGCTATGCCTAAACAAATTCAGCCACAAGGAAACCCGCATAGATACAAATCAAGCCTAACCCAGGAGGTGAGAAGGCAATATAATCCCTCCTCACCACCTGTCAAATGCCAAAAACAAAGGGAATGGCCCACAGGACTTTTAAAGAGACACATACCAAATATTAAAAATATACAAGTTTATTGCACATCATAATGTACATTTAAAATCCAATAATGACAACATGGTGAATTCAGAAACAACACAAAAAAAGTAATAAAACACAGATTCATAACATATACAACTTCATATATGAATAACAGTTTGTACTGTATAAGTCTTGTTATGCACAATAGCATGTAAAAGCAACAATCTGTGCTGCATGAATCTCAATGCGTTTCGCAAAATGTTTCATTTGCTTCATTAGGAGAAGCACAGATGTATATAAATGATACAACAATTCGGATTGTTGCAAATGAACAAACAAGGGTCTTTAGCATCCAAACGGTCATCCCATCAAAACATATTGTCGACAAGGGTGACAGGGAAGTCCCCCCCCAAAAAAAGAGGGTCATAGATCTTCCCTCCAGGAGTTGGGGTGAGGAGGAAAGTTGGATCACAGGTAAGTTTCCAGCATCCCCTGGGAGTCCCAGGGAGCTGTCATGGTCTGACAGAATCAAGCGCTGATGTCAAATGCCCTCTGAAGAGTGATCCAACTCATTTGTCAGGGGGCACCACATGTGTAAATGAGGCCTTACTGTTCCTCTTGCTGGAAGGAAAGCTGCAGTGCAATTATCTCCCTACTTCTGTGCCTCTCATAGGTGTGCACAGGCTGTCGCATTAGGGTGTGCACCTCAAAGCTCAAACACATATGTGCATGTAAATGTGTATACTGACGGTGTTAGTAAGGCAGAGATTGGTGTCAGTTTTTATTATTTTATTTTTTATTAATTTTTACAAATTTTTTAGTAAAAATTTATAAAAAAATACCAGTCCCATTAGGGAGCTCTGGTGAAAATATCAGGGGTTTAAACGGGGAATCTGCACCACACAGGGTGATTAGGGTGTGCCTAGGCATACCTGGCACACCCTGTGCGCACGCCTATGGTGCCTCTCCTGCTGGTTCTTAATTACCCCACCAGTAATCAGATCCCCAATCATCAGGGGCAGCACTGGCTTGAGAAAGCAAAGCACTAACCCTCTACCAAGATGACTACTTCTACACAGAATCACAGTGCAGAACATGACGTGGTAACTGCAGGGACAATCTTTGTGGCTAACCCTTTGTTCTCTGCCTGTCTTTTATTAGGTACAGTTTCCACAATTCAGGTCCTCTTTAATAGGCACAAGCATGAATACTAGGTTCACTCATGTTGTTAAAAGACTTCTCATCAGAAGGGTCTCCTACTGATCGCACAGCACCTGCATGATCTTATTTAGTTGTCGCTACGGTCAACGAAGTAGCACATTGTTGTCATAATTTCTTCATACACACTGTACAATGTCCTTCAGAGGTACATTTTTGAATGTCAGACTAAAAAGGGCTCTATTACATAATATTCACCATTGCAGAAAACACTGGACAGTGAACTGTGGGTCATTTCCATGACCATCAAACAAATCATTAATAATTGATAACCATCAGGTTAATAATTATGACATGCATTCGGATATATAGTGCCTTAGTGAAAGAAGGTTATTATCACTCCTGTCATTTCCATACAAGCGCATCCTGATCCATCACAAGATTCACTATGGTCTTCAGCGGGACCTGGAACGTCTATTCTCAAGAAAACTATGAAAATTTCTTAAAGGCCGTGGGTAAGTGTGCTATTTACATAGAGGCTATAATTAAGAAGTACAAACATTTTTCAGTGATAAAGGCATAAATATCAAATATCCCATACTGTGTTGCAAAAAAAGTAGCTGCATGATTGCTATATTAGGAATTATTCTATTTAATATTTGATACAATATTGTAGAATTAAGACGTATATGCTGTGTACCTATAATATTGCAAAACAATTGTTGTATGCTTAATGTTATTCTATTAACTGCTGATTACGGCAACTTTTTACCACAAGGGAATTAAGACCTGATCAGTGGTATCAACTCCCCAATTTTGATTTCTGCAAATCCTACTATAGGGTGCCATGAGTAGACAGTATGCAGCTGCAGGGTAATGAGGCAAGGTGAGATACTTATTTAGCAAACCTTGGCTGCTAAATGTTAAAAAAAAAAATGCAATCTATTCTAAACTTAGGAATATTTTTGTAAACATAGGTACACTGTGCCTCATCAAAAGCAAAGGGATTTCCAGTCACTACTTACCAACCAGCCAAATTAACCTGTCTAAAAGTATGCATTAAAAACAGGGGTTTAGTTGCACACATTTGCAAATACATGCGTAAGCTGCAGGCCGCGCCAAGGCACCCTGATATCTGCAGTCCCTAACTCTACCTTTAAAGAGTCTCCACAATGGGAGCACATGCATTCTGATGAGATAGATGGAGGACAGGTGACTGGAGGGAGCCCACCCCTCCTTAAAGGCACAGGGTCACACTGAACACCCAGCACATAGCACAATGGCAGCGAAGGTGTCAGTGCGTTGCCTGACCAATATAAACGTTATACGATATTGCAAAAAGTGGTCACCTCCTCCACCTATAACTGGTCTGGATAGTAAGGAGCACTGGAAGGGCAAACGCAGATCAAAAATGAAGGGATTTCCAGTCACTACTTACCGACCAGCCAGCAACCAGCCAAATTAACCTGTGCCTCATGTATCCAATATTTCCAAAGAGAGGATCTTGTGTTGCTCATAGAAGCCGTAGTAAAATTAGTGGGTCCATGTCAACAAATGTAGAGGACATGAATCACAAATTATACAATTATCTTTAATAAACCAGTAATTTAATTCGCAAAAAAATACTTTTTTAATGTGTTATGTGTATTATACAACCTTTTGCATTCCAGGTGTGCCTGACGACATCATCAAAGTGGCAAAAGATATTAACCCAGTGATTGACATCCAGCAAAATGGAAATGACTTTGTTGTTACTTTGAAGACCCCAAGGAACTCTACCAGTAATTCCTTTACTGTTGGGAAGGAGGCAGAAATCACAAGTGCTGGAGGGAAAAAGTTTAAGGTAACAACCTAAGCCTACACCTATCAAAGGATAATGCTTGTGTTTTTATTTTTTATTATAATTTGCATAGCAATTTGCCCGGTAAAAGTGCATGTATAATTCTTCTGTGCGAATGGGGAAAAAAACAAATGGTAATGGACTTTTTCCTTTGCTGGTTGAATGTTTTTCTTTGATTTAAAATTAAACATACTACATTTTGGGCACTAGATGATGCAAAGTATCATAGGGATTTTCATATAATACTTAGCACCATCTAATTACCAAGTTGACATGATGTCCAATAGCTAGTTCCAAATAAATTCCCCTAAAACCGTGGGATGACATTGCTGTGGAATATTCTAACCAAGGGACACCTCTTTTCACCCAGCTCCTCCAATATCACTGCCCAGCTATACATCCATATGTCCATCAAGCCAAAGATAGGAATAGATATTTAAGCTTGTTTTGATGCTGGTTTTACAGTGAGGCAGGGGTGCCGTGGAGTCAACAGCCATTAAATGGCACTTCGTTAGGAGTATTATGTGACATGTAATCACAATGTTATGGTATGTAGAATGGCTTCCTTTCCAACTAGCTCAAAACACAAGGCATAGTCAGCGTTACCCCACATATCAGAAAATACAGGGGTACCCAGAGATACAGGGACTACCACCCCAGATGTCTATACGCATTGGCTTTTTTTTGTGGTCATACACACATTGGCAATTTCTGATTACACACAAGTCATAGTACCAAAACTACACTTGCAACTGTAACCAACGTACACCTGTAACTGCTGGTAGGTGCCATGTGTTTTGGTCTTGTTGGATGGGGAGCCATTGTACATACTATAACAATAGGAATCCAACTCTAATGATACTCTGGATCAGCCTTTCTCAACCTTTTCGACACAGAGGAACCCTTGAAATAAATTTCTGGTCTCGGGGAACCCCTGCTAAAAATTAAAAATCTACAACTCATGAAAAATTAGTGTGACAGTCGGTGGGAAGAATGCTCCTTACTCTTGTCAACATTGGGAACAATTACCTCCTTACAGATAGCGAAAAGGAGAAATGGTGTCATTGGAAACTTATCTGAGATGCAGAAATTTCTCATTGCTCAAGGAACCCCTAACAACCTCAGGAGGAACCCTGGTTGAGAAACCCTGCTCTGGATGAAACAGCATTTATTGCCCACAAAGCACATTGGGTTTGATTTACTAAATGTGCAAAAGCTGGTGCAATTCTGCATAGAAATCAGCTTTCAGGTTTTTTTCAAAGCTTAATTGAACAAGCTGAAGTTATAAGCTGATTGGCTAATATGCACAGCTGCACCGGATTTTGCACTCTCCAGTTTAAGTGCCGGTTGACATCTGTGCGGCTTTAAAGTCGTGCAACTTTGACAGCCAACATCCTGCACAACTTCATTGTGGCTTGCTTGTGACTTCATTAACAGAAGTCATGGCAAGTCGGGATGAAGTCGCCCCAAAGTAGTGCAGGAACCTTTTTTTTTTTTTTTTGAGTCACACCAATTAGAACAGTTCCAATGCCGTTAATGGGGTGCGACTTGTCATGCAAATTTGAACTCTTAGGCCCCTTTGACACTATCCGTCCCTCGGACGGACTCCGTTTATCTCAGCGGGGGATCGATCTATCCAGGATGACAGCTGTTCTCCGCACTGTGTGCGGCCGGAGACACAACTGTCAGTTCCCCATACATCTCTATGGGGAAATCAGATGGGAACGGACCGTCGGTCCGCTCTCATCCGATCCCATCCGATCCACTGGACAGATGGAAAATAGGGTTTCCATATGTCCAGATTTGACGGATCGGATCAGATCGGATGTCAGCGAACATGTATCCACTGACATCCGATGCCCCATAGGGATGCATGGGGGGACCGTTCAGATCCGCAAAAAAACGGACAGGCGGATCTGAACGGTCCGCCTGTGTGAAAGAGCCCTTAAGTCGCATGACAAGTCACAGAAGTGTGAACCAAGCCTTAGTAAAACAACCCCATTGTGTTAAGTCACCCCACCTCACTCTGCAACCTGCATACAGAAACAACCCAAACATTTTTTTTTTTTTTTTTTTAGACCAACAGATAAAATTCGAATGTATTCTGTTTTTCTTGCCCATATTTTTTTTTGGGAGGGAAATACTTTTGCGTGGATTAATAAAAACTCTAAAAATTAAACTCTGATTATGTATATATGTTCATGTCTTCTTGTTCTTTAGGTGACTGTAAACCTAGAAGGAGGAAAACTTATCTGCAAGGGTGATACATTTTCTCACATTCAAGAAGTTATTGGAGATGAAATGGTGGAAGTATGTATTCATTGGAATATCTTGTTCTAGAACAGTGTTTTCCCAACTCTATTCTCATGTTCCACATGAATATTTGCAATTTAGCAACCTGTGGGGATGTGCTTAAAACATACATTTTTTGCAGGTACTTGATAACAGGTTTGGCTTTTATAGTAAAGTGATTAAAACAGGGTATACACAGGAAGTTTTTTTTTTTCGTTCAATCAGTGGGTTGAACAAAAAAAAAAACTTCAAAGATTCCTATATCAACACAAGCAAAGTTGATGCAGGAATCTCTCCTGCTGTTCTATAGTATTCTGACAGTGGGGACTCCCCCGTCAGAATACATTGATCAGCACTGTAGCCATTGGCTGCAAGAGCTGATCGCATGCTGTTTTCCAGCATGACAATTCGACAGAAGCCGGTCATTAGACTGGCTTCTGTGGAACAGACAGCAGTACAGGCGTACTGAAATGCAGGCCTACCGAACTTGGCCAGTTCCTGCTGAACCAGCCGAATTTCAGTACATGTACGGTATACCCAGTTTATGAATGCATGTTCCTTTGTGTATATGTAGTTGATGCAAGCTTTGTTAATGGATTTACACAAGTTGAAAGGCATTTATAAACTGCAGAATATAAGATACAGAGCGCCCTGTGAACTGTGGAATCTGATCATGACAATCTGGAGCTGTATAATTTTATGGACACTGAAAAAGACTCGGCTTAGGCACACTCCAAGGGGATGATATAAAAAATGCATGGAAGCTAAAAGGTTGAACTCTTATCAGCCAACAGCCATGAAATGACAATATAGAAGAAATGGCTGCACTCCAGGTATCATCAAAATTCTGGTTTATTAACCGAACATCCCAATGTGGCAAACAACAGGTAGACAGACGTGTTTAACACACTAGCAAGTGTGCTTAACCACTTAAGCCCCGGAAGATTTTACCCCCTTCCTGACCAGGGCCTATTTTGCGATTCAGCACTGCGTGACTTTAACGGACAATTGCGCGGTCGTACGATGCTGTACCTAAACAAATTTGATGTCCTTTTCCCCCACAAACAGAGATTTCTTTTGGTGGTATTTGATCACCAGTGCGATTTTTACTTTTTGCGCTATAAACAAAAAAAGAGCGTCAATTTTGCAAAAATAACAATATTTTTCAATTTTTTATATGAAATTCCCCAAAAAGAATGTAAAAATCAAAATTTTTTTAACATTTTAGACCAATTTGTTTTATGCTACATATGTTTGGTAAAAAAAAGAATCGCAAAAAGCGTATGTTGATTGGTTTGCGCAAAAGTTATTACGCTTACTAACTAAGGGAAAGATTTTTGTCATTTTTGTTGTTTTTTTTTTTTTTTAACGCGTAATGGCGGCGATCTGCGTTTTTTTTTTTGCGGTACTGCGACATTGCGGAGGACAGATCGGACCCTTGACTGACATTTTTGACACTTTTGGGGTTACCAGTGACATTACTACAATAATCAGTGCTATACATATGCACTGTTACTGTAAAATGACACTGGCAGTGAAGGGGTTAACTTTTTTTGAGAGGGAGGGGTCATGTGTGTCCCTAGGGGCGTGATTCTAACTGTGATTGGCCGTGGCTTGAGGTGTAGGAACAGTGATCAACGGTCCTACATAGTAGAACCGTATGATCACCATTCATACACAGGGGAGAATGACAGGCAGCTTGTTTACATTAGCCGCCTGCCTTTCTCCTGCTCTAACGGACGATCGCGAGTGACCGGCGGACATCGGGTCCACTGGGCACACGCGCGGGGGGGTCCGTGATCAAGTGGGAGCGCACCTCCGGGGGCGCGCGCGTGCTCCCTAGACCCTCACAGGCTAGCGACGTAGCCCTACATTGCTTTGCCTGTGAGGGGCTGACTGCCGCCGTAAATAGCCGTGCGGCGGTCGGCAAGCGGTTAATCATTACGATTAAGCACACTTGCTAGTGTGTGAAACGCATCTACCTGTTTGCCACATTGGGATATTCGGTTAATAAACCAGAATTTTGATGATACCTGGAGTGCAGCCATTTCTTCTATATTGATTGTCTGCAGAGGCGAGCCGAGGCGTGCACCTGTACATCATCAGGATTCTTGATTCACCTGGAGCAGTGAGTTTTCCTTGTCTTTGTAGCCATGAAATGACAATTTAGACCTCATAATATGATTCTTTTAGGATTCTCCACTTTAAAAACTGTAAACTGTAAAACAAAAAAAATGTAAGCTTCCTCCTAAAAAGCAGTAAACTTCCCATGTTTTTGGTCAGCTACATAGTGTTCTAAACGCTATACAGTGAATCTAGAAAGTATTCATAGCGCTTCATTTTTTACACATTTTGTTATGTTACAGCCTTATTCCAAAACGGATTACATTCATTATTTTTCTCAACATTCTACAAACAATACCCCATAATGACAATGTGAAAGAAGTTTGTTTGAAATCTTTGCAATTTTATTAAAAATAAAAAAAAAATCACATGTACATAAGTATTCACAGCCTTTGCCCAAAGTTAGTATTGGCCAGGTGAACTTCTTTCACATCATCATTATGGAGTATTGTTTGTAGAATTTTGAGGAAAACAATGTATTGAATCCATTTTCGGAATAAAGCTGTAACATAACAAAATGTGGAAAAAGTGAAGCACTGTGAATACTTTCCGGATTGACTGTATAGAGGCCTTTATTCCAGAAGGTTAATACATTTTATTACATATTATATAATACACACATACTGTATGTAAATCTAACAGCAAATAGAAAAGTATTTACATTAAAGTAGAACTATGAGGAAAATGTTTTTATTTTATTTTAGATAGAGTAAAAGTTGGTTATAACCCTGCTCAGATTGTTTTTCACCATCTGTGTCCCATCGCTGAGATTTCCCTTCACTTCCTGTCCCATGGCCAAACAGGAAATGAAAGGAAATCTCTGCAAATTAAGGGAATTCCCAGGTCACCAGAACTAGTGTCTCCATTGGAAGGTTTTCCCTCTCTTACTTTTCTGGGAACAACCCAAAATTTGGGATTTTCTTTTACTTTTAACTTTCAATGATAATGGTAAACAGGACAAAAAGAGAGGGTGAATCTCCTTAATGAGGGCACAGACAGCAATAAACCTCTCCACTCTATCCAAAACTAAAAAAAAAGTTTTGCCTTAACCCCTCCGTTCACATTGAAGTGACTTGTCATGTGATTTGACAGTCAAATCGCATGACAAGTCGCAGCCTAATCCTGGCAATCACGCTGTTCAAACTAGTGCGACGCTGACTTTGTGGTGCCGCACTGATTTGAAAAAGTAGTTCATGTGCTACTTTTAACAATTTCGGGTGTGACTTGCATAGACATCTGTGTATGAAGCCGCACAGATGTCTTCCAAGTCGCACTGACATGTGGCTTCGAAATGATGCGACTTCAGATGAAAGCCGCAGTCAATGTGAAGGAGGGCTTAGTTATACTTTAAAGAGTTAGGCTCCATGTACACGGGACGCTGGAAATGGCCGTTTAGGAGCAGTTGGGCGTTTTTTTCATAAGCCCCTGAACCCACCTACATGTTATCTTATCTGTCCATGTACACCAGGTCGTTTACAGTCATTTGCAGGCAGTTGCGTTCAGGGACTGTTTTTAGAACGCAATTATTTGCGTTCGAACGTGTGTTTCCCGGCGTTTCAAATGCACAAATGCGTCCGAACGCGTCTGAACGCGTCCGAACGCACCTGAACGCGATGACCCGCGTTTAGCGTTCGCGTTTTTCCATTTTAAAGGGGAATAATTTTTTTGACCTCTAGGAACGCTTCTAAACGCAAACGCCCGCAAACGCTGCTAAACGCCCACTAAACGCGGGTACAAACGCGACCGAACGGACGTTTCAAACGTCCTAAAAATTCCAGCATTCAAAGGGACTTTTAACAACGTCCCATGTACATGGAGCCTTATCTCAGGACAAATGACATACAAACATTAAGACAGTCAGTATGCAAACATGACATCAACTTGTGTTCTTTCTTTGCAGCAAATCACCCTCGGCTCAACAACACTGATCAGGAAAAGCAAGAGATCCTAACTTAAAGATAGTATTTTTTTTACCACTAAACTGAAGAAGTCTGTTGCCCAATAAAATAACATTTATTCAAGTATTGTAATGTGTTCTTATTTTATGCCTAAAGTACGGTATAGCTAAAGAAAAAAAAAAAAAATCTTTGTCCTTTTAACTTCCTGTATGCTGACCTTATATAACAAACCATCTCATCAGCTTTTGTAGTTCTCTTCTGTGAACTATAAAAACATCTCCATGTAATGGAGATGAGAAAAGGAAGAGGTATTTGTAGACCAAGTCAGGAAACCAGTCTTTTAAGGCATCTGCATCTCACTTATCTCTTACTTTTTGGTTATATCCGTAGCCGCCGCACCATTGGTTCAATTTTGATGTTCCTCTGTACACAGAGGCGTAACTAGAACCCTTCAGGGTCTGGTGCAAGAAACCATGAAGGGCCCCCCGGACCCCTGGCTGGGGCCCTTCCCTTCAATCCTGATCCTGGGGCCCTTTACTCTCATTGCGGGGCCCTTTATTACGGTCCCGCAGTGGCACCCTTTCACAAGTTCTGCAGTGGGCCCCCTTCCTGCCATCTTGGGGCCTCCCCACGGTGGTGGAATGCCAGGGTCCGGTTGCAAGTGTGACCTTTGCGATCCTGGAAGTTCACCCACTGGTGTCAGTAGTTTTTATGTTTTGGTATTTTAATTGTATTATTTTTATCATTTTATTTTATTTTTTTACAATGTCACTGACTATGACTCTGTCCATTCAGAAAAGGAAGGAGCTGGTAAATTACAGATTTACTGACCCCCTTACTGGTTCTCTATTGTGACACATCCCCTGCAAAAGCCGGCAGGAGAGGGAAGGGAGCACAGTGGGGTGGGGGGGGGGGAATCACAGTGGGGGGGGGGAGCACATAGGGTCCCAGAGACAGCAGAACACAAGTGAACTGGATAGGAGGAGTGGCGGGGCAGCATACAGAGGAACCAATCTCCTCCATTTTCCTCCTGCAGCTACAGGAGGAAAAAGAACAGTGATTTCTCGACATGCTGTCCCCGCCGCCCCTCCTATCCAGGTGTACAGGGGAGCCACACAGGCCCCCTGGAGCATGGGGCCTGGTTGCAATTGCAATCCCTGCAACCAATGTAGTTACGCCCCTGTTTAATACGGTTGCTCCTCCATAAATACGGTCCAGTGAGTGAGTGTTGTCACTTTAGTTCGGACAAGGATGTTCTATTAGTGTGATCAACAAGTAAAACTAAGGGGAAAAGCTTTAAAAAAGAAACCTAATACAGCCACTTTTATAAAACCACTAGTAATCTGCAAAACTGTATATTATATTTTTTTGATTTACATACCCTTTAAGATATGCAGTAAATCAGTGAAACAATCACCTGCTTGAAACAGAGTTCAGGTTCTGAAATATACTATATTGTCAAAAGTATTGGGAAGTCTGCCTTTACACGCACATGAACTTTAATGGCATCCAATTCTTAGTCTGTAGGGTTCAATATTGAGTTGGCCCACCCTTTGTAGCTATAACAGCTTCTACTCTTCTGGGAAGGCTGTCCACAAGGTTTAGGAGTGTGTCTATGGAAATGTTTGACCCATTCTTCCAGAAGTGCACTTGTGAGATCAGGCACTGATGTTGGATGAGAAGGCCTGGCTCACAGTCTCCGCTCTAATTCATCCCAAAGGTGTTCTATCGGGTTGGGGTTAGGCCAGTCAAGTTCCTCCACCCCAAATTCACTCATCCATGTCTTTATGAACCTTGCTTTGTGCACTGGTGCAAATCATTTGGTGGTGGGGGGGGGGGGGGTATGGTGTGGGGTTGTTTTTCACTGGTTGGGCTTGGCCCCTTAGTTCCAGTGGAAGGAACTCTTAAGGTGTCAGCATACCAAGACATTTTGGACAATTTTATGCTCCCAACTTTGTGGGAACAGTTTGGGGATGGCCTCTTCCAACATGACTGCACACTCTCGTATCTTAGCATTAAAGAGGATCTATGAATATCTGAATGTAATTTAAAGTTGTGTTAAGATTATTGCTGGAATGGCTAACTAAGAGCTCAGTTGCCATCAATACAGGAAATATTATTGATCCAGGCTCCTCTAATGCTAGGTACATGAAAAGGAGGCCTAGGCATTCTGCCAATATAAACTCTGATTCTAACTTTTAACAGAGATAACATGACCAAAGCCTAGGATTTTGGTCACATGAACAACATTTTCTCCAGGAAGGCTAGGATTTCATCTCTTCTGTTACTCTTCAGTTAGTCTTGATTACATGCTGTTTTCATATCTGTTTATCATTTGAATATAGCTGAAGCCAGGGTGCCATGAAAATGAAGTCTGTCTGCTTGATCCCCTCTTTTCTGGTGAACAATTTAAAGTACAGAATATTTAGTACTCCTAATAATATGCCCCTTTATAGTGAATAGCAACCTAAATTGCATCCATATTTATACATCTCAGTTATGGGGAGCCTTCGACAACCTATGCATCCCTCCTATTGCCCTCTGTCTTCGGTAATTAGGAAAAAAGGTCCTCAAACAAAATTCCTTTTACATTGTGGTCAAATGCCCTTGCAGTAAAACATTTATATTGGTCCGTAAAGTGTTTCTAAACCCAGGAGCCTGCATTCACTATATCTGGTCTCCCACAGTACATAGAACGTAGAAATGCAATTATTTTAGTAAATATAAACTGCTGAAAACCTTTTCTCATCAGCAGTATATAGCAGTTTTGTGACTTCTATCAGTGTCCAGCCGGACACTGGTTAAAGCTTGTAGGAGTAGCTTTCATTCTCCCCTGATTGTCCTATGAGGCTGCATGACCCCTGAACCTCTGTCTGGACAGTGCTGATTGGCTCTTTGCTGATCCTGCACTCTCCCAAGAAAAAAAAAATCTCTAGAAATACACACCAAACTGAGCATGTGCCCCAATGCTCTGTTCTATCAGAAGATGGTTTGGGGACTGTGGAAGAAGGGAAGGATCAGAGAAGACAGGATCAGACAGCCTTTTTACACAATGCAGAGGATTAACCCCTTCGGTTCCACAGTGAGTATAACAAGCATGCTTTACTGCATATACAGACTGATTTTACTGTTGTGGGTTTAGTAACACTTTAATGAAAAAATGTGGCCTAGAAGAAGGCACTGTGTCATGCAGGTAGTGGACCCTCTGTGTCACCAGGGGAATGTAGGCCTAAATGGGGCTAAAGCTCAGGGTCTAAGGAAGCACCCAGTGTTCTCCAGAGCACCTTGCAATAGATGATGAGCTTTGCTATGGACGTTGCAGACCTTGGTTACACTTGGAGTAGCAACAGCTGACAGCAGACATAAAACCCAGCGTAGTACAAAACCAGCAAGTAAAAACATGGTAAAACAGGAAAAAGGTCAGAGCCGGCAGATAACAAGAATCATTGAGATAAAGGCAAAGGTCCATGGAAAAAGGTACTCTGAACACTAAGAGCCCATTCAGACTAGCGCGACTTGTCAGGCGACTTGTCAGCCTGACAAGTCGCGGTTGGTCGAGGTCCATTGAGTAGTACAGGACCCGTTCTAATAGGAGCGACACAAGTCGCTCCGACTTAGAAAAAGGGTCCTGTACTACTTTGGGGCGACCTGGGAGCGACTTGCATAGACTTCCATTATGTGAAGTCTCTGAAAGTCGTGCCAAAGTCGCGGTGCACAGGTCACCCCCCAAAGTCGGATCGCCTCAGTGTGAACCGGCTCTTATAGGTGGACTTGTAAACACTTCATTCAGTTGTCTGGGATTTTGAAAAATTTCTATAGATGAACACGCCTCCCAACTTTTTGAGAAAGGAACGAGGGACACACCCACATAAGACACACCCACTGTCACACCCCCTTAACTAAGGGCATTTTTTGCGATACGGCACTGTGTTTAACTGACAATTGCGCGGTCGTGCAACGCTGTACCCAAATAAAATTTCTGTCCTTTTTTTCCACAAATAGATCTTTCTTTTGGTGGTATTTGATCACCTCTGCGGTCTTAATTATTTTTGCTTTTAAACAAAAAAAAAGAGCGTCAAATGTGGAAAAAAAAACACAATATTTTTTACTTTCTGCTATAAAACACAGCCAATAAAAATGTTTCAAAAAATCTAATTTTTTTCATCAATTTAGGCCAATATGTATTCTGCTACATATTTTTCATTAAAAAAACTAATTCCCAATAAGTGTATGTTGACTGGTTTGTGCAAAAGTTATAGCATCTAAAAACTATGCAATATTTTTATGGAATTTTTATTTTTTTATACTAGTGATGGCGGCGATCAGCGATTTTTAGTGGAACTGGGACATTGCGGTGGACAAATCGGACATCTAACTGACCCTTTCTGGGGACCAGTGACACTAATATAGTGATCGGTTCTGAAAAAAATGCACTGTCACTGCACTAATGACACTGGCAGGGAAGTGGTTAACCTCAGGCGTGATCAAATGGTTAAATGTGTCCCTAGGGAGTACTTATTAACTGTGAGGGGGAAAGCAGCTTAGCAGGAACCTTAGATCTCCATCTTGTCCCCTTGCAGAACAGTGATCTGCCTTGTTTACATAGACAGACCGCCGTTCTGCCTCTCCCAGGGATGACCACAGGTGGCCAGCGGACATTGGGTGTGCCAGACCCACTGATTGACATCCCCGCAAACCAATCACAGCCATTTAGTGGCTATTGAACGAAATGACGTTCAAATATGTCGCTTGGCGCAATAAAGCCATGTTGCCGCAGTAAATACACAGTGGCCGGTCGGCAAGTGGTTAAGGGAGAATTATAAAAGAAAATGATTAGTTAAACCTACAATTGCCTTTATAAGTAGCAGGGCCGTGTGTTAAGGAATGTAAGTAAAGATAAACCCATAGAAGGTTCCCCACAGCGTCAAGACAGCACTAGAAAGCTGGCAGGAAAGCCAAAATACACCAAGAAAACAAAGGTATTATCGTTGGTCTTGTCCATATTATTGGAAGCGTGGATCTTCCTGCTAGATGAATATAAGACCTGCATATTACAGTGGCCTGTAGTGACGGATAATGCGATAATTATAGCAAGATTTTGGCTGTTTCATCTGGCCATAGATTCACATCATGCTGCTGTTGACATCCCTATAATTTGAGGGTCAACAGGTATTTAGTGAGGGGGTGGTTGTGGGATACTGGAAAGTTGTGATTGTAAACTCTTGGTTTTTTTTTTTTAAATACTTACCTGCTCCGTGCAGTAGTTTTGCACAGATCAGCCCAGATCCTCCTCTTCTCGGGTCCCATGTCCATAGTTGCCAACATTTAAAAAACATTTCCAGGGACACTTTGCAGCACAGCTATCAATTACCACACCCACATCCCTGAAGCTCCGCCCACTCTGCATAATTAATCTCGCCTACTTATCAGATTATAGAGTCTTCTTAATATAGAGAGAATTACAGGAAATGAAAAAGGGAATTTCAAACTTAAGGCCACAGTAGCAGAGTTGGAATAAGTCTCCTATTTAGCTGCACTACTTCTGCGTAACATTTACGGGCAGCCCTATTAACAGGCGCTTCCAGGGACAATATAAATTACCTGGGACAGGCTCCTATTTGTAGGGACTGTCCCAGGAAAAAAGGGACAGTTGGCAAGTATGCATGCCTGTGCTCCTGGCCCCTCCTTCCTGCCAGGTGCCTCCACAGCAAGCAGCTTGCAATGGGGGCATCCAAGCAGGCACGCTCCTCATCAGCGGTGTCCATGGCACAGCCCCGCCCCTTCGTCCCTGATTAGTTCACTGGCTGTGATTGACAGCAGCGGTAGCAGCCAAAAGTCTATCAGAAGTGTGAGTCCCAGGAAGAGAACGCATAAGGGAATGCATAAAGGTAAAAAAACTTGTGCCTTTACAATCACTTTAACGTGGTAGTAAAATCTTCTTTTTGCCTATAATTAGGCTTACCTGTAGGTACAGTGAATATATCCTAAACTTGCACTGTTTAGATATTCAAATTGCAGCTGTGACTCCTGCGCACATGTGCGGGAGTGACCTAATAGTGGCTCGGCCAATCAGAGGGCCAGAGCACTCAAACCCAGAAGGAAGACCGGATGAAGATGCAAGCCCTGTCAGCAGTGACAGCACACTGCTGGAGGGCTTTGTTCTAAGGTAAGTATTTCATAAAGTGCTTGTATGCGGTGTATACTACAACATTATGGCATTGTCTTGCAGGGTTTAAAAAAAGGTGCGGTTTACTATTGCTTTAAGCAGTGGTAGATGGTGTATACAGGGCGCAGGGGCGCCGCCCCCACATCCATGCGTATGGCCCCCAAATCTGCATGCAGGGCGCCGGACGCATGGAGCTTAATGTTTTTTTTTTTTTAAATCACCTGATTAGAGCCAGAGGCTCTAATAGGGTGATGCAAAGGGTGGTCCCGGGGCACAGAGCAGTGCGCCCAGAGCCCACCCATTGTGTGACAATAGCGAATGAAAATTCGCTATTGTCACACTGATCCTCCTCCTGGCCAATTAGGAAGCCGGTCTAATACCGGCTTCCTGATTGGCCGCTTGGCAAACCCCATGCCATTGGCCGAGGAGGAGGCTGGAGCGGGAGGACCAGAGAAGACGCGCTGCCGGAGTGAGAAGAAGCCACCCGCCGGGAGTCCGGGACTGAAGACAAGAGAAGCCGTCGCCGCCGGGCTGCTCCAGGGATCCAGGTAAGTGCACTGCTCTGGGGGGGGGGGCACGCACGCTGAACTCTGCATTGATGGGGGCACGGCACAATGTTCATTGCATTGAAGGGGGCACGCACGCTGAACTCTGCATTGAAGGGGGCATGTACGCTGTTCATTGCATTGAAGGGGGCACGCAGGCTGAACTCTGCATTGAAGGGGGCATGTACGCTGTTCATTGCATTGAAGGGGGCATGCACGCTGATCTCTGCATTGAAGGGGGCACGTACGCTGTCCATTGCATTGAAGGAGGCACGCACGCTGAACTCTGCATTGAAGGGGGCATGTACGCTGTTCATTGCATTGAAGGGGGCACGCACGCTGATCTCTGCATTGAAGACGGCATGTATGCTGGTTACTGCATTGAAGGGGGCACGCACGCCGATCTCTGCATTGAAGGGGGCATGTACGCTGGTCACTGCATTGAAGGGGGCATGTATGCTGGTCACTGCATTGAAGGGGGCATGTACGCTGGTCACTGCATTGAAAGGGGGCATGTACGCTGGTCACTGCATTGAAGGGGGCATGTACGCTGGTCTCTGCATTGAAGGGGGCATGTACGCTGGTCACTGCATTGAAAGGGGGCATGTACGCTGGTCACTGCATTGAAAGGGGGCATGTACGCTGGTCACTGCATTGAAAGGGGGCATGTATGCTGGTCTCTGCATTGAAAGGGGGCATGTACGCTGGTCACTGCATTGAAGGGGGCATATACGCTGGTCTCTGCATTGAAAGGGGGCATGTACGCTGGTCACTGCATTGAAAGGGGGCATGTACGCTGGTCTCTGCATTGAAGGGGGCATGTACGCTGGTCACTGCATTAAAGGGGGCACGCTGGTTACTGTGCATTGAAAGCGGCACACTGGTCACTGTGCATTGAAAGGGGGCACGCTGGTCACTGTGCATTGAAAAGGGGCACGCTGGTCACTGTGCATTGAAAGGGGGCACGCTGGTCACTGTGCATTGAAAGGGGGCATGCTGGTCATTGTGCATTGAAGGGAAAACACTGGTCACTCTGCATTGAAAGGGGGCACGCTGGTCTCTCTGCATTGAAAGGGGGCACGCTGGTCTCTCTCCATTGAAAGGGGGCACACTATACCTTAATTACTAAAGGCCCCTTTCACACTTTTGTGAAATCAAAGTCACGTAAATTTTACAGCGTTTTTTGCAACAAAGCAATGCCTATTACATTTTTCTGTTTGCGCCACCAACCCCCCCCCCCCCAAAAAAAAATTTGAGCACCCGCCGCCACTGGCTTTAAGCCTTTAGAACCACTTTAATACCTATATTTAAACTGAACAAAATTATAAAGGCAACACTCTGCCCCCATTTTTCATGAGCTGAACTCAAAGATTTAAGAAAACCAGGATTTATCTGTGAAAAGAACACTTCTCCAAAATGCCAGACGTATATGCCCACCCAAGTCGGTTACAACAATAAACTGCAGTCAGGTCGAGACCCCAATGAGGACGACGAGCATGCAGATGAGCTTCCCTGAGATGGCTTCTTACAGTTTGTGCAGAAATTCTTTGGTTATGCAAACCGATTGTTGCAGCACTTGTCCGGGTGGCTGGTCTCAGATGATCTTGGAGGTGAAGATGCTGGAGGTCCTGGGCTGGTGTGGTGACACGTGGTCTGTGGTTGTGAGGCAGGTTGGATGTACTGCCAAATTCTCTGAAACGCCTTTGGAGAAGGCTTATGGTAGAGAAATTAACATTCAACTCATGGGCAACAGCTCTGGTGGACTTTCCTGCAGTCAGCATGCCAATTACATGCTCCCTCAAAACTTGCGACATCTGTGGCATTGTGCTGTGTGATAAAACTGCACATTTTAGAGTGGCCTTTTATTGTGGCCAGCCTAAGGCACACTTGTGCAATAATAATGCTGTCTAATCAGCATCTTCATATGCCACACCTGTGAGTTGGATGGATTATCTCAGCAAAGGAGAAGTGCTCACTAACACAGATTTACACAGATTTGTGAACAATATTTGAGAGAAATAGGCCTTTTGTGTAAAGTCATTCCAGCCAACACCAAAATATCAATTCTGATGTCAAACCCCAGAGGGAGCAATGATGACATCCCTTTCATCAAATGATAGTTATCAGGCCTAGCAAATGGCTGCTAACCCCTACCACTACCACATGGGAGGAGGTCACATGCTACCTCACGCTCGAAAGGTAGGTAGATTGTGCATTGAAAGGAAAACACTGGTCACTCTGCTCGAAGGTAGAGTGTCCCTTTAGGCTGGGTTCACACTTTAACCACTTCTGGACCGGAAGGTTTGCCCCCTAAATGACTAGGCCATCTTTTGCGATTTGGCATTGCGTTACGTTAACGACAATTGCGTCGTGCGGCGCTGTGCCCTAAAAAGATTGAAGTCCTTTTTTTCCCACAAATAGAGCTTTTTTTAGCGGCAAAAAACAAAAAAAAGAGCGAAACTTCTGAAAAAAAAACAATATTTTTAACTTTCTGCTATATAACATTCCCAAAAAAAAATTGTAAAAATCTAAATTTTTCATCATTTTAGGCCAATTTGTATTCTGCTACATATTTTTAGTAAAAAAAAATCCCAATAAGCGTATTTTGATTGGTTTGTGCAAAAGTTATCGCGCGTCTACAAACTAGGGGGAAGATTTATGGAATTTTTTCTAGTTTTTTTTCTAGTAATGGCAGCCATTAGCGATTTTTAGCAGGACTGTGACATTGTGGCGGACAGATCGGACCCCTAACTGACATTTTTGACACTTGTGGGGGGGGACCAGTGACATTACTACAGTAATCAGTGCTGAAAAAATATGCACTGTTACTGTACTAATGACACTGGGAGGGAAGGTGTTAACCCAGGGGCGATCAAAGGGTTAACCCATTGTCAGCCCCGGCCAGGCAAAGTGACGTATATTTACGTAACTAGCCTGAGCCGCTCTGGCGCGCGCGCGATCCCGCCGATGGCTCGATTGGGTTCAGAACCGATCAGTCATCAGGTCCAGGCCAATCATTTTTGGCCTGGACCTGTTGATCGGTCCTGCCCAATCAAGTGACACTCTAAGCCTGTGAAATGTAAACACAGGCTTAGAGAAGATGTGCCCTCCCCTCCCAACGGTCTTTTTGGATCCAGCGTGAGAGGAGAGCACATCTAACTGTGAGTAACTGCACCAAGCACACCACACACAGCTAGATAGGCACATTTACCCCCCAATCGCCCCCCAATTAACCCCTACAGCCCCTGACACAACACACACTGTATACAGCATATAGCATTTTCCTATATACCTGTATACGTGTGATTTGTGGTCAGGTGTAGCGCTTGCGACCCCCCCTTTTCCACTTAAATTACCCCCCACCCCCCAATAAAGATTTAACCCCTTGATCCCCCCTGACCCCCCCCCCCCGATCACCGCCAGTTAACCCCTACACCCTCTGTCACATCAGCACTAATACAAATGTAATATACAGTGTTTTTGTATTTTGTATTAGTGTGCTTGTGATCAGAATTAGCGCAGGCGACTACGTTTCTGTCCCAAGAAGGTTTAGGGTCCCCGCCACCCCTCCAATAAAGATTTAACCCCCTGACCCCCCCTGATCACCCCTACACCCCCTGCCATAACACACACCGTATACAGTATATAGCATTTTGCTATATACCCGTATAAATGGGATTTGTGGTCAGGTGTAGCGCTTGCGCCCCCCCCTTTTCCACTTAAATTACCCGCCACCCCCCCAAATAAAGATTTAACCCCCTGATCCCTCCTGATCCCCCCCTGATCAGCGCCAGTTAACCCCTACCCCGCTGTCACATCAGCACTAATACAAACGTAATATACAGTGTGTTTGTATTTTTGTATTAGTGTGATTGTGATCAGAATTAGCGCAGGCGACTAAGTTTCTGTCCCAAGGAGGTTTAGGGTCCCCGCCACCCGCCCCCAGATCCCCGGCGCATAGTTAGAAATAACCCCTTGATTACCACACACACACACACGCACGCACATACACTTCCATTACTAGTATAGTGTTTGAACAGATCAATATCTGATCTGATCAGAACTATACTAGCGCCCCCATAGTTTAGGGTTCCCAAAACGCAGTGTTTGCACGGTCAGCACTGATTCCTGCCAGCACCTGCGTTTAACCCTTTCACCCAGGTAAGTGTAGTAATCAATAGACTACTGTCACTTACAAAAAAACACAACACACAAAACCGCTGTGTTAGCAGAGTCAGGCCTGATCCCTGCTAGCATTAGCAGTTTTTTTGGTAGCGCTTGAAATAGTCCTTGACAACCAGGTGCTTTTATTACCTGTGAGTCGCATCACTGTACAGGTAAATTTAGTTACCAAAATGACCAAACGTTTGTACAGTGATGAACATATATATAGTATAATGACCATGTCAGATGAGAGCGATGGGGAAGCCTCACTGGCAGAATCAGGGTCAGTATACGAACCAGATGACAGCAGCGGATCCCTGTCAGATAGCTCCGACGACAGATGGGTCCCTGTTAGACCCAAGCGTACCCGACCCCATTCTGGAGTTGTTGAGATGCAGGAATCGCAGGGTGCTCGTATGGAGCAGAGTGTGGTTACTAGTGCTGCTCATTTTTCTGGCGACCTGGCAAGCGCCAGCGGCCTAGTACACCCTGGACCTAGTACAACCAGCACTGCAGTATCACCTGGTGACGTGGCGAGTCCCCTAAGTGCAGTTGAAGCTGGTGCGGTGGCTAGCACAAGTAGTGGCCCGTAGCCACCGCGTATTCGTAGACAGGCCCGTAGAGCCCATAGTGCCCTCCCTGATGCGCTGGCATATCCCGATTGGCAACTCACTGATTCTACAGCGCCAGTACTTCCCCCATTCACCGCCCAACCTGGAATCCACGTGGAGACAGCTGGTTTTACGCCCCTAACTTTTTTGAGCTGTTCTTCACTGAAGATCTTTACAGATCTATTGTGGATCAATCAAATTTATATGCACGACAATTCATCGCCGCCAACCCAAATTCGCCCCTTGCCAGACCATTCGGCTGGAAACCTATAACGGTTTCCGATTTTAAAATCTTTCTGGGCCTTTCCCTCCACATGGGCATAACTAAACAGAGTGAATTGTGGCTATATTGGTCCACTAGCCCAGTTCACCATATGCCCATGTACTCTGCCTCCATGTCCAGGGTGAGATACGAGCAAATTCTGTGATTTGTGCATTTCAGCGACAATGAACTCTGTCGTCCTCGGGGAGACCCTGAATATGATCGGCTCCACAAAATTCGGCCCCTCATAGACCACTTCAATCAGCGGTTTGCAGCCTTGTTTACCCCCGAACAAGTTGTCTGCGTTGACGAGTCCCTGATTAAATTTACTGGCCGCCTTGCTATGAAACAGTACCTGTGACAGGGCCACAGGTTCTACAGTTAGTTTCCGGGTCTATGAGGGAAAAGATAGCTGTGGGGAGCCCCCGAACTGCCCAGACTACATAGGGAGCAGCGGTAAGATTGTTTGGGACTTGGGGTCACCCTTATCCGGAAAGGGGTACCATTTGTACGTGGACAACTTTTATACAAGCGTGCCACTATTTAGTCACCTGCTCGAATTACAAATTGGCGCATGTGGCACCGTGCGACCTAATCGCCGGGGCTTCCCCCAACAGCTTGTAAATTCCCGTCTTAGTCGGGGGGCGAGAGCCTGCTTGAAAACGGACAAATTGCTTGCGGTGAAGTGGAAGGATACACGGGATGTTTATGTTCTGTCCTCCCTTCACGCAGACACGACGATCCAAATCCCTACGGCAACTGGCGTTATGGAGAAACCCCTCTGTGTCCACGAATATAACCTTAACATGGGAGGGGTGGACCTTAACGACCAGCTTTTGGCGCCGTATTTAGTTGCCCGTAAAGCCAGACGCTGGTACAAAAAAGTGTCTGTTTACCTTTACCAATTGGCTATGCTGAACGCCTTTGTCCTATACAGGGCGTCAGGACAAACTGGATCCTTCCGGGAATTCCAGGAAACGATCATCCTTGCCTACCTGTACCCAGGAGGCATGCCTGCCTAACTTCCCCTTCCAAATGCAGTGAGCCGGCTGCATGAGAGACATTTTCCTTATGTCCTTCCGAGTATCCCTACCCAAAGATACCCCCAAAGAAGATGTCATGTCTGTAGCAGGCGCGGATGTAGGAGTGACACCCGTTATTATTGTCCCAAATGTCCTGACCAACCTGGTCTCTGCATCGGGGAATGTTTTGAGCGCTACCATACACTAGTGGAGTATTAGTGTAGGGTACAGCACGACACAGTGTAGGGCACACAAACACAGGGTCTCGAAAGATGTTGGATGTCCATCGACATTTTGAGAGACCCAAGCTGGAAGATCGCAGTCCCAAATCAAGACATGAAGAAACAGTTAGAAAGAAAAATAAAAGGATCCAAAAACTGTTGTTGTGTCAGTCATTTTATATGTTCTTCTACTCTTCCTACTGTACTTTTTTTAATGTACTTTGTTTGTTTTTTCATTCTTTTGTGACCTGTTTCTTCTCGTCGGCTACCATGACATTGATTTTATATATTCTGACACAAACAGTGTTTGCGCTCAGCATATATGGATACCTTTGCTGATAGCAGCTGTGGTGATTTTCTGATTTCAGCACTGCAGTTAAAATCCTATTTTGGTATACGTGGATAGTGTCGTGTATACCCATCATTAAA
Organism: Pelophylax lessonae; assembly: GCF_965119305.1. Lineage (NCBI taxonomy): Eukaryota > Metazoa > Chordata > Amphibia > Anura > Ranidae > Pelophylax > Pelophylax lessonae. The sequence continues at coordinate 354,712,584 of NC_138769.1, read as the reverse complement.
TTCAGTGGGTGGCTGTTTGGGCGGTTAATGATGAGTAATACTACGCATTATTCCTGTGCTGATTTCTGATAGGTTCTCTTTTTTTCTGTTCAGCCCACAGGCTGCATGAAAAAAAAAAAAACCTATATGCCAAACAAGGAACAGCAATGTACTGGTACGTTGCTGGACTTTGAGTGGTTATAGCAGGATGATGCCTGCAGATTTAGGCATCACCTTGGTATCGTTTTTTACAGCCAGCGGTCGGCTTACATGTAAAAGCAATCCTAGCAGGTAATTGGCCGCTAGACTGCTTTTACATGCAGTGGGAGGGCCCCCCCCCCACCGCCGCCTTCCGCAGCCTTCCGTGGTTTTTCTCAGGCTCTCCTGTCCCACCGGTTAACCCGAGAGTGCAGCCGGTGGTTCAATTATCTAACCATAGAGCTAATTGGAGATTAGAATGGCTCCAATCATCTCTATGGCCTAAGATGCCGGAGGCTACGAGCATTTCATGACTTCTTTTTCGCCAGAAAAAAACAGGGCCATTGGGAAATTGGGAAAGTATTTTATCACACCAATTTTGGTGTGGTCAGATGCGTTAAGGTCAGAGGAGAGATCTAGAGTCTAAAAGACCCCATTTTTTTTTTAAAAAAAAGAGTACCTGTCACTACAGATTGCTATCATAGGGGATATTTAAATTCACTGTGATAACAATAAAAATGATTTAAAAAAAAAAAAAAAAATAAAGAAAAGGTGTCAAAATAATATAAAAAAGCAAAAAAAAAAAAAAAAATCGAGCCCTTTCCCCCCGTGCTTGCGCGCAATGGCACACGCAAGCATTGGTCTAGTGTCATATGTAAACCGCAATTGCAGCATGCATGTGAGGTATCGCCGCGATCACAAGATCGAGTGTAGTAATTCTTGCAGTAGACCTTCTCTGTAAGTCTAAAGTGGTAACCTGTAGAGACTTTTAAAGGTTTTTAAAAATGTATGTACTTTGTTGCCGCTGCACAGGCGTGCGCAATTTTTAAAGCATGTCATGTTTGGTATCTATGTACTCGGCATAAGATCATCTTTTAAATTTTACCAAAAAAATTGGAATTATATAGTGTATTTGTGCAATAAATTTAAAAAAAAATTGCGTTTGGAAAATCTGTGCGCAATTACCGTGTGACAAAAAAAATTTGCAACATCCACCATTTTATTCTATAGGGCCTCTGCTTTAAGGAAATAAATAATGTTTGGGGGTTCAAAGTAATTTTCTAGTAAAAAAAAATATTTTTTCATGTAAACAAAAAGGCACAGAAAAGGCTTGGTTTTCAAGTGGTTAGAAGAGTGGGTGATGTGTGGATAAGATTGAGCATAAAATGCCGGGACAGTTCAAACACCCCCCAAATGACCCCTTTTTGAAAAGTAGACACCCAAAGCTATTTTCTGAGAGGCATGGTTAGTCCATGGAGTATTTTATATTTTGCCACAAGTTTCGGGAAAATTATTCTTTTTTTTTGTTGTTTTTTTACAGAAAGTTGTCACTAAATGATATATTGCTCACGCATGCCATGGGAATATGTAAAATGACACCCCAAAATACATTCTTTTGCTTCTCCTGAGTACAGGGATACCACATGTGTGAGACTTTTTGGGAGCCTAGCTGTGTACGCGACCCCGAAAACCAATACCCATCTTCAGGTTTTCTAATGGCGTAAATTGCTGATTTTATCACTGAGCTACCTTTTCAGTTTCAGAGGCCCTGAAATTTCAAGATAGCACAAAACCCCCCCAAATGACCCCATTTTGCAAAGTAGACACTCCAAGCTATTGGCTGAGAAGCATGGTGAGTCCATGGAATAGTTTATATTTTGCCACAAGTTTCGGGAAAATTATTTTTTTTTATTTAATTATTTTTTTTTACACAAAGTTGTCAATAAATGATATAGGAGAAGCAGCAGAATATATTTTGGGGTATAATTACACATATACCCATGGCATGTGTGAGCAATATATCATTTCAATGACAACTTTGTGTACAAAAAAAAAATTTTTTTTTTAGTCATTTTTCAAACACCTGTGACAAAAAAATGAAATATTCAATGAGCTCAACATGCCTCTCAGAACATTCCTTAGGATCTCTACTTTCCAAAAAGTGGTGGTTTGGGGGGGGGGGGGGTTTGTACTGCCCTGCCATTTTAGCACTTCATGAAATGAGATAGGCAGTCAGAAATTAAAGTTACGTAAATTTCAGTATTTACACCATAGTTTGTAGACACTATAACTTTTGCGCAAACCAATAGAAATATGCTCATTGATTTTTTTTTTTGTCAAAGACATGTAGCTAAATATATTTTGGCCAAAAAAAATGACATAAATTGAGTATATTGGATATTTTTTAAAAGACAAAGTTGAAAATGTCATTTTTTTGCAAAATTTTCGCTCTTTTTTTATTAATATCGCAAAAAATAAAAAGCGCAGAGGCGATCAAATACCACCAAAAGAAAGCTCTGTTTGTGGGAAAAAAAGGACGTAAATTTTGTTTAGGTACAGCATTGCATGACCGCGCAATTATCAGTTAAAGTCACGAAGTGCCAAGTTGAAAAAAGGGGTCTGGTCTTTAAGCTGCAAAATCCTCCGGGGCTTAAGTGGTTAAATGTGAGTCTAGGGGGTGTTTTCTAACTGTAGGGGGATGAGCTTGTAATATCAACACAGAGACCTGTGTTCCTAAATAGGAGGAACACAGGAGCTCTGTATTGATTCCTGAGAGAACAACGGTCTGCTGTGTTTACATTTTTGTAAAATCTTTATCCATCTCTATCCAGCGATGTCCACAAATGCCTCGGCCATCCAGGACTCTCCCTCCTGATTGGCTGAGACACAGCAGCGGCTCTATTGGCTCCCACTGCTGTCAATCAACCTCAGTTAGCCAATCAGCCTAGAGGGGGTGAGGCAGAACTGCGGCTCCGTGTCTGAATGGATACACGGAGCTGCAGCTAGGCTCGGGTGCTCCCATAGCAAGCTGCTTGCTGTGGGGGCACTCAACAGGAGGGAGGGGCCAGGAGCAGCAAAGAGGGATCAGAGATGGGGAGGATCTGGGCTGCCCTGTGCAAAACCACCGCATAGAGGAGGTAAGTATAACTGGATTTTTGTACTTACCTTAAAATCCTTTTCTCTGAAGTTCATTGACAGACGCAGTTCCATTTCTTCTTAGACCATTGAATTATGCTCCTCCCATCAGGAATAGGACACTAGGCAGGCAAAATCTTTACCCCACCTATGGGGCTGTCCCTGTAGGCATAACCCCACACACTCTGCTATAGCCCTTAGTTAAGTTGCAAGCAGTGTTTAGAAGACAAAAAAACCCATTTCACTCACAAGTAGAAGGATGGTAGCTGCGTCTGTCAATAAACTTCAGAGAAAAGGATTTTACGGTAAGTACAAAAATCCAGTTTTCTCTATCGTTCATTGACAGACTCAGCTCCATATCTTCTTAGACCATTGGGATGTCCCAAAGCAGTATATCTATGAGGTGTGGAAAAAACAACGCAAAGAAGAACATAATTCCCCAAAGGCTAAAATTAGCCAACCAGGTAACATGGAGCTCAACCAGGAACAACTGCAGCTCACCTAGAAAAAACATACACCCTCAAAGAGAACAAACAAAAAGGTTCTCTTTTAAACAGCAGCCTGAAAAACCTTGCGGCCAAAAGAGGCATTCGAAAATGCCAACACATCTACTTTGTAGAAATTTGTGAACATATGCACAGACGACCAAGTTGCCACCTTGCAAACTTGCATCACTGACGCCTGATGGCGAAAAGCCCAAGAGGCACTCAGCGCCCTAGTAGAATGCACCTTCACAGGGAAAGAAGGAACCTGACCCTTCAGTGAACAAGCCTGAACAATCGTCTGCCTGATCCATCTGGATATGGTCACAGCAGACGCAGCCAATCCTTTATGAGGTCCCTCGGTAAGGACAAAAAGAGCATCTGATTTTCTGAAAGACTCAGTGGTCGCCAGGAAAACCCTGATCGCCAGAACCACATCCAAAGATTGCAAGGCAGTTTCCTTGGGATGCTTGGGTTCGGGACAAAGTGAAGGCAGCAGAATGTCTTCATTCAAAGGAAAATCAGAAACCACCCTAGGAAGAAAAGACTGATTAGGTCGGAGTACCACCTTATCTTTGTGGACCACCAAATAAGGTGAGCGGCAGGACAACGCCACCAATTCAGACACTCTGCGGGCAAAAGTGATAGCTACCAAAAAGGCAACCTTCTGAGACAATGAAAGCAGAGAAATCTCCCAAATGTTCTCAAAAAGAGGCCTTTGAAGAACAGATAATACCAAATTCAGATCCCGCGAAGGTAGCAGGGATTGTCTCGGGGGAGCCATATGGCGCACTCCCTGAATGAAAATGCAAATCAAGGCATGCGTAGCTAACGGGCGTTGGAAATACAGTGGGTACGGAAAGTATTCAGACCCCCTTAAATTTTTCACTCTTTGTTATATTGCAGCCATTTGCTAAAATCATTTAGGTTCATTCTTCTTCCTCATGAATGTACACATAGCACCCCATACTGACAGAAAAACACAGAATTGTTGACATTGTTGCAGATTTATTAAAAAAGAAAAACTGAAATATCACATGGTCCTAAGTATTCAGACCCTTTGCTGTGACACTCATATATTTAACTCAGGTGCTTTCCATTTCTTCTGATCATCCTTGAGATGGTTCTACACCTTCATTTGAGTCCAGCTGTGTTTGATTATACTGATTGGACTTGATTAGGAAAGCCACACACCTGTCTATATAAGACCTTCCAGATCACAATGCATGTCAGAGCAAATGAGAATCATGAGGTCAAAGGAACTGCCTGAAGAGCTTAGAGACAGAATTGTGGCAAGGCACATATCTGGCCAAGGTTACAAAAAGATTTCTGCTGCACTTAAGGTTCCTAAGAGCACAGTGGCCTCCATAATCCTCAAATGGAAGACGTTTGGGATGACCAGAACCCTTCCTAGAGCTGGCCATCCGGCCAAACTGAGCTATCGGGGGAGAAGAGCCTTGGTGAGAGAGGTAAAGAAGAACCCAAAGATCACTGTGGCTGAGCTCCAGAGATGCAGTCAGGAGATGGGAGAAAGTTGTAGAAAGTCAACCATCACTGCAGCCCTCCACCAGTCGGGGCTTTATGGCCCGACGGAAGCCTCTCCTCAGTGTAAGACACATGAAAGCCTGCATGGAGTTTGCTAAAAAAACACCTGAAGGACTCCAAGATGGTGAGAAATAAGATTCTCTGGTCTGATGAGACCAAAATAGAACTTTTTGGCCTTAATTCTAAGCGGTATGTGTGGAGAAAACCAGGCACTGCTCATCACCTGTCCAATACAGTCCCAACAGTGAAGCATGGTGGTGGCAGCATCATGCTGTGGGGGTGTTTTTCAGCTGCAGGGAGAGGATGACTGGTTGCAATCGAGGGAAAGATGAATGCGGCCAAGTACAGGGATATCCTGGACAAAAACCTTCTCCAGAGTGCTCTGGACCTCAGACTGGGCCGAAGGTTTACCTTCCAACAAGACAATGACCCTAAGCACACAGCTAAAATAACGAAGGAGTGGCTTCACAACAAGGCCCAGCCAGAGCCCTGACTTAAACCCAATTGAGCATCTCTGGAGAGACCTAAAAATGGCTGTCCACCAACGTTTACCATCCAACCTGACAGAACTGGAGAGGATCTGCAAGGAGGAATGGCAGAGGATCCCCAAATCCAGGTGTGAAAGACTTGTTGCATCTTTCCCAAAAAGACTCCTGGCTGTATTAGATCAAAAGGGGGCTTCTACTAAATACTGAGCAAAGGGTCTGAATACTTAGGACCATGTGATATTTCAGTTTTTCTTTTTATAAAGAAATCTGCAACAATGTCAACAATTCTGTGTTTTTCTGTCAGTATGGGGTGCTATGTGTACATTCATGAGGAAGAAGAATGAACCTAAATGATTTTAGCAAATGGCTGCAATATAACAAAGAGTGAAAAATTTAAGGGGGTCTGAATACTTTCCGTACCCACTGTATATAGCCAAAGCCGACACTTGGCCTTTGATAGTGCCCAAAGCCAACTGCTGTTCAACCCCTTTCTGCAGAAAGGCCAAAACCTTAGCTACTGAAAACAAGCGAGGGAGCACCTTCAATGATTTACACCATGCAATGTACGATTTCCACGTACAATGATAGATCTTCCTGGAAGTCGACTTGCTGGCCTTCAATAGTGTAGGAATCATAAATCAGAAAGACCTCTATCTCTCAACACCTGGCTTTCAACAGCCATGCCGTTAAAGCCAGTGACTGTAAAACAGGATGGCCCTTGAGACAGCAGATATTAACTGAGAGGAAGTCTCCAAGGAACGTCGACGACCAACCTTACCAGGTCTGTGTACCACAACGGGCGAGGCCAGTCTGGGGCCACCAGAACGTCCGGAACCCCTTCCAACTCTATCCTGCGTAGAAGCCTTGGCAGGAGTTTTAGCGGAGGAAAGGCATAAATCAGCTGATACAAACCCCAAGGAGCCACCAGTGCATCTTTGGCGTCGGCCAGAGGATCCCAAGACCTGGCTATGAACCTCTGAACCTTCCTGTTGAGACAAGAAGCAAACAGATTGACCTTAGGAGTCTCCCACTGGACACACAGGAGATGAAACATCTCTGGATGTAGGGACTATTCCCCTTTATCCAACACCTGACGACTCAGGTAATCCGCTTGCCAGTTCTCCACACTTGGGATGTGTACAGCAGAGAGGGTTGGAACAAACTTTTCCAAGAGCTTTCCCAGCACCCCACCACAGCCTGACATGCTGGTGTCCGTGGTCACCACTGTCCAAAAAAACAGCAGGAAAGACTTGCCCTGGCATAGTGCTGGCGACTGAAGCCACCACAAAAAAGAAGACTTTGTGTTGTGGCTCAACCTTCCATTCCATTTGAAAAGAATCTCCATTTGTAAAGGTCTCATGTGGAACTGAGCAAATGGAACCGCCTCTAAGGTTGATACCATCAGACCCAGGGCCCGCATGCAAATCCACAGAGGGGACAGATTGTTTGCCAACGGCAACCGAACCGCCCCCTGAAACTTCTGAAGCTTGTCCAGGGGAAGTAAGACCCTCGCCAAAGCAGAATCCAGAGTCAGGTCCAGTCTCAATGAAGGGATCAGGGTGGATTTCTTACAGGGTTCTGACAGTGATCAACAGATCGCCCAACAGGGCTGAATGAGAGTCCACTCTCAACAGGAGATTGTCAAGATACCCCAGTACCACAATCCCCTGTTGGCGCAGCAATGCCAACACCGGGGCCAGTACTTTGGTAAAATCCCTGGGGGGTGGAGGCTAGACCAAAGGGTAACACCACAAATTGATAATGCTCCTCTGCTACGGAAAAGCAAAGAAGCCGCTGATGCCCAGTGAGATAGGGATGTTTAGATATGCCTCCTTGATATCTATGGAGGCCAAGAAGTCTCCCTGCTGTAGGGACGCCACTACCGTGTGGATGGATTCCACCTGAAACCTCTGTGTCCGCACAGAGCGGTTCAGAGCCTTGAGATCCAGGATTGGACGCACCTTGCCCTCTTTTCCAGGCACAGTAAACAGGTTTGAATAAAACCCTTGAAAGCATTCCTGGGAACTGGCACAATCACCCCTTGTGCAAGCAGATCTTGTACTGCCTCTCGTAGATCCCTTAACCGGTCTGTAGATGGATGAAGATTGGACGGGAAGAACCTGTCCAACGGTCGGGACCAGAATTCGATCTTACACCCTTATCGGATCAGTTTGTAAACCCATTTTTCCTGAATCAAGGAAGTCCATGGTTCCTGAAAGAAGAGAAGAGGTCACCACACCCCAGAAGCAGGTGAGGGCGCCCCTTCATGCAGACTTTGATTTACCTGACTATGGCTTCTTGGAACCCCCAGAAGACCTGAACGGTTTTTCTTTTTCTTGCGACCCAGAGGTACGAAAAAGCCGCCTATGAAGGAAGGCCCCTCTTTATGATGTGGCGCCTTGCCCTTAGACGATTGAGGAAGAAGAGTACTCTTCCCACCCGTAAGACCTTTGATCAGTTCATCCAGAGAGGATCCAAACAACCTCTCTCCCATAAAGGGATGATCAGCCAAGGCCTTCTTGGAAACCTAGTCCACCGACCAGCTTTTTAACCATACCATGCGTGTAATGGCAATCCCCACTGCAGACACCCTGGCCACTAGGGGGGCTGCATCCAAGGACGCATCCCACATAAACACAAGGGCTTGAGCCATCTGGTCCAGGAGTTCAATCAGCACCGGGGGGAGCTGTTCAGATCCTAAGTTCCCCTAAGTAACTTCACCTTTTCAGTGACTGTCTGTTACACCAGAATGTTCACAAAGATTGGTTTTAATATGGAACACATGTAAATGGCAGGAAAGAGCCTCCACCCGTCTATCCACGGGGTCTGTAAAGGCCAGGGATTCCTCCACCGGAACCACAGTAGAGTTATTCAATCTGGAAACTGGGTGATCCACCTTTGGTGGCAGGGTCCATTGAGTGGAAACAGCCACCGCAAAGGGATAATGGCGTTTAAAGCAATTGGGCACCACTAACATGTGCTTGATGCCGCCATTGTTCTTTAACAATATTGTCAAAAGCTCCGGATAAGGAAACACCTTGCCTGACTTCTGGGCTTTGCAGGAGCCAAAAGACACCTGCGTACCTAACGCTGTAGATTCATCTGCCATTTTTAAAGTTTCTCGCACGGAAACTATGAGTGCTTCCACCAATGCACGTTCCCATACAACGACTGAAGAGGACAGGTCCTCTTCACCATCAGAATGCAAGGACACTGATCCATGCGGATGGGGAGAATCCGTGGCGGCCATATCTGCCTCAGAATCTGAGTATACCACCGATGGAGGTGAAAGCAGCGGACATTTGTGGCTACCAATACTCTTGGACACATAATCTACCTATGACACCAGGCTTTCCAAGACTGCTGTAAAAGCAGACAGAGACTGCAACCCAGAAGGTCCCGCAGTCGCACTGAGGGGCTCTGTAGGTTAAACATTGTCCTGGGACTCAATTTTTTACTGATTTAAAATAATGCTGTGTCACTTTAAAAAGACTGCAAAATAGCGATCCCACCGCCGCACTAGCGGTATCACAAATCCCAATCCAGTACAATCTGATAGCAGAGTGACTAAGGAAAATCTACAAGGGACCCCAAAAACATTACCCAACCGCTCAGGAGGCTTCCTGGAACGTTCTGTGAAACAAAGTAAAAACGATCTGACACAGGAAAAAGAGATAGGAAAAAATGCCTGGGTCATTGCTAGATCAAATGTGTCATGTCTGCTGCCTGTCCAGCGATCTGGACTGCTAGAAAATGGCCGCCCAATGCATTCCTATGGGGAGCTAACAGAAAATGGCTGCACATACATTGTCAATGGAAAATAACAAGCACAAATCTACAGCAAAATGGCGGCTCGTGCAGTCTCCCGGACCCCTGAGGGGGGTCCCAGACAAGTGGCATCGGAAGTTCCTTAACAAAAGACCCCACCAGGACAGTTGACCCCCGCAGGAACACCGCAACGGTCTTAATATTACTGCGAACCAAGGTAGGAACCTACTAGGGGAAGGGCGGGAATAACTAGAGGGGGGGACCTGGTATGTCCAAGAGGCCATGGGAGCCGAGGGATCCCCTGAGGGTCTGACCATTCCCAGGAGGTGGCCCACATCCACCCCAAGACCGCCAGAGGATTGGGGGACAGCATACCACGGTACCAGGTGGGCGCCACTTCGAAAAGACCACCTCCCACCTGGGGTGGGGGTGCTGCCAGCCAGGGGGTACGTTGCGACTCAGGATGTTCCAGGTCATCACGTCCCAGCGAGACGGTTCACTTGCAGGCTCGTCCCCATCCATCGGGGCTCTTTCGTGGCGAGGCCTAGTGCTGGACTATAACCTGCTCACGCTCACTGGCCAGGCTGGGAGACCTTAAGGATCTAGATTATAGAGTCCGAAATCCAGCCAGGTGTTACTTGTAGTTCTCCAGGAACTCTAAGCTAGTAAATAAAAATTACATATAACAAAAATTTCCCTTTTAAATAGCTAAGACCGAAAGCCCTAGCAGGGAACTAGGTCCTACTTCTAAACTAGGCAGAAACAAAACTAAGGGCTGTAGCAGAGTGTGTGGGGTTATGCCTACAGGGACAGCCCCATAGGCGTGGTAAAGCTTTTTCCTGCCTATTGTCCTATTCCTGATTAAAGGAACATAACCCAATGGTCTAAGAAGATATGGAGCTGTGTCTGCCAATGAACAATAGAGAAAACATGTTTGTTATTTTATTTTTAAACAAAAATGAGACTTTACAACCACTTTAATTAGCAGCCAGGAAATTTGAAAAAATGTAGTGTAGATAGCTAATACAGTAGACACACATTCTAGTAAAAACATTCCTGCAAGTATCCATTCACACCATCAGATATTTATGTGCATTACAACAGTAGGGCTCCATGCACACTAGCTTTTTATTTTTAGCTCACAGAAGCTGTTATTAGCATTCTGCTCCTAGAAGTGAAATAGTGTAATCCTATGTGTCCATGCACACTACTTAGCATTTTTGAGCTTCAGCATCTAGGAGCAGAAAAAAATGTGTTTTTGTAGAGTTTTTCCAGCAGAAAAAAAGCTGAATGCTCCTAGCTGCTTCTAAATGCTCCTAGCTGCTTCTAAATGCTACTAACAGCTTTTTTTTTTTATTCATGTACTGCAAAAATGTTAATAAAATGCTAATGCTTCTAAAAGCTGCTAAAATGCTGCTAGAAGCTGGCACAAAAACGCAATTATCAGCATATTTCATCTAGCGTTTTTTTCTAGCTTTTTTTGAGCTTATGAAAAACGCTAGTGTGCATGGAGTCTAAAAAATGAAAACTAGCTACCATTATAATCTATGACGCTATTCACATCCGTGTGTTGCATTAGAGGGCTGTGTATTGTATTTTTGTAAAATTCTGTTTGCTTCATCTTTTATGCATTTTTGTAAAAAGGTCAAATTATAGTCAAAGGTAACGCATGGAAAACACACTAAAAAGCTATATGGTTTTTAATTATTTCATTTTTCAAGTCACGTATCCATATTACCACGAAGTGACGAAAATGTGGAGAAGGTAAAAAACACATCTTATCATGCATTAACTTTTATCACAACGCATTAAGGTTATGTGTACACAAGACTGCACAGTAAATCGCAATGCTTTATCACCCTGGCTAGTGTTAGGTTTGGCTGTGGTAGGGAACTAAAATGCGTATAACACTGTTATTTATTTTTTTATTTTAATTTTTAACTTTATTTTATCACACAGTGACACTTCATTCACGCCACTGCAAAGCACCATGGTGCTTGGTGCTGTTGTGTAGTGACATGCGGTGTGGAAAATTGCAGACGTGCTGCATTTTTCCGCACTGCACCACACGTCACACCGGCATTGTGGTGTAAAACAATTGTTTTCTATGTGCCCTAGCAGTGACCTGCGTCTACCCAGTGCGAAAAACTCAGGTCACTACGCATAGTGTGAATGGGCCATACAAATGCATAATGCAATTCAAGTAAAACGCGTGTGCGTTTTCTAAAGTGATGGTGTGACTGTGAACGAGCCCTAATACAAACTGTTCACCAACACTACTACTAATGACACACCACAAGGTGGCAGCCATGTACTCAAAAATTAAAATGGAGAAGAGCTGCAATACAGTAAGGGACTGTAGGTTTATAAAGTACAGTATAACTAAAGGCTAAACTTATTTTTTTTCAATTTTGGATATGGTGTTGTAGTTGGGCATGACTTAGAACACCTGTTAGTTTTTATTGCTGTCTGTGCCCCCACTAGGGAGATTCACCCTCAGTTTTTGTTCTGTTTAGCATTATCACCAAAAGTAAAAGAAAATCCCAAATTAAGGGTTAACACCAGAACAGGAATAGAGGGGAAATCTTATAATAAGAACGCTAGTTCTGGTGACACCCCAGGATTCCATCACTTTGGAGGGATTTCCTCTCACTTCATGTTTTAGCTATGGGACAGGAAGTGAAGTTAAATCTCCCAAAGCAAACACAGATGGCAAAAAACGGACAGGGGTTAAAATCCTCCCTTCAAACTGGAAAAAGTTTAGTTCTACTTTAGGAATATTTCATTTTTAGTGCTCTTACCCTTCTCTACCTTCCTTCCCCCAGTACTTTGAGAACAGAATATACAGATGCATCTCAAAAAATTAAAATATCCTCAAACGGATAATTTATTTCAGTAATTCAATTCAGAAAGTGAAACGTATACAGTATCTCACTAAAGTGAGTACACCCCTCACATTTTTGTAAATATTTTGTTATATCTTTTCATGTGACAACACTGAAGAAATGACACTTTGCTACAATGTAAAGTAGTGAGTGTACAGCTCGTATAACAGTGTAAATTTGCTGTCCCCTCAAAATAACTCAACACACAGCTATTCATGTCTAAACCGCTCGTGACAAAAGTGAGTACACCCCTAAGTGAAAATGTCCAATTTGCCCAATTAGGCATTTTCCCTCCCCGGTGTCACATGATTCGTTAGTGTTACAAGGTCTCATGTGTGAATGGGGAGCAGGTGTATTAAATTTGTTGTTATCGATCTCACTCTCTCATACAGGTCACTGGAAGTTCAACATGGCCCCTCATGGTAAAGAACTCTCTGAGGATCTGAAAAAAGTATTGTTGCTCTACATGTAGATGGCCTAGGCTATAAGAGGATTGCCAAGACCCTGAAACTGAGCTGCAGCACAGTGCCAAGACCATACAGCAGTTTAACGGGACAGGTTCCACTCAGACCAGGCCTCGCCATGGACGACCAAAGAAGTTGAGTGCACGTGCTCAGCATCATATCCAGAGGTTGTCTTTGGGAAATAGATGTATGAGTGCTGACGGCATTGCTGCAGAGGTTGAAGGTGTGCGGGGTCAGCCTGTCATTGCTTAACCATACGGCGTACACTGCATCAAATTGGTTTGCATGGCTGTCGTCCCAGAAGGAAGCCTCCTCTATAGATGATGCACAAGAAAGCCTGCAAACAGTTTGCTGAAGACAAGCAGACTCAGGACATGGATTACTGGAATCATGTCCTGTGGTCTGATGAGACCAAAATAAACTTATTTAGTTCAGATAGTGTCAAGTGTGTGTGGCGGCAACCAGGTGAGAAGTAAAAAGATGAGTGTGCCTTGCCTACAGTCAAGCATGGTGTTGGGAGTGTCATGGTCTGGGGCTGCATGAGTGCTGCTGGCACTGGGGAGTTCATCGAGGGAACCATGAATGCCGACATGTTCTGTGACAAACTGAAGCAAAGCATTATCCCCTCCCTTCGGAGACTGGGCTGCAGGGCAGAATTCCAACACGATAAGGACCCCAAACACAGCTTAAGAAGCTGAGGGTAAAGGTGATGGACTGGCCAAGCATGTCTCTAGACCTAAACCCTATTGAGCATCTGTGGGGTATCCTCAAAAGGATGGCGGAGAAACACAAGGTTTCTAACATTCACCAGCTCTGTGATGTTATTACGGAGGAGTGGAAGAAGACTCAAGTGGCAAGCTGTGAAGCTCTGATGAACTCCATGCCAAAGAGGTTTAAGGCAGTGCTGGAAAATAATGGTGGCCACACAAAATATTGACACTTTGGGCCCAATTTGGACATTTTAATTTAGGGGTGTACTCACTTTTGTTGCCAGCGGTTAAGATATTAATGGCTGTGTGTTGAGTTATTCTGAGGGGACAGAAAACTTACACTTTTATACAAGCTGTAAACTCACTACTTTATATTGTAGCAAAGTGACATTTCTTCAGTGTTGTCACATGAAAGATATAATAAAATATTTCCAAAAATGTGAGGGTTGTACTCACTTTTGTGAGATACTGTATATTATATAGATTCATTACAAACAGGATGATATATTTCAAGCATTTCTTTTTCAGTATCTCAGAAAATTAGAATATTACCTGAGACCAATAAAAAAAAATGATTTTTAATACAGAAATGTTGGCTTATTGAAAAGTATGTACATGTTCAGTATAGTATGCACTCAATACTTGGTTAGGGCTCCTTTTGCATGAATTACTGCATAAATGCGACGTGATATGGAGGCAATCAGCCTGTGGCACTGCTGAGGTGTTTTGGAAGCCCAGGTTGCTTGGATAGAAGCCTTCAGCTCGTCTGCATTGTTATTTCCGGTGTCTCTCATCTTCCTCTTGACATTACCCCACAGATTCTCTTTGGGGTTTAGGTCAGGCGAGTTTGCTGGCCAATCAAGCACAGTGATACCATGATCATTAAAGCAGGTATTGGTAGTTATGGCAGTGTGAGCAGGTGCCAAGTCCTGCTGGAAAATGAAATCAGCATCTCCATAAAGCTGGTCAGCAGAGGGAAGCATGGACAGTGCCTTGCCTACATGAATTTCCTGCTAGAGGGCTACCCTGACTTTGGACTTGATAAAACAGAGTGGACCAACATCAGCAGATGACATGGCTCCCCAAATCATCACTGACTGTGGAAATGTCACTCTGGACCTCATGCAATGTGCAAAATTTACTTTCATTCGAAAAGAGGACTTTGGACCTTTGAGCCACAGTCTGATCCTTTTTCTCCTTAGTCCCCCTGATGTTGTCTCTGGTTCGGGAGTGGCTTGACACAAGGAATGCGACAGTTGCAGCCCATCGCCTGGATACATCTGTGTGTTGTGGCTCTTGAAGCACTGACACCAGCCGTAGTCCACACCTTGTGAATCTCCCCCAAATTCTTGAATGGCCTTTACTTCACAGTTCTCTCAATGTTGTGGTTATTATCTTTGTTGCTTGTGCACCTTTTTCTACCACACTTTTTCTTTCCACCTTAACTTTCCATTAAGATGCTTGGATACAGCACTTTGTGAACAGACAGCTTTTTTTAGCAATGACCTTTTTTGACTTACCCTCCTTGTGGACGGTGTCAATGACTGTCTTCTGGACCATTGTCAAGTCAGCAGTCTTCCCCATGATTATGTAACCTACTGAACCAAACTGAAAGACAATTTAAAAGCTCAAGAAACCTTTACAGGTGTTTTGAGTAGGTTAGCTGATTAGAGTGTGACACCATGAGTCTACAATATTAAACTTTTTTACAATATTTACATTTTTAGAGATACTGAATTCTGGGTTTTCACTAGCTGTATGCCATAATCATCAAAATTAAAAGAAAAAAATGCTTGAAATATATCACTCTGTTGTAATGAATCTATATAGTTTATGAGTTTCACTTTTTGAATTGAATTACTGAAATAAGTTAACTTTTTGATGATATTCTAATTTTTTTAGATGCACCTGTAGTTAACTACTAAGTAGATCTTCACTGTGTGACCTGCTTACTCTTCCAGGCTATATTTGACCTTGATCAATGCAGTTTCCATTCACTGCAGTGAAACAGGGCCTGACATCCTCTTCCTACTTTAGCATGCCTGGAAGACCAGTCCACACACATTTGGCCACAGACACAGAATTTATGATTAAAGTTCTTTAAATTAAAAAAATATATGTATTCAGAAATATAACATGGTTGATGGTTAAATGAGTGTGGTAGGTTGTTTAATTTTATATCTATCCTCCCTGGACATAAGTAAGTACACCAAAAAAGTAGACTCACACAGGAGATAACAACTAATGGTCAAGGCCTTCTAGAATATGACATGCTGTTTCCCTTTATAGTCAATTAAAGCAGCGGAAGACCAGTCCACACACATTTGGCCACAGACACAAAATTTATGATTAAAGTTCTGCAAAATAAAAAATAAAATGTATTCAGAAATAAAACATGTTAGATGGTTAAATGAGTGTGGTGGGTTGTTTAATTTTATATCTATCCTCCCTGGAGATAAGCTATAAGTACACCAAAAAATTAGATTCACGCAGGAGATAACAACTAATGGTCAAGGCCTCCTAGAATACGACATGCTGTTTCCCTTTATAGTCAATTAAAGCAGTGGTCCCAACTTTTTTGGCACCAGACACGGGTTTCATGGCAGACAATTTTTCCAGAATCCCGGGGGAGGGGCGTTAAAGGGTGGATGGGTCTGGGGATGGGATATCCACGGAGTCTGCCCTTGGGTCCCCTTTACAGCACAGTCCCCCTTTTATATCAGTGTCCTCACTCAGTTCCCCTTCACATCACATTACATTACATTTCAGTGCCCCTTTACAGTGCAGTCCCCTTCACATTGCTGTGCCCCTTTACATTAATGTAATGGGAACTATTCTGTAAAGGGGGCACTGTAATGTAAAAGGGGGCTGTGATGTAAAGGGGACTGCGCTGTAAAGAGGGCACTGTAATGTAAAGGAGGAACTGTGATGGGAAGAGGACTGCTCTGTAAAGGGGGCTCTGTGATGTAAAAGTGGGCTGTGATGTAAACGCGACTGTACTGTAAAGGGGGCACTATGATATAAAGGGGACTGCACTGAAGAGGAACACTGTAATGGTTACATTGCCCCTTTACAGTGTAGTCCCCTTTATATTACAGTCAGGGCTGCTGATAAGGCAGAACAGCAAGCTCCCTGTACTGGGCAAGGAGCAGATCAATTCAAAAGGGTGGCCCACACTCCTGATAAGCAGGACTGCAGGCTGTACTGTCTTTTTGTAGACACCAATCCTCTTCTGCCTCCCCCTGCAGTGCTGCCAGCTTCTCCTCCTGTATCTCCCTCCAGCTGCACTGAAGGGGAAGTGGTTCTAGCACATGCACCCCTTCCATCTGCTGTGCAGGCCCCCCTGTGTGCCCCTTTCCCCTGCAGTACTTCCAGCTTCCCTCCTCTCCTCCGCTGCTGGCAGCTGTTGAAGGCACACAGGGGATGTTTCAGGATGGAGAGCGGAAGAAGGGATCCATAAATATTTAATTTATGGGCCCCTTCCTTTCCTAAATTAACACAGTGAGTGATCATTACAAATCACTCCCGTGTCTATTCATCACTGAAGCATAGTAAACTGTGTGTGTAAGGGGGGGGGGGCCTGTCAGGTAGGCTGTATGAGGCCCCGTGATTTCTAATAGCAGCCCTGATTACAGTGCCCCTAGCAAATACAGCCTCCTCCATCACAGTGCCCCTGGAGTCTGCACCACACAACCCCCCCCCCCCCGCTTTCCTTTCTAACATGAAACTTCCCCATTCTCATCTATGCCTCCCCTGCACAGGACTCCAGGGAAGGGCAGAGGCTGTGATCAATCCGTGTGTCCTCTCTCTCCCCTGCATGCCCATCCTAGCAGCAGGGCAGGGGGTGGAAGGAGCTCTCCATTCCAATCTGCAGCTCTTCCTGCCCCCTGCCTTGCTGATAGGATGACATTGTCAGCAGAGGTGCTGGGAGAGGACACACAAGCATGGCCCAAAAGAAGAAAGTGAGTGTCCACCACGGTCTGTGATAGCCTCATCTCCTGCTGTGGTGTCTGGTTATCAACAGTCCATGGATCTGCACCGTTCCACATCCCGGCGGTTGGGGAACCCTGAATTAAAGACCTGTTGCAATGAAAAAATGATCCACATTTGGTGGGGTAGGCGTTAAAGTGTTGTCTGGAGGGGCTGAGTCTCAGTGTGATGTACCCAAACAAGTGATCAAATATACTTACTGCAAAATGCTTTAGTATTAAAGAATAATTTATTTTCATTTAATTTCCTGCTCACTTTGCTTTCTAATGCATCGATGCTACGATAACTATGCAACTGCTAGTGTCAGTTATACATAAATGAGATAAAATAGCATAAAGGTGACTGTGGATTTCCCAGAATTGATAAAGAGCAAAGCACAAGAGCACCACAACATGCTGAACTACTTTTGTTAATTCACCCTTACTGAATGAAACCCTTGGGCACTAGCCAAAAAATGGCAGTGTCTATTATAGCAGTGGTTCTTAACCACTGGGCTGTAGCCCACTGCTGGGCCATAGAGTTCTCCTGGGCCTCCAGCTAGCTGCAAATCCCTTAAAATTCAGCTCTGGGAAATCTAAACATTATCCCTTTCAGTGCGACTGTGCTCATACTGCAAGGGTTAACTGCTTGTTTATGTCTAGGAGAAAGCAAACAGGCACTTTTACCTACTCGATTCTCTGTAGATGGTGTTCCTCTATGCTCCAGTGGTGGACTGTGTTCCTTATAGTGTCCTCAAGTCCAGTGCAGAGCTATGTACCCTGCATCAAGACATCAAGAACTTAGAACGATGGAGCTTTGGGGAGAAGCAGGGCCGGACTGGGAATAAAATTCAGCCCTGGAAAAAATGTCATACCAGCCCCATAGCAATATTATACCGGCCCAACAGCATAGCGCCATTATTTCCTTGTTCATAAAAGGGAAAACCATGCATTTTAAAGCAAATTTGAAGAGTGTATTATACATAGATAAGATAGATATGAAAGCATATAGTGCTTTATATATAAAAGAGCAAATTCTAGTTAAAAGTGGTAAAAGTGCGGACATGGTAAAGGAGATGTCAGAGGCTCTGCCCACATGGTACAGGACATGTCAGGGGCTGTACGGACATGGTACAGGACATGTCAGGGGCTGTGTGGACATGGTACAGGACATGTCATAGGCTGTGCGGACATGGTACAGGAGATGTCAGGCTGTGCGGACATGGTACAGGACATGTCAGGGGCTGTGCGGACATGGTACAGGACATGTCAGGGGCTGTGCGGACATGGTACAGGACATGTCAGGGGCTGTGCGGACATGGTACAGGACATGTCAGGGGCTGTGCGGACATGGTACAGGACATGTCAGGGGCTGTGCGGACATGGTACAGGACATGTCAGGGGCTGTGCGGACATGGTACAGGACATGACAGGGGCTGTGCGGACATGGTACAGGACATGTCAGGGGCTGTGCGGACATGGTACAGGACATGTCAGGGGCTGTGCGGACATGGTACAGGACATGTCAGGGGCTGTGTGGACATGGTACAGGACATGTCATGGGCTGTGCGGACATGGTACAGGACATGTCAGGGGCTGTGCGGACATGGTACAGGACATGTCAGGGGCTGTGCGGACATGGTACAGGACATGTCAGGGGCTGTGCGGACATGGTATAGGAGAGGTCAGAGGATGTGCGGACATGGTACAGGAGAGGTCAGGGGCTGTGCGGACATGGTACAGGACATGTCAGGGGCTGTGCGGACATGGTACAGGACATGTCAGGGGCTGTGTGGACATGGTACAGGACATGTCATGGGCTGTGTGGACATGGTACAGGACATGTCAGGGGCTGTGCGGACATGGTACAGGACATGTCAGGGGCTGTGCGGACATGGTACAGGACATGTCAGGGGCTGTGCGGACATGGTATAGGAGAGGTCAGAGGATGTGCGGACATGGTACAGGAGAGGTCAGAGGATGTGCGAACATGGTACAGGAGAGGTCAGAGGCTGTGAGGACATGGTACAGGAGATGTCAGAGGTTGCAGACATGATGAGGGGGGTGGGATGAGTGGCAGCAGGGGTGGTGGTGAGGGGGGTGGAATCAGTGGAAGCTGTGGTGATGGTGAGCGGGGTGGGATAAGTGGCAGCAGGGGTGGTGGGATCGGTGGCAGCGGTGGTGGTGAGGGGGGTGGGATCAGTGGCATCAGGGGTGGTGGTGAGGGGGTTGGGATCGGTGGCAGCAGGGGTGGTGATGAGGGGGGTGGGATCGGTGGCAGCAGGGGTGGTGATGAGGGGGGTGGGATCGGTGGCAGTGGTGGTGAGGGGGGTGGGAATCGGTGGCAGTGGTGGTGGTGGTGAGGGGGGTGGGAATCGGTGGCAGTGGTGGTGGTGGTGAGGGGGGTGGGAATCGGTGGCAGTGGTGGTGAGGGGGATGGGAATCGGTGGCAGTGGTGGTGAGGGGGGTGGGAATCGGTGGTAGTGGTGAGGGGGATGGGAATCGGTGGCAGTGGTAGTGAGGGGGGTGGGAATCGGTGGCAGTGGTGGTGAGGGGGGTGGGAATCGGTGGCAGTGGTGAGGGGGATGGGAATCGGTGGCAGTGGTGGTGGTGGTGAGGGGGGGGGAATCGGTGGCAGTGGTGGTGAGGGGGGTGGGAATCGGTGGCAGTGGTGAGGGGAGATTAGTGGCAGTGGTGATGGGGGGTGCCATCCTCCCCACCGCCACTGCTTCCCCCCCATCCTATTAGGGATAAGATCTGTGGGGGTGGTGAGATCAGCAGGGGGCAGTGGTGGTCTGGTGGAGGTCGGAGGATGGGATCAATAATTGCACTGCAGTCTGCTGATTTTTATTACTAACTTGGTCAGAAGACAGTCGGACTCGATTCCCCGGGCGGGTGCGATCATGCTGCTGGGCTGGCGTCCATGTAGTGGGTCCCTCGGCGCCGTCACCGTGACCGTCCGTCTTGCTGACAGTCACATGATCCACCGCCGGCCGGCGCCACGCAGCCGGCCGCTCCCGCCAGATCTGACGTCATGCCGCTCATAGCGGCTGAGGTACTACAGACTTCACCAGGGCTTCAGCGGCCATCACAGCGCGGCCGCGTCTTAAAGCGGCCACAATAGCGGCCGCGTCTTAAAGCGGCCACAATAGCGGCCGTGTCTTAAAGCGGCCACAATAGCGGCCGCGTCTTAAAGCGGCCACAATCTCAAAGCGGCCCCAGGGCCGGCGGCCCACCGGGAAATTTCCCGATATCCCGGAAGGCCAGTCCGGCCCTGGGGAGAAGACACAGTCCAGCAGCACAAAGAAACAAGTAAGTAAATCTACTTTTCCATGCACTCTAGACCTAAACATTCAGTTAAAGTCAAAATGGCTACCTATCCTACCCACCCCCAACCCTAAACACTTACCTGACTCCTGTCACCACTCCAGTGTTACCCTGGCTGCAGCGCTGCTCTTCTCACTCCTTGGTTTCACAGGAGACACTAAGAGCAGCAGGAGCCATAAGCTCAGGAGCACAATGCTCATGGGTGCCTCCATAGCACCTGGCTTGCTAAGGAGGCATTTGGAGGAAGGAGAAACGGACAGCACCAGGGGGACTGCCAAAATGGGGGTAAGGGCAAAATATTGCACAGAGC
Source organism: Pelophylax lessonae (assembly GCF_965119305.1). NCBI lineage: Eukaryota > Metazoa > Chordata > Amphibia > Anura > Ranidae > Pelophylax > Pelophylax lessonae. The sequence continues at coordinate 354,691,544 of NC_138769.1, read as the reverse complement.
AGGTAAGTATACCATCTTTTTTATTTTAACCAAGCCCTTTAAAAGATTTAGGTTCCCGGGAGGCAGGGCGTGGTTTAAGATCATGTGACCGCAGTGATTGGCTGTCACGGCGGTCATGCGAACCGAAAACTTGCGATTGCATGCAGAGATAGGGAGCTTTTGGCTAGGCATCGCTAACTGTGCCCGAAGTGTGCAGGGCGTGCGCTCTCGGCACTGCGGTATTAACTGCAATTCACACAAATATGTGGCCTCTCAGCGCCAAGGCCCAGGCACTGAGAGGCCGAATATTTGCGTGCCACCGGCGCCAAGGGGTAATAGAAAAAAAAATTAACCTTTAGAATCACTTAAACCCTTGCAGTGAAGACACAGCCCCACTGCAAGAGAGAATTTTTTAAGTTTGCTGGAGTTGCTGAAGTTGGGCTTTAACCACCCATAGTGCCACCCAGCTCGAATAGTGCCATCCAACATCCCATAGTGGCCCACGGGTATCCACAAGTACCCTGAGAGCCCTCAGCCTTTAACTACCCCCCAGCCTGTTCCAGAGCCTCTAGACCTCCATAGTGTCCCAATCTCCAACAGTGCCTCCTTTAGAAACGGCTAACCTACAAGGCCAGCAAGTCTGCTGCAGCGTCCCCCAACCTATTCCACAACCTCATTCCACTCCTCCCACCCCCTCCCAGAGTGACTACCAGCCCCATCCAGAGCCTTCCAGCAGTTCATTACCTATTTTGCAATCCCATACATTTACTGTGTGAGTACAAAACTTTATTTTTTACTGTTATGGCATGGAAGATTTAAGAAAAACTTACCGGACCCTAGCCTCAAAAAGGTTGAGATAATAAAAGGTAATTGAGGTATTCTAACTGTAACATTGATAAAAGCTCACATTCTCAACTGTGACACTGATAAGCACCTTCTGTAGCATTTCCCAAAGTGTTTTTTTACAGTAAAAATTGCGCTATATGTAAAGAAATGTAAATAAAATGGCTAGGCATTTTTTTAGTGTATACTTATATCACTATACGAATTAGCACGAACTGTAAAAAAAAAAAAAAACAATCTTCCTAGAAATAGAAGCCTACAAATCAATTATGACTTTTGCAAGTGCTCAGAAACCTAAAATATTCTGTAATATGAGGTTCAGTCGCCCAGAAATATGGAGGTATAATAGGTACAGTATACAGTTTTGTATAGTAAGCTTGGTAAGTATAAAAGAAACAGAAAATATGAATTCCATGATTGGTTTTGAACATAGCCCAAGTGTTAAAATGTATGTAGATCAAAAAGAAAAGAGTATAATATTGCAGCTTTCCAGTCCTTAGATGTCGTTGCTGCATTACTTTTCTTTTTTAGACTGTTTTTTTTCTTTATTATCACCTAGTGATCTGGCCAGTAAACTTGTTATTTTTCAATTTCCTTTACCCCTTTCGCTGCCAGGCCCGAATGGTATAAGCAGGGCCATCTTACCGAATGGGCACGCTGGGAAGTTGCCCGGGGGCCCCACTTGTCCGGGGGGCCCCACCTGCCCAGCAACCCAGCCCCAGCCAAGCATTAGTCCTGATTCACATGTTAGTCCTGATTCGCCTGTCGGCCCTGCGCTGCTTTTAGGCCACTTGGGCCATGGAGGGGGAGCCCACAACTGCAGGAATGCCTGTCCGCCTCCACGGGAACAGGACTCCCAAGGGAACAGGCACGAAACAGAGTCTGACTCCCCTCCGTGTGTGTGTTCACCGAACCCAGCCGTCGAACTTGGAAGCTGTCATTAGCCTTGTACTGCTGTACCAATAAATATCGCCTTATCGATAATTTGCATTTTTATTCTTGTGGGTGATTGTGTAGGCAGGGCCCCAGTGCACTGCATTGCCCGGGGCCCTTTAATGCTCTTAAGATGGCACTAGGTATACTGACCTACAGTACTGCTTCCAGCTTGCCAGGTCCATACGCCATATTCCTCACATTCCATCTTCTGTTAAAGGCTCATGGTCACTTCAGTGACTATGAATTTATATCAGAACTGTTGATGCTTGCTGAACAAAGCAATAGCTCTGATTAGCAGCTAACAAGCTGAGAGCTATTAACCTAAAATGTGACCCACCTCCTCCAACCCACTGCTACTGCAGCGTCACTCACCTCTCACTCGCTGCTTCCTCCCCTCCACTTCCCTGCACTAGCTGCCAAACTGCCCCCCCCCCCCTTACTGACCTCTTCCCCCCAGCATCTGCGTCCCACAAGGCCGAATGTGCAGCTCAGCTTACAGTGGCCGGGCAGATCCTGTGTGCCGGGATGACTGGCTCCAGGGCATGCACAGTACCAATGTCCAAACTTCTTCAAATAGATATGGACCCTTCTTTTTTTGGGGGGGAGTGGCTTTGTTTTCTGTAATTTTGTAACCATAAAGTCAGAAACTAATCAGTTATTATTTTGAAAATCAGAAAAGAAGTGTGAAATGTAAACTAACCCAAATAATTAAAGTGGAACCCAAGCCAAAAAAGAGTTAGAAACTTTGTTGGGGTTTTTCAGTGGTGGCCGCCGCCCCCCTATCCATGCGTCCGGCCCCCTAATCTGCATGCAGGGGCGCCGGATGCATGGAGTTCAATGGGGCTTTTTTTTTTTTTTTTTGCATGACCTGATTAGAGCCAGAGGCTCTAATAGGCCGCAGCAAAGGGTGGACCCGGGGCGCAGAGCAGTGCGCCCCGAGCCCACCCATTGTGTGACAATAACGAATGAAAATTCGCTATTGTCACACGGATCCTCCTCCTGGCCAATGAGGGAGCGGGTCCGATACGCGCTTCCTGATTGGCCGCAAGGCAAACCCCATGCCATTGGCCGAGGAGGAGGCGGGAGCGGGAGGACTCGAGGAGACGCTGGGGGATTGAAGAGAAGCCACCGCCGGGACACTGAGGAGAAGCCACCGCCGGGACTGAGGAGAAGGCGCCACCGCTGTACGCTGGTCACTGCATTGAAAGGGGGCATGTACGCCGGTCACTGCATTGAAAGGGGGCATGTACGCTGGTCTCTGCATTGAAAAGGGGGCATGTACGCTGGTCTCTGCATTGAAAAGGGGCATGTATGCTGGTCACTGCATTGAAAGGGGGCATGTACGCTGGTCTCTGCATTGAAAGGGGGCATGTACGCTGGTCACTGCATTGAAGGGGGCATGTACGCTGGTCTCTGCATTGAAGGGGGCATGCACGCTGGTCTCTGCATTGAAGGGGGCATGTACGCTGGTCATTGCATTGAAGGGGGCACGCTGGTCACTGTGCATTGAAAGGGGACACGCTGGTCACTGTGCATTGAAAGGGGGCACGCTGGTCACTGTGCATTGAAAGGGGGCACGCTGGTCACTGTGCATTGAAAGGGGGCACGCTGGTCTCTCTGCATTGAAAGGGGGCACACTGGTCTCTCTGCATTGAAAGGGGGTACACTGGTCTCTCTGCATTAAAAGGGGGCACGCTGGTCTCTCTGCATTGAAAGGGGGAACGCTGGTCTCTCTGCATTGAAAGGGGGTACGTTGGTCACTCTGCATTGAAAGGGGGCACACTTAATTACTGAAGGCCCCTTTCACACTTTTGCAACCTTAAAGTCACGCAATTTTTTACAGCGCTTTTTGCCACAAAGCAATGCCTATTAAATTTTTCTGTTTGTGCCCCCCCCCCCCCCCAAAAAAAAGTTTGAGCACCAGCCGCCACTGTTTTTTTTTTTCTGCCTGTGTCTCGGTTGGGCAGATATCCCTTTACTTCCTGTACCGCAAACAAATGAAGAAATACGTACTAGTCTCTTCAAAATAGGAAGAAATTCTATCTTAGACAGCTGCCACTGGAACACATTTCAATTGGGAGATCTCCTACCTACTCATGTTCCGGTAACAACAATAAAGTTTGGATTCTTTCTGTCCCAGTGATAATGGTCACTATGACAAAACTTAAGAATGGACCAATAAAGTGGAAAGAGAGGGTATCAGGACAATATCCCCCTGGACAATATCCCCCGGACAATATCCCCCCGGAAAACATCCGCCTGGACATAATCCCCCCGGATAATATCCCCCCGGGACAACATCCCCCGGGCAATATTCCCCGGGACATAGGGTTAGAGTTAGAGGGATATTGTCTAGGGGGATATTGTCCAGGGAAGATATTGTCCGGGGGTATATTGTCCGGGGGGATGTTGTCCCGGGGGGATATTGTCCGGGGGGATGTTGTCCAGGGGGATATTGTTCGGGGGGATATTGTCCGGGGGGATATTGTCCTAGAATCGCACAAAGTACTCTGGACAGTGGTATGAGGAGGCCTGTAATGCACACAGTACTCTGGACAGTGGTCTGAGGAGGCCTGTAATTCACACAGTGCTCTGAACAGTCGTCTGAGGAGGCCTGTAATGCACACAGTACTCTGGACAGTGGTCTGAGGAGGCCTGTAATGCACACAGTACTCTGGACAGTCATCTGAGGAGGCCTGTAATGCACACAGTACTCTGGACAGTCATCTGAGGAGGCCTGTAATGCACACAGTACTCTAGACTGTCATCTGAGGAGGCCTGTAATGCACACAGTACTTTGGACTGTCGTCTGAGGAGGCCTATAATGCACACAGTACTCTGGACAGAGTCTGAGGAGGCTTGTAATGCACACAGTGCTCTAGATGGTCGTCTGAGGAGGCCTGTAATGCACACAGTGCTAAGCATGCCACACCACTAAGCATGCTACGGTCGTTGCTTTGCTTGCTGGGAGGGGAAGCACTAACAGGCTTTACAGGCGGAGCTCCAATGAAACCAGAAGTTTACATGGCTAAATGTCCCTCCCTCAAATTTTCATTTCGTTTTTGTTTGTCAACGGAAATGGAATTGATTTTCCTCAATTAACTAAAATGTGGGATCATTTTAAGTTAGTTTTCGTTACTGGAAATATGCCGCTGACTAAAATTATGACGAAAATGTTTTCATCGAAGAAATGAACACTGCTGCTAGCATAAATCCCCCCGAACCCCTCCTGCTTATACAAATTCTCTTAACCCCTCCAAATCCCCCCTTCCCAACACAAATCATCTCCCACATCTCCCCCCTGTTAGTACAAATCCCTCCTCTCAGCACAAATTCCCCCAAATCCTCCCTGTGAGCACAAATCCTCAACTGCATATACACTTTCAAGTATAAATCCCCTCTGAACCCCTCTTCTTACACAAAATCCCCCCCCCCAACACAAATCTTTTAATTAACCCCTCTTTGCCAAATTCCCTCTACAAGCAATCCCCCCCCCCCCCCATACAAATGCACTCACCTCCAGATTTTCCCCAGCAAAAAATCCTCATAATCCCTCTCAGCATAAATCTCCCCCTTCCTCTTCTTCCTACCCCAAGTACACACTTTAGTTACCGGAACCCCAGCACCGGGAGATCTCCCTCTCAGGTTTCTCCTCCTGTCCTGTCAGAGCACATGTCAGAGCTGAGGAGGAACCTATTGGACACATCCTTTGGCTCTCTGACACTACTGCTGCTGTAATCATGCTGCATGGGAGAGATACCGGCTGCTACAGTGTCGGCAATCACTGTGCTGGAGACCCGGGGACACCCTGTAGGAGATGTGGGCAAATACTTGGTGCTAGCGATCGCCAAAACTGTAGCAGCCCCCCTCCCACCCCTGGTGATACCACACACTGCAATCCAGTCTCTGTATTGAAGCCGATATCTCCCTGCCAGCTGCCTGTCACAGTAAGTTACTGTGACAGGCAGCTGGCGGGGAGATGTCGCCTGAAATACAGAGACTGGAACGCGATGTGTGGTACCCCATACACCCAAAACAAGCTGCGCAACAGAGGCAGCCAGTGCCCATGCTAGCATGCGCCCGCCGAACAAGTCACTGGAACCCAGTGGTGGGACTTGTTGCAGCACTGGGGCTCCACTCTGGGACTGTCAGAGAAACGGCCATGCTGCAACTGGCAACTCCGCCAGAACTTCCAATGGCCGCAACAGACTCAGGCCATAGACTCATTATCAGTGAAATGGCTGTGCTGCAACTGGCAACTTTGCCAGTACTTCCCATGGCTGCAATGGACTCAGGCCATAGACTAATTCACTGGCCTATAAAAGGACTCTGCTCAGCCCATCAGATTGCTGGATTGTCTTCAGCTCTTCCTGTTTCCTGTGCATTGTTACTTCCTGGATTCCAGTTTGACCCGGCTCGTTCCTGACCTGTCTGCTCTCTCTCCTGGCTTTGACCCACGGCTTCGTCTGACCCTTCGATCCTGCTCCAGTGTTTGACCCTCGGCTTGTGTGACCATCCTTGCTCTTTTGTCCTCTGCCTGACTTCTAGTGTACCGATCCCGGCTTGCTCAACGGACTTGCTTCTGCTCAATCCCCTTGTCTTGGCGACCTGTTTGGACTGATACCTGTGTATGACCCTCGGCCTGGCTTTTACCTGCACATTGCTTGATTCCCTGGAGGCCCTGCAAGTTGTTCCGGATACCCTTGTGAACCTTTACCTGCACTCCACAAGCATCCAGTGCTCCTTGGGACGCGTCGCCTCCTGTCCCACTTCCAGGGGTGATTCGCACCGAGCTGCAAGGGAAGCCCTCTCAGCATTTCGGCCTCTACCAAGAAGTGATCTGACAGTACAATCCAGCCATGTCAGAGGCCGACAGAGGTGCTTCCCAGCTCGAGGCTCTTTGTCAGCAAGTCTCCTCTTTAACACAGGCAGTCCAGAGACTGCAGGACGGTTATTTTCAATTAGAGGGTCGAGTGTTGAACCTAGCTGGCGCACCCTCTCCTTCCGACCCCAATCAACCGCCCGCCAGCTCAGGGGGCACCTCCACTCAGCAAGAACCAGCCAGCCCTGCTCAGGCAGCCATGGTTTTCCCACCTGAACCCAGGGTACCTACACCCGAACGCTTCCGTGGGGAACGGAGAAGGTTCAGATCCTTTAAAAATGCATGTCTCTTGTATTTAGCCCTTCAGCCCAGAACCTTCTCTTCAGAGACTGTCAAAGTAGGATTCATAATTTCTCTGTTGTCAGAAGAACCCCAGACCTGGGCCCATAACCTCCTTGAGCAAAAGAGCCCCTCATTGAACTCTGTAGACTCCTTCTTCCAGGCCATGGCCCAGTTATATGAGGACCCCCAACGGACTGTTACGGCTGAATCAGCCCTACATGCCTTACAACAAAATAAACGTCCTGTAGAGGACTATACCATTGACTTCCGCAGATGGGCCGCGGATACAGACTGGAATGAGGCAGCACTCAAGTACCTGTACTGTCACGGATTGTCTGAAGCCCTTAAGGACGAGTTAGCTCGGGTAGAAACCCCTACGTCTTTGGAAGATCTAATCTCACTGGCAATCCAACTGGACAGGCGCCTGCGGGAGAGACGCTCAGAGCGCCTTCAAGGGGCCTGACCTACCTGGGTACTCCCGAAAGTCCCACTTGCTGCTTCACCCCATCCTGGGCCTTCTGTCTCCGGGGGATCAGAAGGCGAACCCATGCAGATTGGTCTAATCCGTTCTGCCTTGACCCCCCGAGGAAAGACAACGTCGCCGGCAAGCTAACCTCTGCCTTTATTGTGGGGAATCTGGCCACTTCCTACGCAATTGCCCTGTGAGACCCAATAAGTCCTATTAACGGCCTCTGCTGAACTGTCAAGTTGCCGGGTCATCCCCTACTCATCTTATTCTCCCTGTCTCCCTACAGGTAGCAGAAAAGAAGATTCGGCTTCTGGCGATCGTTGATTCCGGGGCATGTAGTTGCTTTCTGGACCGTTCTTTAGCTCAAAGGCTGTGTGTCCCCATGCAAGCTAAGGAACAGCGACTCCATATTCTTCTGGCTGATGGTTCTTTGCCCAGTTCCGGGCCTGTTACTGAAGAGACGTGCCCCATCTTCACCACGACAGATTCTCTTCACCAGGAATTCCTCAGATTCGACGTCCTTTCCTCACCAATGTTTCCCATTATTTTAGAACTTCCCTGGCTACAGGCCCACAACCCACAGATTGACTGGGTAAAGAGAAGGATCTCCTTCACGTCTAATTACTGCCTGAACCATTGTTTCCTACCCGGATCTGATACTTCTGCTGCTTGCCTGGCCGTCCAACCAGTACATGATCTCCCGGAAAATGTCCCCGCAGTTTATGAGGAATTCATGGACGTATTTGATGAAAAAAAGGCCGAAGCTCTGCCTCCTCACAGGCCTTATGATTGACCTGTAGAACTTCTGCCCGGAGCCGAGATTCCTTTCGGAAGGATATTCCCGTTATCTGAGAAGGAGCTGGAAACCCTACGGATTTATATTAACGAAAATTTGGAAAAGGGTTTTATCCGCCCCTCCTCCTCACCAGCAGGGGCCGGGATATTCTTTGTCGAAAAAAAGGATGGCACACTAAGACCTTGTGTAGATTACCGGGAGCTTAATAAAATTACTATTAAAAACCGGTATCCTCTACCTCTTATCCCAGAACTATTTTAACGTTTCCGGGCAGCTCGGATCTTTACCAAATTGGATCTCCGTGGAGCTTACAACCTTGTTCGCATTAGGAAAGGAGATGAGTGGAAGACGGCATTCAGAACGAGGTTTGCCCATTTTGAATACCTGGTCATGCCTTTCGGGCTGTGTAACACCCCTGCTACCTTCCAACATCTAGTTAATGACATTTTTCGGGACTTCCTGGATCTCTTTCTGATTGTCTATCTAGATGACATACTCATTTTTTCCTCCACTCTGGAACTCCACCGGACCCATGTTAAGAAGGTACTATTTACTTTAAGGAAACACTGACTTTATGTGAAACCAGAGAAATGCGAATTCGAGAAAGACTCCATTCAATTCCTGGGTCTCATTATCTCAACAAACGGCATTTCCATGGATCCACAGAAAGTGCAGTCAATTCTCGATTGGCCAGCCCCCTGTGATAAGAAAGGAGTTCAACGCTTCGTGGGGTTTGCTAACTTCTATCGGAGGTTCGTGAAGGGGTTCTCTATGATTATCTCCCCCATTACCCAATTGACCCGCCAACAGGTCCATTTTCATTGGTCACAGGAAGCTCAAACGGCCTTTGACAAACTGAAGACGTTGTTCACCTCAGCACCTATTCTCCAGCATCCTGATCCAACCCTACCTTATGTGCTTGAAGTGGATGCTTCAGAAATAGCCACTGGAGCAATCTTATCTCAAAGACAAGGCCCGAAGACTCTTCTGCACCCTGTGGCTTTCTTTTCCCGGAAGATGACACCTCCGGAGAGAAACTATGACGTAGGGGATCGGGAACTCTTGGCCATCAAATGTGCCTTGGAAGAGTGGAGATACTTGCTTGAAGGGGCTACTCATCCCATTTTGATATTTACAGACCACAAAAACCTGGAATACCTCAGGACAGCAAGACGCCTGAGACCCCGTCAAGCTCAATGGGCCTTGTTCTTTTCCCGGTTTAACTTTCATCTGACTTACAGGCCAGGGTCCAAGAACAGGAAAGCAGACGCCTTGTCCAGAATGTTTCCAGATACCCCAAACACAGCCGAACCTAACACCATCCTCTCGGCTCAAAATTTTTTACTTATTCAAACAGATCTGCAATCAGCAATTAAGCAAGCCTCAGTTCAATGTCTCGAGCCTGGGACCTCTTCCTTAGAAAAACGCGGGGGATTCTTGTGGTTCCAAAAAAGGATTTTTGTTCCTTCACAAATCAGACTACAGGTCCTAAAGACTTTGCATGATCACAAGCTTGCCGGGCACTTCGGGGTCAGGAAGACATGTGAACTCATTCAGCGCAACTTTTGGTGGCCCAATTTAGTTCGGGACTGTAAATCCTATGTGGGTTCTTGTATTACATGTCAGCGTAACAAGGGGGCTAAGACCAAGTCCTGGGGCCTGTTAAGGCCATTGCCCATCCCAGAACAGCCCAGGAAGCAACTATCCATGGATTTTATAGTGGAATTACCACCTTCAGACGGTTTCACTACTGTCCTGGTGGTGGTTGACCGTCTCTCGAAGATGGCACACTTTTTGCCTATGATTGGCACACCTTCTGCTGTGGAAACAGCTAACATGTTTATTAAAGAAGTGGTCAGGCTACACGGTCTCCCGGACAGTATAGTATCGGACAGAGGCGTCCAGTTCACTTCCAAATTCTGGAAAGAGCTTTGCAAATCCTTGTCCATTAAGATATGCCTATCATCAGCCTACCACCCGCAGAGTAATGGTCAAACGGAAAGGACCAACCAGACCCTTGAACAATACCTACGTTGCTTTTGCACTTGCTCCCAGGATAACTGGGTCTCTTTACTTCCGTGCGCGGAATTCGCGTATAATAACGCCCTGCATTCTGCAACCAACCAGACTCCGTTCTGGGTGAATTACGGGTTCCACCCTTCTTTTTTGCCCAGTGCTTTCTCAGAAACTTTGGTTCCTGCAGTGCAAGACCGGATAATGGCTATCAGGGATAACTACCAGGTGCTACAGGACTCCATATCCAAAGCCCAACAGGAGTACAAGAGATTCTATGACCGCAAGAAAAAGGGAAATCCTATGTATAAGGTCGGGGATAAGGTGTGGCTCTCCTCAAACAACCTACGACTATCTTGCCCTTCTAAAAAATTGGGACCAAGGTTTATTGGGCCTTTTAGAATCAAAAGGATGATAAACCCTGTGGCTTTCGAACTAACTTTACCCAATTCATACAAAATCCATCCTGTATTCCATGTTTCCCTGCTTAAGCCTGCAATTTCTAGCCCCTTCCCAGGGAGGGAAGAATTGCCTCCACCTCCAGTTTCAGTGGAGGGTGAACCTGAATATGAAGTGGAAACCATTCTGGATTGTCGAAGAAGGGGTGAGCTCATACAGTATCTTGTTAAATGGAAAGGTTACCCCCCTGAAGACAATTCCTGGGAACCGGCTAGTAACCTGCATGCCCCCAGGCTGGTACAGGAATTCCACAGGAGATTCCCAGAAAGATTGGCCAGGTTGGGCATCCGGAGGCTGCCCCTTGGGGGGGGGGCACTGTCAGAGAAACGGCCATGCTGCAACTGGCAACTCCGCCAGAACTTCCAATGGCCGCAACAGACTCAGGCCATAGACTCATTATCAGTGAAATGGCTGTGCTGCAACTGGCAACTTTGCCAGTACTTCCCATGGCTGCAATGGACTCAGGCCATAGACTAATTCACTGGCCTATAAAAGGACTCTGCTCAGCCCATCAGATTGCTGGATTGTCTTCAGCTCTTCCTGTTTCCTGTGCATTGTTACTTCCTGGATTCCAGTTTGACCCGGCTCGTTCCTGACCTGTCTGCTCTCTCTCCTGGCTTTGACCCACGGCTTCGTCTGACCCTTCGATCCTGCTCCAGTGTTTGACCCTCGGCTTGTGTGACCATCCTTGCTCTTTTGTCCTCTGCCTGACTTCTAGTGTACCGATCCCGGCTTGCTCAACGGACTTGCTTCTGCTCAATCCCCTTGTCTTGGCGACCTGTTTGGACTGATACCTGTGTATGACCCTCGGCCTGGCTTTTACCTGCACATTGCTCGATTCCCTGGAGGCCCTGCAAGTTGTTCCGGATACCCTTGTGAACCTTTACCTGCACTCCACAAGCATCCAGTGCTCCTTGGGACGCGTCACCTCCTGTCCCACTTCCAGGGGTGATTCGCACCGAGCTGCAAGGGAAGCCCTCTCAGCATTTCGGCCTCTACCAAGAAGTGATCTGACAGGGACTCGGCTTTGATTTGCAGGGACTTGTTGCAGCACTGGGGCTCCACTCTGGGACTCAGCTTTGATTTGCAGGGACTTGTTGCAGCACTGGGGCTTCACACCAGGGCTCAGCCTTGATTTGCGGGGATTTACATCAGATTCTGGGATAGTCTCGGAATCCAGAACGGTTGGGAGGTCAAGTAGGACACAGGATGCTCTGCTCTATTGAAAGTTGGATGTATATGGATCGGCTGTCCGTTTACACCTGACTGCCCCTCAATCTGATCTAGCCAGACGGAGGGGGAATGATTCCCCTTCTGTTTGTTTTTGCCAGATCAAATTAAAATGGAGTTAGGTGGGTGTAAATGGACACAAGTATGTTTACACTTGCAGCACCATAAAGGAGAATGGAAGGTTGGATTGAATCTGCCTAAAAAAACAGATAGAGGGACCCGAACAGACTGCTCGTGTTAAAGGGACCTAACCGTTCCCCCAATCAATTACATTCTAGGCATGAATTATACCAATCACAGTTGCTTGTGCTCTCAACTGAACTGTATAACCCTCAAATAATGGTGTCAATAACCAAACCCAAAAACAAGATGATTGGGGCTGCTCTGTGCAAAACTATTGCACAGAGCAGGTAAGTATAACATGTTTGATATTTCAAAAAAAAAAAAACAATCGTTCCTTCAGAATCACTTTAAAGTATAAATAAAAGCAAAATTTTGTTTTTAGATTTGGATAGAGCAGAGAGGGCTTATAATACCTGACAGATTTTTATTGCTGTCTATGCCCCAAAGCGTGAATAGTCACCAGAACAGAAATAGAGGGGAAATCTTCAACTCACTTCCTCAAACTTCCTCTCACTTCCTGTTTTAGCTATAGAACAGAAATTAAAGAGAAATCTCCCCAATGGGACAGAGATGGCAACGAAAATGTGCAGGGCTTTTAGGCTCTGTTCACACCTAGGTGTTCCGGAACTTCTTTTGGGCGACAGGCGTCAAGCAATTTTGTTTGCTCGATTTTACCGCGATTGCCCAGCTTTTGGGGTGCCATTAAAAGCAACGGGGATAACAAGTGTGTCCAGCGTTTTGTGATGATTCGGAATCGCAGGCAGAACTATGGCGGATCACCTAGGAGATTGCCCGTACACAGGATCTGAAAATCAGACGACAGATCGTCCCGTTTTTTTTTGGAATGATAGTTGCATATCAAAAATGAAAAGTTTACTAAAGTTATAAAGATTCTCGTACGGATCAAAAAGGTGTGAGTAATTAGTATTACTCACGTGATCACGCCTAGGTATTTAAATAGTGAAATAAATGAAAAAGATTGAGCAGCTAGTCAAAAACAACTGTGTTTGTGAATTGTGAAAAGGACAGCGCTCAATATTATCTATCTGTGAATCTAATACTCAAACAATCAGTCTTGATGTACAAAATAAATAAATATACATAAACCACAAATCACAGTTGATAAAAATAAAAGCTATTAAGTGGGTTACCCCAAGTGTTATACCATAAAGTACACAAAAGAAGTAGATAATTCAGCGCTATGATCAAATGGATGGAACAGCAGCTGTACACCAGGATAGGTCAAACCTAACAAAGCCTATAACAAACAATAAAAAGAAATATAGTGCAGCGCTAAACATAAATAATGCAAATGTTTTGCCACATTTCAGGCTTCAAACATAAAGATATAAAACTGTAATTTTTTGTGAAGAATCAACAAGTGGGACACAACCATGAAGTGGAACGAAATTTATTGGATATTTCAAACTATTTTAACAAATAAAAAACTGAAAAATTGGGCGTGCAAAATTATTCAGCCCCCTTAAGTTAATACTTTGTAGTGCCACCTTTTGCTGCGATTACAGCTGTAAGTCGCTTGGGGTATGTCTATTAGTTTTGCACATCGAGAGACTGAAATTTTTGCCCATTCCTCCTTGCAAACCAGCTCGAGCTCAGTGAGGTTGGATGGAGAGCGTTTGTGAACAGCAGTTTTCAGTTCTTTCCACAGATTCTCGATTGGATTCAGGTCTGGGCTTTGACTTGGCCAAATCTCCGTCCCAGTCTCAAGGCTTTTGCAGACTCCATCAGGTTTTCTTCCAGAATGGTCCTGTATTTGGCTCCATCCATCTTCCCATCAATTTTAACCATCTTCCCTGTCCCTGCTGAAGAAAAGCAGGCCCAAACCATGATGCTGCCACCACCATGTTTGACAGCGGGGATGGTGTGTTCAGGGTGATGAGCTGTGTTGCTTTTACGCCAAACATAACGTTTTGCATTGTTGCCAAAAAGTTTGATTTTGGTTTCATCTGACCAGAGCACCTTCTTCCACATGTTTGGTGTGTCACCCAGGTGGCTTGTGGCAAACTTTAAACGACACTTTTTATGGATATCTTTAAGAAATGGCTTTCTTCTTGCCACTCTTCCATAAAGGCCAGATTTGTACAGTATACGACTGATTGTTGTCCTATGGACAGAGTCTCCCACCTCAGCTGTAGATCTCTGCAGTTCATCCAGAGTGATCATGGGCCTCTTGGCTGCATCTCTGCTCAGTCTTCTCCTTGTATGAGCTGAAAGTTTAGAGGGATGGCCAGGTCTTCGTAGATTTGAAGTGGTCTGATACTCCTTCCATTTCAATATTATCCCTTGCACAGTGCTCCTTGGGATGTTTAAAGCTTGGGAAATCTTTTTGTATCCAAATCCGGCTTTAAACTTCTCCACAGCAGTATCTCGGACCTGCCTGGTGTGTTCCTTGTTCTTCATGATGCTCTCTGCGCTTTAAACGGACCTCTGAGACTATCACAGTGCAGGTGCATTTATACGGAGACTTGATTACACACAGGTGGATTCTATTTATCATCATTAGTCATTTAGGTCAACATTGGATCATTCAGAGATCCTCACTGAACTTCTGGAGAGAGTTTGCTGCACTGAAAGTAAAGGGGCTGAATAATTTTGCACGCCCAATTTTTCAGTTTTTTATTTGTTAACAAAGTTTAAAATATCCAATAAATTTCGTTCCACTTCATGATTGTGTCCGACTTGTTGTTGATTCTTCACAAAACAATTACAGTTTTATATCTTTATATTTGAAGCCTGAAATGTGGCAAAAGGTCGAAAAGTTCAAGGGGGCCAAATACTTTCGCAAGGCACTGTATATGCATTTTAATACATTTTTAATGATTATTTGCATTATTTATGTTTAGCGCTTCACTATATTTCTTTTTATCATACCATAAAGTGACTGGGCAAAAAAGCGATATAAATATTGCAAGGAATTTTTTATATATATGCATATAAAGTCCTTTGATCTTCAAAGTGCAAGTGCAATGTGCAACAAACAAATCTAGGTGATTAAGGTGCTTTGTGTTTAGCAAGGTGCATTCCTTCATGCAAATGAGGAAAAGAAGAATCCATCACCAGATGCCCAGCTCACTTACCAGATGACCCCTTGGGGTCTAGCAAAGGTAAGTGGTATCTGTGAGAATCCCCAGTATCTCTCCAAGACTCTCGTCTCCCCACTATACTTTCATCCAGGAGTCCTTCCACCGTTTGGGGAGGGCTTCGTATGGATTCCTTCCTTGTAGATTTGATCTCTCACAGGCAACGGCCCCCCAGTCCTCTTCTATTGCAGTTGTACCGTCTCCCTTTAGTTAGTCCAGCGCGGAGCAGACTGTTGGCTCTATACAAAGCCTGTCCGTCCTCACATCTCCTCAGGTATTCTGCACACAGCTAAGGCCAGTTAGGTGACTTACATGAACGCCGCCATATTGACTTTATATGCATATATATAAAAAGCATATATATAAAAAATTCCTTCCAATATTTATATAGATTTTTTGCAAAGTCACTTTATGGTATAACACTTGGGGAAACCCACTTAATAACTTTTATTTTTATCAACTGTGATTTGTGGTTTATGTATATTTATTTATTTTGTACATCAAGACTGATTGTTTGAGTATTAGATTCACAGATAGATAATATTGAGTGCTGTCCTTTTCTTTTCACAAAGATTCTCGTACGACAATAAAAATTCGGAATTGATGTAATGTGTTGTAGTGTATTTGTATTGTATTTTCAAATGATAACTGTACTGATTAAACGAAAATCGTACGATCTGGTGTCATACGAGAAAAAATTTCCTTCTTGTACCATCAGATAAAGGCTCATACACACTATAATAAAATCGGGTGAGAATTATCGTCCTCAGAACTTTCTACAACCAATTCTGATCTTCTGAACGAAAATTTCCGAAGGGACAAGCGCCAACATTTTTCTCGCATGGTAACAGAAGGAACGATTGATTTTCGCATAATGTGTACTATTTTTATTCAAGAAAAATCAGAAACAAAAGGCTGCGCATGATCAGAAACAATATAAAAAAAAGCCTTCGTCGTACAAGACTTTTTATACAAGTTTTCTTTCATCTGGTTCTGATTTCCTGTGAAACAAGGTAAAGGACGATCTTTTACCTGATTTTCTTATAGTGTGTACCCCACTTAACCAATTCTGGACCGGACGATTTTCCCCCTTAATGACCAAGATATTTTTTGCGATTTGGCACTGCGCTATTTTAAGTGACAATTGCGTTGGTCGTGCGACACTGTATCCAAATAAAATTGATGTCCTTTTTTTCCCACCATAAGAGCTTTCTTTTGGTGGTATTTGATCACCAGTGCAACTATTATGTTTTGCGCTATAAACAAAAAAAGAGCGACAATTATGAAAAAAATATATATATTTTTTCACTTTCTGCTATAAAACATTCCCAATAACAAAAATTTAAAAATCTATTTTTTTTTTCATCATTTTAGGCCAATTTGTATTCTGCTACATATTTTTGGTAAACACAATCCCAATAAGTGTATTTTGATTGGTTTGCACAAAAGTTATCGCGTCTACAAACTAGGGGAAAGATTTATGTCATTTTTATTTATTTATTTTTACTAGTAATGCCGGTGATCAGCGATTTTTAGCGGGACTGCGACATTGCGGTGAACAGATCGGACACCTAACTTACATTTTTGACACTTTTGGGGGGACCAGTGACATTACTATAGCAATCAGTGCTAAAAATATGCACTGTTACTGTAATAATGACACTGGCAGGGAAGGAGTTAACACCAGGGGCAATCAAAGGGTTAAATGTAAGCCTAGGGCCCTTTCACACGGGCGCTCCGTATGTCCGCAAATCATACTATTTTTTTGCGGATGATTTACAGACATAATGTAAGTCAATGGCATTGCGGATGTCAGCGGAATACCATCCACTGACATCTGATTTTCTTTCTTTCAGTTCTGTTCCATTTTTTGGAACGGAACAGAACCCTATTTTCCCTCCGTTCAAAACACGGAAAGGAAGCAAAATCGGATGTCAGCGGTGTCATCCGCAATGCCCATAGACTTACATTATGTCCGTATATCATCCGCAAGTGTCATCCGCTCCGTGAAAAAAAAAAAAGTCCCGCAGCAGAGCAAAAAAACAGAGCGGCCGTGTGAAAGAGGCCTGAGGGGTGCTTTCTAACTGAGGGGGGGCTTATGGAATCAACACAGGGACCTATGTATTATTATTATACAGGTTATTTATATAGCGCCAACAGTTTGCGCAGCGCTTTACAAATAAGAGGAACACAGGAGCTGTTTTGATTGGTGAAAGTACAACAGTCTGCCGTGTTTACAACAGCAGACCGCAGTTCTGTCTCCACGGGAAGTGATCGCGGGTGCCCGACGGCAATCGCGGCCGCCCGCCCCCCATATCAACTTCCCCGTTGGCGATTGCGCCCCCCGCGATCTCTCCCCCGAAGCGCCGTACAGCGATTTGCGGGAACCTGCCATCGTATATCTGCAGCGGCTGGTCGGCAAGCGGTTAATATTGGATGAAATGTCGTGATCGGCTCTCGAAAGCTGGGTACTAACCATCAGATGATCGTAAGATCTTTTAGAAAGCAGTATTCTTCGTCATATTTTCTAATCGTGTGCATGGGCCATTATGGCAGTGTCACAGGACATGTATCTGTTCCAGCAGACACACACCAAATGGGAAGTTAGGCGGAGGAAGAGGGAGATTCCATATAAGGTGACACAAGGGGAATACTGTAATAAGAAACAGAAAGTGCCTGTATGGGCACCTCCTCCCCTCCATGATCAGTCACAGCTCCGCCCATTACTAAGTTAGCGCGCCAACCTTCCCGCCCGCCACACACTCGTTGTCCCGCCCCTTTCACAGGAAGTCTCGCGCTGATCAGAGGAGAAGTAAGGGGGTGACGGCCATTGTGCTGGTGTGTGTGTGGAGCGGTCCTTGTTCTTTAGCGTGGTTCGCCGTGTCCTCCGTCTGATAGCGTCATGTCCCGTTACCTGCGACCCCCAAACACGTCCCTCTTCGTCCGGAATATAGCGGACGATATCAGGTGAGTGGTGGGTGAGGAGAGGCCTGGGAGGCGGGCTTCTACACAGCGTGCGCGGGACCTCGCTGGAATCTTCTTACCGTGCGAGCGGAGTGGAGGTGAACCGTACACCCCCTCCGAAACACATCGCCCCCTATAGGCGGTGTGTGTGAGCAGTGTATCATTCCCTTCGGCTTGGCGGGCTGTAGAGGCCTTTGTATGACGTGTGAGTGTTGTCGGGGGTGTGCGGGCTTCACTTCTCTCCGCCTACTAGCGCACATGTAAAGGCCTTGGCTGGGGTAGTCGGGTGCTCAGATTAAGGGGAACCCGGGCTTGTCTAAAGAATGCTGGTTGGCTAACTAACATGGCCTGTGCACACTACTAAATGGGGGAGGTTCATTGCTTTGTCTTTCACTGTTATTACTGTTTCTGATTACTATGTATCAAATGCTAGATTGCCTTGCACCTCTCAACACTCAGCATAGCATGCTTACAACAGTAAGCATGCTATGATCTCCATCAGGGGGCTCCAAATTATATAGGTTGCCTTACACCTCTGTACACTTATAATAGTTGTAAGCAATCTATGATCTCCATCAGGGGACTCCAAATTATATAGGTTGCCTTGCACCTCTGTACCCTTATAGTAGTTGTAGGCATGCTATGATCTCCATCAGGGGGCTCCAAATTATATAGGTTGCCTTGCACCTCTGTACCCTTATAGTAGTTGTAGGCATGCTATGATCTCCATCAGGGGGCTCCAAATTATATAGGTTGCCTTGCACCTCTGTACCCTTATAGTAGTTGTAGGCATGCTATGATCTCCATCAGGGGGCTCCAAATTATATAGGTTGCCTTGCACCTCTGTACACTTATAGTAGTATAGTAGTTGTAAGCAATCTATGATCTCCATCAGGGGACTCCAAATTATATAGGTTGCCTTGCACCTCTGTACCCTTATAGTAGTTGTAGGCATGCTATGATCTCCATCAGGGGGCTCCAAATTATATAGGTTGCCTTGCACCTCTGTACCCTTATAGTAGTTGTAGGCATGCTATGATCTCCATCAGGGGGCTCCAAATTATATAGGTTGCCTTACACCTCTGTACCCTTATAGTAGTTGTAGGCATGCTATGATCTCCATCAGGGGGCTCCAAATTATATAGGTTGCCTTACACCTCTGTGCACTTATAGTAGTTGTAGGCAGTCTATGATCTCCATCAGGGGGCTCCAAATTATATAGATTGCCTTGCACTTCTGAACACTTATAGTAGTTGTAAGCAGGCTATGATCTCCATCAGGGGGCTCCAAGTTATGGCCTTCCAGTTCAGGAACTACAATGTCAGTGAGTGTCAGTTTTACAATGCCTCATGGGATGTGTAGTTCCGCATCAGCTGAAGGGCCGTAGTTTGGAGATCCCCCTGCTGTAGACACTGGTTCAGTTCAAAATATTGGGTGGCAAACTTGTTCCATGTGTTTCCTGTACTGCAGGAAAGCACACTGCCTATGCAAGAGGCATGCAGATGGCAAGGAACTGTTAATAGCGCCCAAAATTGTCAGGGTACCACGCTACTGTGTGGTTGGATGCAGCACATGTATTATTGCATGTCTGCTTTTTTTTTTTTTGTTTCAGCGAGTTTAGCAGCATATTCATATAGTGTCAAAACTGCATCACAGTAAAATGCATGTTCTCGTATGAACTGGAATAATGTAGATTTTCCCCAACACACTACGGATATTCAATTTTGTCCAAATGTGTGTTTTTTTTTTTTTTTTTAAAGAGGTTGTGAACTCGTTTAAAAAAGTTTTTTTTTTTTTTTTTTTTTTTTTTTTTTTTTTACAACCTGCAAGAGAAAGACATAATGAGCTAGTATGCATCGCATACTAGCTCATTATGAAATACTTACCTTAGAACGAGCCCCCGCCGTGCCGCTCACTCACCTGTATGACGAGCGTCATGTTCAGCAGCCCGTCTTCCGGGATCACGGCATCCGGCCATCTGATTGGCCGGAGCCGCGGTGACGTCGCGCACGCGCGTGGGAGCCGACGGTCACGGCACGGGGCTCTGAAGGAACGGCACGATCAGCCGTTCCTTCAGAGCGCATGCGCCAGTGACGTTACTGGCTGCATTAAAGGTAAATATCTCCTAAACCGTACATGTTTAGGAGATATTTACAGTACCTATAGGTAAGCCTTATCATAGGCTTACCCATAGGTACAAGTTACAGAGGAGGGTTTACTTCCTCTTTAACCTAAGATCACTTTACAAAATAGTTTTGGGTTACACTGTGTTGTGATATTTAATAAAAAAATAAAATGGACAAAATTGAATATCCTTGGTCTGCTGGCAAATATCTAATTATAATGAATGTTCCAGTTTTCAGCTGGCGTTTGCCACAGCACCTGGTGCCCTAAAGTCATACTAAAGTCGTTTTATAAAAAAAGTTACTTACCTGCTCTGTGCAGTGGTTTTGCACAGGGCAGCCTGGATCCTCCTCTTCTTGGGTCCCTAGCTGGAGCTCTTGTCCCCTCCCTCCTATTGAGTGCCCCCACAACAAGCAGGTTGCTTTGGGGGCACCGAGACGCAGCTCTGTGTATTCAGACATAAAGCTGCAGTTCAGCCTGGCCCTCTCTCCTTTCACTGGCTGACTAAGTTCGATTGACAGCAGTGGAAGCCCATGGAAGCGATATTGAAAATTGAATTCATACTGATAGCTGAAGACAGATATATATGGTTCAAGTTTCATACATGTGAAAGTGCTCTTACTTTTGCCCACCCAAAAAATGTGAATGGAGTTTGAGATCCAGAAACTAGAAATGTAGACTTGGGGTCCTTTCACACGAGCGATTCCCATCAGATCCGCCGGTCAGTTTTTTTTTTTTGTTTTGTTTTTTGGCGGATCGGATCCTCCATGCATCCCTATGGGGCAGCGAATGTCAGCCTAGACATGTCTGCTGCCATCCGCATCCGATCCTTTTCGTGAAATCTGGATGGATGGAAACCCTATTTTCCATCCGTCCAGGAGATCAAATGAGAGCGGACAGGTGGTCCGCTCTCATCCGATTCCCCCATAGAGATGCAGCGGAGAGGGAGCTGTCATCCGCCTGCTCTGCGGGGTTCTGTGTATCGATCCCCCGCTGAGCAGCATGGATCCGCCTACGGAGGAGGGCTGTGTGAAAGAAGCCTAAGTTTTTTTTTTTTTTTGTTTTTTTTATCCGATTGCTGGCAGTATTTCAGTGCATTAAAGATATACTACGTTTTTTATTTCAGGTCTGAAGATATTCGCAGAGAATTTGGTCGATATGGGCCTATTGTTGATGTATATGTCCCCCTTGATTACTACACACGACGTCCCAGGGGATTTGCATATGTTCAATATCCTTTCTTCCCTCAACTGGGTTATGAGGGGAAAATGTCGTTAAAGATTGTGTGAGAGGTAACTGCACACAACATGAATTGCTTTGCTTTGATCACTTTTATGTTGCTTGCTTTACATTGCAAAGTAATTCACCAGCAAGCTTGATTCTTAACTTCTGTGTAATGTAAAACAAAGATCTAGTAGTTTACTGGTAAATATTGCAGAAAATCTAGTCAAATTATTGTGTCCACTTATATTTATGGATAGATAATTTCCTTTCACTTAAAATCTTTTTCCTAATTCTGCTGTTCTGTTGTTACCTCAGAATTGTAAAGCTGTACAGTAAAGGCGAAACCACAGAGAAAGCATGAAAAGAACTTTAGAGTAGAGACAAGTAGACAAAGCAAAGACCCCTTAATGATCAGGCTTGAAGAATAAAAGGGAAATTGGGAAAAGAAAAGCTGGAAGAAGGACAAGCCAAATAGGAGTCAAAGCTTCGCTTAATTCACAAAAGTGGGGAAGTTATTTTTGAAAGTTAAAGATAAAAGCATGAAGCCCCTCCTGACAAGTCCTTCTGACAAGCTCTTAGAAATAAAAGGTCAAGATGTCGTTGAATGGTGACCAAGATTACAGGAAACTATATATCCTACCTTCATGTGTCCTCTTGTGTAAGTACGCAACTTGATAATGGATGGGTCTAAGCAATAGGGTTTGACTAGGTATCAGTTTGCATACCGCAATTTTGTAGGTGGCTTAAGACTTTTTTTTTTTTTTCTCTTATGGTTTGGCTTTTCCTTCTCATTCAGATGAAAATTGTGACGATTAAATAACACAACACAAGTACCTGTTTGTATGTAATAGATGTTCCAAATTTCAGTTCAGAGTAGGTTAGATTACCAGGGTAGCTGTCCCTGCATGATGTTTTGGTATGGTATTTTGCTTCTGTATTGTCATGGTACATTTTTTTTTCTATTAGAATCTCAAATATCTTTCTATTAATGGATAAGTTCACCTTTGGAAGCATGTTACTCCCATATTTAGGATAAAATATGCTCAGACTTCCCACCACCAGAACTCCCCTATCTCTGACAGGCTGGGGGTGATCCTCTACTTGTTCCTGAATCTGCCCACACAGCTTAGTCATTCATTCACCTAGATCTGTCAATGTGATAGACATACTTGTAGTTTGATTGGGCTGCGAGTGCACTGCTCAGCACACTCCGTAGATTATTCATTTTTTAGCTTTGTAACGGCCAATATGGGCACGAAGCTAGAGGGAGGGTATGCAGGAGCCTGACCTTGCGCCTGTGGTCTGCTGATACAGGTACATTACTCTGCAAGCTCATGTGAATTTTTTTTAAATACATTTCATGTTTTATGTGCAACAATTTGCATTTATCAGAGTTGTGTGGTGAACTTAGCCTTTAAAATTCAGATTTTTGCCTTTTCGCATATAGTTGAGGAGGGATACCCAAAATGGGTTTAAGGTTTTTGCGGTTAATGTAGTTTTGTTTAAAAAAAAAAATTGCTATGTTCTCATGGGCAGCCAAAAGCAATCAGTTTCCATTTTTCCATCTGTGTCTGTTCTAGGGGCTGTTCTGTGGTTTTTAATTATATTGCCTGTTTCTGCATGTGTACAAAGTTGCTTTCCCAGGGGTTAGTGATGTAAGTAGTGATTGTGAGATCATTTGCCTAGAATGCAAGATATATTTGAGTTTAAGCATCTTGCGGTTTATGGGCTTCTTTGAGTTACCTGTTAATGTGAGAACATTACATTTCCTAGGTAACATCAGCTATTTTTTTGTTTCTGGGACCATTGAAATCTAGAAATCTCCAAAGCCATACTGAGGTCACACATAGCAATTCTTAAGAAAAAATGGACTGATGTCAGACCCAGGCCTTGTGTAAAATGCCATGGTTAGATCATGTAGTATAAAAAAGTGTTAAGCTATGAAAATTGTGATTTATAATTCCCTAAAGAGCTGTTTTAGCTTTAAAAAAATGTTGCTGTGGAGGCTGGGTTCTCCTGATGCATCGATGGGTCATCTTTCATTCCTTGACAGAGGCCTCTTCAAAGCGTGCCAACGAATGTTTGATGTAATTGAAACTCGTATAACCTGCACAATGCATATTAGGCAGAAAGTTACTTCAAAAGCCTCCCCCTTATGCTTTATTTTTATTTTTTTTCCTCTAACCAAATGGATATTTTAGTGGCATTTGTGCATAGGTGTTTGTAAATTGTTCTTTGTTCTTCTTTAAGGAGTTGGCAGAAAAGCCTTTTCAAATGTTCACCTTCATAGTGTGTGGCTTTGCTTGACTGAACTCATACACTTAAGATGAACAAGGTAGCGTAGGGGCTGCCATAGTGTGGTACTTCTAAAATGCTAGTTGCCTGGCTGCTATGCTGATTGGTTTTTGAAAGTGGGGAAACACGCATGGAACAAGATAGCAGATCATACTGTATTTATGGATCTGACTTTCCTAAGCATGTGTGCTGCTGCTGCTTGGTCAATGGCTCAAAACACCAGTGAACCTTCAGTTAAAACTGGCTAAATAGATTCCGGATGCCTCAAAACAAAAGAGCAAAGTCTTAAGCTGGCTGTAGATTTTAGATCATATATTCTTAGGAAAATTTTTGTACCAAAATTCTCAGAACTTTAGTTTGTCCAAAAGATTTGGTCTTCAACATTTGGTTTTGGAATAAATGGACTTTACAGAATGAAATTTCTTTAACCACTACCCATCCGCGCTACAGCCTATATACGGCTGCAGCGCGGACTCGAATTTTCGGGAGGCCGTTTTTAAACGGCCTCCCAGTGACACGCCCCCAGCGCGCTCCCGCGAGCGCGCTGCGGGGAAAATCTGTGTCGGCCGTGTCCCTTGGACACGGCCGATCACAGATCGTGGTGAATGGCCAATCACAGCGGCCATTCACCACATGATCTGGCCGTCCAATGAGCGATGATCTCATATGTAAACATATGAGATCATCTCTCATCGCCGGCGCTCCTTCCTCACACAGAGCCTGCAGTGTGAGGAAGGAGGGGGAGCCTCACAGCGCCGGGGACACAGGAGAATGTAATCAGGGCACCGATCACCAGTGCCCTGATTACACAAGGTAAAAACACACACACAGTGCCCCCCCATCAGTGCCCACAGTGCCCGCCATCAGTGCCCCCCAGCAATGCCCACAATCAGTGCCCATAGTGCTGCTAGTCAGTGCCCATCAGTGCCTGCTCATCTAGGCACTGATGAGCACTGACTGGCAGCACTATGGGCACTGAGTGTGGGCACTGATGGTGCCGCTCATCAGTGCCACCCGTCAGTGTCCAGTGCCATCCGCCAGTGCCCATCAGTGCCGCCTATCAGTGCCTCTCAGTGCCGCCTATCAGTGCCGCCTCTCAGTGCCCAGCAGTGCCGCCTCTCAGTGCCCAGCAGTGCCGCCTCTCAGTGCCCAGCAGTGCCGCCTCTCAGTGCCCAGCAGTGCCGCCTCTCAGTGCCCAGCAGTGCCGCCTATCAGTGCCCAGCAGTGCCGCCTATCAGTGCCCAGCAGTGCCGCCTATCAGTGCTCATCAGTGCCGCCTATCAGTGCTCATCAGTGCGGCATATTAGTACCTCCTTATCAGTGCCCATCAGTGCAGCCTATCAGTGCCGCCTCATCAGCGCACATCAGTGAAGGAGAAAAATTTATTATCAAAATTTACTCGCAGAAAATAAGAAACTTTTTTTTTTTCAAAATTTTTTGTCTTTATTCTTTTTTTTTTTTTTTGTAAAAAATAAAAAACCCAAAGGTGATTAAATACCACCAAAAGAAAGCTCTATTTGTGTGAAAAAAATGATAAAAATTTCAAATGGGTACAGTGTAGCATGACCGCGCAATTGTCAGTCAAAGTGTGACAGCGCTGAAAGCTGAAAATTGGCCTGGATGGGAAGGGTGTTTAAGTGCACAGAAGGCAAGTAGTTAAAACAAAAAAACTCAAACCTGCTCCTTTGAATTTTCTTCTTAAAAATAAAACTTTCTTAGAACCGCTTTTCCCAAAACTGTTCATAATTCTACCCATCTATGGCCAGCTTAGTCTGTTTTCTTGAGAAAGGAGCTACAAACTGTTAGTCTCTACCTTGCCAGTGTGCTGTATAACACTTGTTCTCTGCAGAGGTTTGACATACCCCCTGCTGAGTCATAGTTCCCCAGTCAGCAACAATATTGAATTGCAGAGCTATAGGTCTGGCTTGGTTATGGGTGAATGTTGGACCTCTCTGAAGCGTAGTTCCATGCAGACCATGAATCCTTTGATTTCATGCACCTGAAAAAAATGGGGTTTAAAAATGTAAAGAGATTTTTCAAGATCAGCAATGGCAAACCCTGTATTTCCTTCTGTTCAGGTTTGGTGTCTGGACCTGTTGACTTAAAAATATGCCTCAGCAGAGCAGCAGTAATTCTGCAGACTAGGATTGCAATGACCCCTGCTGGTACATTTAACATATAGTGGGAACCAGCACTATTTCATTTTTTTTGTAAAGAACCTTGACTGCAAGCACATTTGAAGATGTACGGGATGCTGAAGATGCTTTGCATAACCTGGACAGAAGATGGATTTGTGGACGTCAGATTGAAATTCAGTTTGCACAGGGAGACAGGAAAAGTAAGTGTACAGTGAAGAAAATCTTTGAATATTTTATCCTAAAGTGACACTAAACAATGCTTAAAAAAAATTCTGCAAGTATGTGGTGTTGACTCAAGGTAATTTCTGTTATGTTCATGCTCCATGGTCTCGCGATATGTAGGAATGTAGTCAGCAGGGAGCAGGAATATAACACATCAACAGATGATTTCTGAGAGAGGGGCAGTGCACACTGAAACTGCACAACTTTACACCCCCCAAAGCTGACAATCACTGAGCTCTCTCCTCTCTGGTTTAGAGACTGGAGCTGCAGCCTGCTATTCAGTGCAGTTAGTGCAAACTGTCAGCATATGTTGTGAATGAATCTAAATTGGAAAAGAGAACTTTTGTTTTCACAAAAGTACCGCCGGGTACTACATTAGTCTGAGACAGGCTAATGGAAGTACATGGCCTCGTGCTGTTAGATTGTGCCCTTTTGTGAATGAAACCCCGCTTCTCAAGTTGCAATCCTAAACACAAGCTGACGGTTTTCACTCTTTGTACTCTAAATAGCAGGCTGCATCTCTGGACTCTGTAAACTAGAGGGGAGAGATGAGAGTACCTGCAGAATGGGGGGTTGTGGCTCAGCGCTGGCCCATATGTTTTCCTTCAGACTTTAAAGTGGGTTGTAAGCCTCAAGTCATGAAATCTGAACAAAGCACATGTAACTGTAATGTTTCTCTCTGGTGCTTCTTTCCTCTGTTAACAGCATGAGTTACTTCCGAGAAGTTTTCTGACACTTGAGATAAATTTGTGATGGGGGAGGGTGCTCAGCATACAACTTGTCTATTAGAACACTACTCTGTATCCTCCTGTTTGCTGTGTGGAGGGGGGGTCTATTCCTTTCCAATCGGCTCTCCCACACTGTCTCTGCTCATCACAGATGCAGGGAGCTTTTTATCACAAATCTGCTCTTTTGTAGGGAAGAGAAGACTGCAGATAAGTAAAGTTTATGTATGAGGATTCGTTTGGTCTTCCATCAGTTGAAGCTATTCATTTCACTGGGTATATGAGAGGATTTACAACCACTTTAATTAACTGAGAGCTTGCAAAAGTCTTAAAGTGCTTTTTCGGTTTGCCTGGATATTAAGTTGCAAAATAAATTGCTTATATGCCACTTTAGACCCACCAGCAAATATGCTTTTTTATTCGTTTTTTTTTTTTCTAGCTTGTTCGAATAGTGTTCTGTTCTGATTTTGAAGGTTATTTGACTTGATTTTTAAAGTAGAATTATACGGCATCTGGGCACCAAAAACTGTTCTCTAACTCCTTTTTTAATATTCAAAGCAAACTCGTCCATTCATGTATCCATACTATATTTTGATGGGAAATCACTTAGGAAAAAAAAAACCTAGCATTTCCAACAATGACTATCTTGAATAATGGCAGATGATTTTATGGCCAATAGCTCAGGCATGCAGGCAGGAGGGGAGTGCATAGTTGAAAAAAGACCCTTCATCTTCCTGCAAACCCCTGTTTGCCCAGGCATGAAAACCAGGAAATAAAGAAATGAAATGTAAAAAAAAAAAGTAAATTATGCTTTCTTTTGTTCATTGACGGACACAGCTCTTGATCTTCATAACTATTGGGTTATTCCACCCTCTACAGGAGCAGGACACTAGGCAGAGAAAGTCTGGCTACCCCTATGGGAAGTCCCAGGGGGTATACTCCCTTTCTGTGCTATAGGTACTCAGTTTTTCTTCTGCCTAGTCTAGGACCTAGTTCCTTGCTGGGATGTCTGGTCCTGGCAATTTTTTTTTTTTTTTTTTTAAAGCTCCTTGCTGGGTCTTGTGCGACATAGCTCTACTAGATGAGGGCTGACCTATGAGTTAAATGCCTCGCGAGGCTGCATACGAGAGTTGCAGCATTCCTCCTGGCCAACAGCCCCCCATTTCGAGATGTTATGCCTGGAGCGGTGCCCGCCTGGCTCCTGGTATGGTGAGTAGTTGTCCCCTCTCCCTTCCCCTGGGAGTTTTTAGGGTGGAGTCAGACCCCGGATTCCCTTCCTTCCCGTCAGGACCCCCCCTTCATCTGTCTCCACCCTAACCCCCCCATTCAGTCCGGCTATAAGATTGGGTTTCGCTCTTGTTCCCCGGCAAGGTTCTTTCCTTCCCACTTGCGCCTGTCCCTGGTCACTCTCTGGGTCGGTTTTGGGGCGTAACAAGACCTGTTCCTTCAAGGGGCGATTGTCCCTGTTCCAACTTCGGATCGTTTTCAGGGTTTTTACTCAAACCTGTTTACAGGACCCAGGAAGGAAGGCAAAGTACGTCCAATCAGAACAGTGGTGGCATCCCTGCATCAGGGGGATTTTTCTTTCCTCTATCAACATCAAGGATGCTTACCTTCACATTCCAATGTGTCGGTCACCAGCACTTCCTAAGCTTTGACGTGGAAGAGGAGCCCATGGCAAAGCTGAGGAGCATGATCAGTTTGTGGCGTTAACCTTTGGTCTCGCCTCTGCTTCTCGGGTCTTCACAAAAATGTTAGCCCCGGTGCTAGCATTGTTAAGCCAACAGGGGATTGCAGTACTAGGCTACTAGGATGACCTCCTACTGCTCTGGTGGAAAACCTGGAAATACCCATAAGAACTTTGCAGAAGTTCGGCTTGTTTCTGAATACTCAGACTTCTGGGTCTGACTTTAGACTCGGCCTTAGCCAGAGTGCTCCTTCCTCTGCACAAACTCCAGAAATTTCAGGCTGCAATTCGTCTCCTGCTGCCAAGCAGATAGTCCACCCTCCAGACTTGCATGCGGGTGCTGGGCCTGATGGTGTCTGCCTACGAGGCGGTTCCATTTTGCATAGTTCCATACGAAGTCCCTGCAAAAGGAGATTCTGGCCCAATGGGACAAGACTCCGCAGTCTCTGGACAATCCGATCTGGCTGAGCCAGGGAGCGAAGGAGTCCCTGATGGCTTCGTTCTCCGGCGCTTTGGCAGGGCAAATCCTTCCTCCCCTTAAATTGGACACTGGTCACCACAGATGCCAGCTTGTCTGGCTGGGGAGGTGTCCGGGGCAAACATTCTGCTCAGAGGAAAGAGTCCAGACTTACGATCAATGTCTTGGAACTCCGAGCGATCAGACTGGGCCTGGACCATTGGAGGGATCGTCTTCAGGGATGTCCAGTGTGCATTCAATCAGACAATGCCACGGTTGTGACTAAGGGGGTACAAGAAGTGTCCTGGTGGCTTTGGAGGTAGCTGGTATTCTAAGGGGGGCAGAACGGTTCATTCCAGCCCTCTCCACCGTACTCGTTCACGGAGTGGAAAACTGGCAGGTGTATTACCTGTCGGTAGGCGTTGGACCAAGGGGAGTGGTACCTTCATCCGGAGGGGTTTCATCAATTGTCTCTCTGGTGGGCCATCCCGGAGTTGGATTTGTTGGTATCTCGGCTCAACAGAAAGGTGCAGAGGTTTGTGGCTCGGTCACGGCATCTTCTGGTGGACGCCACAGACGCGCTGGTGGCCCTGCAGGGGTCAGTATGGTCTGATTTACGCCTTCCCTCCTCTCAGACTTCTGCGCAGGATCAAGGCAGAAGGCATTCCTGTCATCTTGGTGGCCCCAGAATGGCCTCGCTGGGCTTGGTACGCCGATCTGGTGCGGCTGGTCGCCTTTGTTACTTTGAAGCTTCCTCTCAGGGAGGATCTGCTGTCCCAAGGACCAATCTGCCATCCTGCTTTACAGTTGCTGGCTTTAATGGCTTGGCTGTTGAACTCCAGATGCTGATGGTAGAGGTTTGTCTAAGCTGGTGATTCCAACGCTATTAAAAGCTGGGAAATCTATTTCAGGTTATCTACCATCTTACGTGGAAAGCGTAGATTGCGTGGTGTCTCTTGGGGTTCATCCTCGTTTGTTTTCGGTGGCTCTGATCTTGACCTTCCTTCAGTGGGGGTTGAGCAGAAACTAGCCTGAGTGCTATCAAGGGCAAGGTGTCTGCCTTAGCAGTGGTCTTTCAACAGCCCTTGGCCGCACGCTCCCTGGTGCGTACTTTTTTTTTTTTTTTCTTCAGGGAGTTCAGCACTTGGTTTCTCCAGTGCGGTCTGTTACTGCCTTGGGACCTCGATTTGGTGCTCAGTCCTCCAGAAGCCTCTCTTTGAGAATCTTCAGGAGATTCCCCTGCTTACTGTCCCAGAAGGTTGCCTTTTTGGTGGCTCACCTCTGCACGCAGGGTGTCGGAATTGGCGGCGTTATCCCTGTCCACCTTTGGTGGTTCAGAGTGGTTCTTAGCCCATGTCCGTTTGTTCCTTCCAAAGGTTGTCTGATTTTAATTTGAATGAAGACCTTGTGTTGCCTTCCCTGTGTCCCAGGCCAGAACATCCGAAGGAATTTGCTTTGACCGCCTTGGATGTGGTTCGGGCGATTAGGGTGTAGCGGGCTTTGTGCTCACGGATGGGCCTCAAAGGGTTGTCCGCTTCCTCTGTGACCATTTTCAGATCAGACAGACTGTGGTTCAGGCCTATTCCATCAAGGGTAAGGTTCCTCTCCCTGCCGAGATGCATTCTACTCGGGCACTCGGTGCCTCGTGGGTCTTCCGTCAGTGATGCAGGTTTGCAAGATGGCCACCTAGTCATCGGTGCACACTTTCACAAAGTTTATAAAGTGGATGTGTTGGCATCTGCGGATGCTTGCTTTGGCCACAAGGTTTTGCAGGCTGCTGTTTAGAAGACCTGGTCCGCTTTTGAGGGTGTAGTGTGCGTTTTTTTTTTTTTTTTTTGTTTTTTTTTTTTTTTTTCAGGTAGGCTCCTGTTTACCTGATTTGGCTAAAGGCTAAAGTTTAGCCTTGGGATTTTTTTTTTTTTTTTTTTTTTGCTGTTTCCCCACACATGTTTAACACTGCTTTGGGACATTCCAATGGTTATGAAGATCAATAGCTGTGTTCAAACAAAAGAGAAAATGGGATTTTTTGCTTTACCGTATAATCAATTTCTCTGATGTTTGACGGGCACAGCACCCACCCCTCTGAAGTTGTAAATCGTCTGATAGTGCTTGTAACAAAACTGAGTACCTATAGCAGAGAGAGGGAGTATCCCCCCTGGGACTGCCCATAGGCATAGCCACACGTTTTTTCTGCCTGCTGTCCTACTCCTGTAGGGAGCAGTATAACCCAATGGTTATAAAGATCAAGAGCTATGTCTGTCAATGTACGTCAGAGAAATGGATTTTACAGTAGGTCAAAAATTACATTTTTTACTGTCAATGTTAACACTGGCAGCATCAGGATTAAATAGCCCATGTTGTTTTGAGTGAAGTTCAACTTTAGCCACTTTACCACCGGAGGATTTTGCTGTCTTGCGTCCAGGTCACTTTTTGCGATTCGGCACTGCGAATTTAACTGACAATTGCGCGGTCGTGCGACGCCGTACCCAAACTAAATTTGCGTCCTTTTTTCCCCACAGAGCTTTCTTTTGGTGGTATTTGATCACCTGTGCGATTTTTACTTTTTGCACTATAAACAAAAAAGAGCTTAAATTTTGAAAAAATAACTATTTTTCATTTTTTTATATGAAATTCTCCCCCAAAAATTAAAAATCTAATTTTTTTTTTAATTTTTTGGCCAATTTGTTTTCTGCTACCTGTTTGGTAAAAAAAAAATCACAATAAGCGTATTTTGATTGGTTTGCGCAAAAGTTGTGTTTACGCAAAAGTTTTTTATGTGTTTTACTAAGGGAAAGATTTCTGTTTTTTTTTTTTTTTTTTTTTTTTTTTTTTTTTTTTTTGCGGTATTGCGACGGACAGATTGGACCCTTGACTGACATTTTTGACACTTTTGGGGGTACCAGTGACATTTTTTGGGCGTACCAGTGACATTACTACAGTAATCAGTGCTATAAATATGCACTGTTACTGTAAAATGACACTGGTAGTGAAGGGGTTAACTTTGAGAGGGAGGGGCTGTGTGTGTCCCTAGGGGTGTGATTTTAACTGTGATTGGCTGTGGCTTGAGGTGTAGGAACAATGATCAACGGTCCTACATAGTAGAACCGTATGATCAGTGTTTCTACACAGGGGAGAATGACAGACGGCTTGTTTACACTAGCCGCCTGCCTTTCTCCTGCTGTCAGACGATCGTGAGTGAGCAGCGGATATCGGGTCCGCTGCTCACGCGGGGGGGGGGGTCTGTGACCGCGCCTCCGGCGGCGCGCGCTCGCTCCCCAGAGCCTCACAGGCTAGTGACGTACTGGTACGTCACTTTGCCTGTGAGGGGCTGACCGCCGCAGTATATGTACTTGCGGCGGTTGGCAAGTGGTTAAAAACCCTCCTGTCATGTCCAAATAACCAGCTGGCTCAGACAAAGCTCTGTATTATGTTTGAAGCTTGCTGTATGCAAGCCCACACTCCTGTTTGTCTCTCATTTATTGGCAATGAGTCAGGCAGAAAGAGTTTTGCTCTTTTAACCACTTGCCGACCGCCCACAGTATATTTACTGCGGCAGTCAGCCCCTCCTGGGCAAAGCTACGTAGTACTACATTGCTTGCCCAGGAGCCTGTAGGGGGCGAGTGCGCGCCATCACCGGCGGCTCCGAAGTCCGCCGGCCACTCGCGATCTCCTGCTGGAGAGGGAGAAAGGCGGGCGGCTTATGTAAACAAAGCCGCCTGTCATTCTCGCTGGTGTAACTGCAGAGATCATATGGTCCTGCTATGTAGGATCGTATGTCTCTGTGGTTACATCCCAAGCCACCCCCTTGACAGTTAGAATCGTGCCCCTAGGGACACACTTAACCCCTTGATCACTAATAAAGTTAACCCTTCCCTGCCAGTGTCATTTTTACAGTAACAGTGCACATCTAAAAAAAATGCTAGCTCCCTGGGTCTCATGTTGGAGTGAACTACTTTCAAGTGATTGTGTTTTTTTTTTTTTTCTTTTAAACTAGGCTTTACAATGTTATTTACCACCTCTGTGCAGTTGGTTTTGTACAGAGCAGCCTGGATCCTCTTCTCGGGTCCCTCTTCTGTGCTCCTGGCCCTTCCCTCCTGTAGAGTGCCCCCACAGCAAGCAGCTTTCTATGGGAGCACCCGAGCTACGCTGCAGCTCAATGTGTCCATTCAGACACTGAAATGCCATTTGGCCTCGCCATGCTCTCTCATGATTGGATGAGATAGTCAGGGAGCCAATCGGCAGGGAGAGTCCTGGGACGGCCGAGGGACTTGTGGACATCGCTGGACAGAGAGGGGCCACAGTTGGGGGCTGCTACACACATGCTTATTATCTTAATGCATAGATTACAAAAAAAAAACCTGACTTTACAACTCCTTTTAGTCACTGATGCAAAACAAGTGTTTAATATGTTTATTAAAGCCAAGAAAGACATGTACAATGTAAACATTCTGTGACATAACCGACAACATAAGGCAAGGCATCTGTAAAAACTGAAATGGTTATACAACTGGCCAATATCGGCCACCTAGGTGGAGAGCAGTAATTCACAAAGGTGATGCAAAACAAGTATGTAGATCAGTTCTGTTTTAGCTAATCTCCATGCTTTTTCCAGGTCATTATCTCTGAATGTCAAAGGCATTGACAGCCTCTGGAACTCTAAGCATGCGTTTCTCTTTGATAGCTTTAAAGTGCCAATTGTGAAATTGCTTCAAAGTCTTACTCCATGAGCTTTAAAAAATTGTTCCCCCCCCCCCCCCCTCTGCAAAGGCTACATACTCATTATGCATAGAAGTGCCTGAATATGGTGTAAATACTTACCGTATTCCTCACCCCAGCAGGATCCTTTAGTGCTTCAACCAGTCCCCTGCAGCCTTCTCTGTAAGCTGCGACTGGCTTGCACTCCAGCAGTCTTAGCTTCTGTATATTGTTCATCCTGAGGCTATGCCCAGTGACTGGAGCTATGGGCAGGGGTGTAGTGCAAGTACTACAGCCTGTACAGTAACCTCTAGCCATAACAAGCATTCAACCTTTTTTTTTGGGGGGGGGGGGGGTACAATTCCTAGTGCTTTTTTTTTTTTTTTTTTCTGTTTGCTATTTTCAAATTTTAATTTTTATCCTCTTACACTTCATAGCACCCAATCAAATGAAAGCAAAGGAGGGGCGGAGCTCCTATGGTTCTTCACGTTATGATGATGATGATAGATACAGGCGCTCTAGAAGCCGCAGTTATGAGAGGCGAAGGTCCAGGAGTCGATCTTATGACCAGAACTATGAGAGATCCAACAGTCCTAGAGGGTAAGTCTTCCGTGCTTATATTGTAACCATCTTGCTGTTAAAAAAATTCCTTATGGTTTGTATTCACTTGTCCCCCTTCTCTTCCCCCATCAGACGATCTGATAAGCCGCGCCGTAGCAGAAGTCGATCACATCGTGGCAGGTACAAATCTTTGCTGTTCTGATAACTTTCGTTTCTCTTTAGTTTTTGACAGACACCGCTCTTGATTCTTCATAACCATTGGGTTATATTGCCCCCTACAGGAGTAGGACACTAGGCAGGAAAGAGCTTGACTAAGCCTATGGGCAGTCCCAGGGTGTATGCACCCACACTCAGCTATAGGCACTGTCAGGAGTAAGGACCTAGTTCCTTGCTGGGATCTCTGGTCCTGTCCATTTTTTTTTTTTTTCTTTTACATTGTTTTTTTTTTTTTTTCCAGTCAATTTGTTTTTCTTTTACATTTTTTTTCCTATCTATATTTTGTTCCTGTGAGAATCTATCAACTGCCGGACTGGGCGACCGACTGGATAATCTAGATCCAGAGGGTCCCCCCGGCAGGCCCGTCGGAACAAGGCAGGCAAACCAAGCAATTGCTTGGGGCCCCGAGCTGGCCTGGGGCCCCAAGACAACGACTGGTCAGTCACTTTCAGGGGTCGGCAAGGTGTCCGCTCACGGACACTGGTGTCCGTGAGCGGTCCTTGCTGTGTCCGCCGCACCGCCACTTTTGGAGACTCACGTCAGGAGTCACAAGTCCAATCCTCGACCCGATGCGATGGCTCGGGGGCGGGGCCTCACCGCCTCTGGTCTCCCTCGGCTTGGCTCTATCTCTGTCCGGCGCCGCCCACAAGTGGATTGGTGGTGGCGAGGGACACCTGCTGCCTGAGCGGCTGCGGAGTGATCTCTCTATCGGAGCCCTGGCAGGGGGAGGGAGGGACTGTCTGTGGGAGTCTCTCTGTGCACTGTGTGCAGTGCGGCCGCCCAGCGCGGGAGAACACTAGGTGTTCAGAATATATTCTTCTTAAAGCAGGGAGGAACTGGAGTTTGGACTGAGGAATGGACTGGAGAGGCTGGAGGACTCGGGACAGTGGCAGCCTAAGGTAGGAAAAGTAATAAGAACTGCATTAAAGTCAAGTGACTCATTAAGAGGATTCTATGGGGGAGGGGCCTGCCATCTCAGGGAATCTATAATGGGAGTGGGACCCTGGCCTGTTCTAAAGGGGGGGTCTATGGGGACCCTGCTCGAAAGGGGGATTTATGCCAAAGATCCCCCCTTAAAGCAGGCCAAGGTCCCCATAGATCCACTTTAGAGAAAGGGGCCTCATAGAACCCCCTTTAGAGCAGGGTCGGACACTTCTCTAAAGGGGGTTTTATGGGGCCCCTTCTCTAAAAGAGGGATCTATGGGGACTTTAGCCTGCTCTATAGGGGGATCTATGGGGACCCTGCTTTAAAGGGTATCTATGGCATAGATCCCCTTTAGAGCAGGTTCCCCATAGATCCCCCTTTAGAGCAGGGTCCCCATAGATCCCCCCTTTAGAGCAGGGTCCCCATAGATCCCCCCTTTAGAGCAGGGTCCCCATAGATCCCCCCTTTAGAGCAGGGTCCCCATAGATCCCCCCTTTAGAGCAGGGTCCCCATAGATCCCCCCTTTAGAGCAGGGTCCCCATAGATCCCCCCTTTAGAGCAGGGTCCCCATAGATCCCCCCTTTAGAGCAGGGTCCCCATAGATCCCCCCTTTAGAGCAGACTAGGCCAGGGTCCCTATAGATCCCCTTTAGAGCAGGGTTCCCCATAGATTCTATGGGGACCCTTCTCTAAAGGGGCATCTATGGGGACCCTGCTCTAATGGGGTAGCTATGGGGACTCTGCTCTAAAGGGGGATCTTTAGAGATCCTTCTCTAAAGGGGGATCTGTGGGGACCCTGACCTGCTCTAAAGGGGGATCTATGAGGACCCTACTCTAAAGGGGATCTATGGGGGATCCCACTCTAAAGAGGGATTTATGGGGACCCTGGCCTGCTCTAAATGGGATCTATGGGGACTTTAGAGTAGGGTCCCCAAGTAGGGTCCCCATAGATCCCCCCTTTAGAGCAGACCAGGGTCCCCATAGATCCCCCTTTAGAGGGCTTTGTGGGGGATCGGGGGGGCCTCCATGTCCATTTTGCTTGGGGCCCCCAAATTCCTTCAAACGGCCCTGCCCCCCGGTCTAGGCCAGTGTGCGCAGACAGGCCTTAACTCCACTCTAGGTTGGCAGCGACATAGCTCCAACAGGACAGGGGCTGGTCTCACGTGGGGGCATACGATTTGGCCTCGGACTGAGTCGCTGCGTTCCTCCTGGCCGACAGCCACCCACATCCCGATAGAGTGGTGGTCTGTCAGGAGCGGTTCCCACCCTGTTCCTGGTATGGTAAGTAGCTGTCCCTACACCCCTCTCTACCCCTGGAGGGTTTTTGGGGTGGACGTGAGCCCCTCCCTGGGACGGTTGTTTGGCGTCCGCGCTTCGTGCGGCTGGGTCCAGCCCCAATTTTAGGTCGTGGGTTTGCAGCCTACTGGTCGGGAGCGATTCCGGGCGGCTCCAGCAAGGGTGGCTGAAGCCAATACCCTCTGGGCATCCGCCTTCTCCATTGTATCTGTGTGGTCAGTCGGCTCCGCTGAGGCTTGCGCCCAGGTGGCTGGGCATCTGCAAAAATTTAGGCTGCGGCCTACTAGGCAATGTAGCTAAGTCAGCCTCCGTTGGGGTTGCCCCAGTGAGCCTGACTGACGTGAGTGCGCTTTCCTGGGTGCTGCGTTACCTTTTGTGACGGTTGCGCTTCCCACCCCTCATGTCTACACTGCTTTGGGACATCCCTTTGGTGAAGGCTGAATGAGTGGGCGGCGACTGTCTTCGCCCATGTCTAATCTAAGGAACCCCACAGTCTCCTGAGGGTGACCACAAACCGCTCCTTTTGCAAGTGTGAATGAGGTTTTGCAGGTTTAACAGCAGTTATCATAGTTCTATTCAATGCACTGTGAGTTAAATGGTTTAAAAAAAAAAAACTTTATACAATCTTTCTTTCCCGTAGATTTAATCGGCGGCAGCGATCACAATCAAGGTCTAACAGTAGGTCTCATTCCAAATCACAGCCAAGAGAAGAAAGAAAAGAGAGGCGATCTGGATCAAGATCGCATTCCAAATCGAAAGCAGATGGCAAATACAAAAGTTCTAGAGTGAGCAGGGAGTCCAGAAAAGACAACGAAAGATCAAAGTCTCCATCCCACTCAGAGTCCAGGTCACGGTCAAAGTCAAGATCCCGATCTTGGAATAGTCATAAATCCAGTGGTCATTAATGCTTTTTCCCCTGAGCAGTTTTATCCATGGAAATGTGAAGGGTTTTTGGTTTTGTTTTTTAAATATGAATTTTGTTAGTGCTACACCTAATTTTATGCCTGACAGCAAATGATCAAAGTATTTTAGGCCATCAGTCAAATTAGGCAGTTACCTTACTAATACAAACATTCTGGTTATTTTAGATAGGGCCTTTTAAACTTTTTATACACCAGTCAAGTTCAAGGATTGTAGTGCCTGGAAGAGTTTGTCTAACTATATGGCACTGAAGATGTTCTAAGGCTCCACAAGTGTTCCTCAGTTTGCTAGTAACTATACTAGTTTGCTAGTACTTGAACTCTGAAAAGATTCTACAGTTTTGCATTTTGGGGCTTCTAACCTTTTCCTGCCTTGTATTTATAAAGGGATATGATGTATTTTCAAAGCTGCAGAAAAAATTGTTTTAGGCTTTATGTATTGGCCATCCTCATCAGCGTCTTTGTTGAATTAAAGCTGTATATTTTACAGCACGTTTGAGGCAGACCATTTGCTTTGTCATTTTTTCATTTACATTTTGAGGGCCTATTTTTGTGACCAACAGTATTGATACAGCTTATTAGAATAGCTAACTGATCTATCTTAGACACTAGTTTCAACATCCATTGGATAAGGTTTGCTCTAGTTCAAAACCTTGATGACCTTTTTACCTTGTCCATGTACGGAAGTGTAACTGTCATTTTAGCCCCCTTTACCCCTCAGCAACAAATACCTCTTGCCCTGCTGTCTGGAGTAGTGAAAGTTCTGTGTAAACTCCAGAACAATTTGTTGGAGAGTACACAGTACTGAGAACTTCCCCCATGTGACAGTGCTAAGCAAATTGCCATTCACCAGAACATTCACAGAAGAGTAGGGGGAGTGAGTCCATGTACAGTTATCCTTATATTTTCAGTCAGAAGGTTTCATACATAGTGCCTGGAAGTTAAAAGAATATCTGAATTTTTATTGTACCCAATGCGCTAGGTTTTTCGCAAAGAATGTGTTTTTTTTTTTTTTGCACCACCATTCTCTGACAAAACATCTGGTAAGAGTGCCTCTGAAGAACCACTGTTGGTCAGAAATAAGCAGGTAGTTTAGTTATAGTATGAATGGAAGTGGAGGAGGTCCTCACGTATTGGATTTTTGTTTGATGGGACTCCGCAATGTCATTTCACTTGCTGCCACTCAGTCTTATGCATTTTATGTAGTGAAGTGTTGGGCCCACTTGGAATCCAAACAAGTAGGAAGATCTGGGGGCTTAATACAGATCACTGAGAGGTCTTGGAGTAAACTTTTGGATTATAGCTCACAAATCGCTAGATCAGCTAAAACCCTTTGTTCTGTTGGATTGCCCCTATGTTCTTCAAAAGCACACTTTTCAATCCATTTCTTGTGTATTCTTTGGTGTATATTTTATGTATGTATACATTGTAATAACAATGTTTTGTCAATGATTGATTGTGGCACACTAGTGTCCGTCCTTTAAGAAATAATTAAAATAACGCCCTTTGACTGTCTCATGCATTTTGCAAGCACTTCAGATGACCTGCGGTTTCTTGCATTCAAATTTTTTCTGTAGGTTATTAAATAGTGTGTTGGTGACAGTTTTTGTACTAAAGTGTTTTGTTTTTGGATTGGCAGTTACTATTATTTACTATGCAATCATTTATGTGCATGTCTTGGAGTACATTTCATGTGGAAACTACAGTTAGCAGGCGACATGTTAAATTTGTATTTCTTTTCTTTATAGAGGCGGACAAGATATTTTTATATGTTCTCTTTAACCAATGCTGTAAAAAAAACATTGGTTACTCTTTGAAAGTCTAAGACCTTGTGCTTGCTGTACATTTTGGCAAATAAGCTCAAATAAACTGGGGAAAAATTGGCATCTTTACATTTTTCTTCATTTTGGAAAGGGGAAAGTTCTTGGATGAATGTTTTTTTTTTTTTTTTTTTTTTTTTTTTTTTTATCGATCAGTATTTTACTCGTTAGACTTCTTGCACACTAGCAGCTTAAAAAAAGCTCAGTGCAGCACTTTTTTTTTTTTTGCGCTGAAATACAACTCATTTGTACTGTGCCTATACGCTGGCATGTAAAGTGCTACGCTTTCTAAAGTAAAAAAAAACAGGAAACTACATTTTTTTGGTCAGTAATTTACGCATCATGCACAGGCACAAATACAGTTCTAAACCACTGATAATCCTTTCCAAGGTTTCCATATTCAAGGTAAATGGCTGGAAATTGCAGATGGCTTAACCATTCTTTAGAGCATGAAGCAAAGAAAAGGTAAAAATGCGTATACATGAAAATGTGCACAAATAAACAGCGAATATTATGTGCAAGAGGCCTTAGCAAGTACATAGACGGTCATTTTGCATGTCTTTCTGTGATAGGGGTGGGGGGAGAACTGTCAAAATATTTTTGCGAACGATGTTTTAACTACTTGACCTATGGAAGGTTTTATCATGATCTGAACATTTTCTGCTGTTCAGCCCTGTTCTTTTAACTGGTAATTGCTTGGTCATCCAACACTGTTTCCAAATTAAATTTTTATCATTTTGCTCACAAATTTCTTTTAGTGATATTAATCACCATTGTTTTGCTGGATAAACAAGTACTGAAAATTTTGAAGTTTCTATTCAACAATTTTGATAACAAATGATCTTATAAATTTAGGTCAAAATGTAGTCTGCTGGATATTGTAGGGCTAAGCGACCTAGGTCCCATTCCAGACCTTTTAGCTACAAATGAATTGGCAGAAGGAAGCCTCAGGCCTTATGAAGGGTTTTCCAACCCCCCCATAACAGTCTGGGCTGCTAGCCCCAGTTCAATCCATCTGTGGCTTCACAGGTCCCAAGCCTTGAGGAACTGGCCCTTAGAGAAGGTTCTCTCTGGAAAGTTTTTAATTCAAAAGGAGGATTTAAGTGCCTCCCTTCTCACAGGGGCTCTCCCCAGCTCAGGCCAGGGAGGAGAGGAGGAAGCGCAAGTGGAAGAAGTGAAGTCAGGGGGAGTCGGAACTCATTTCAGATAAGGAACTGGACCCTATCTTAGCCAGTTTGGGGAAACCAAATTAAGTAGACACCGGTTTGTTCTGGAAGGGTTTCTCCAGGTTGTGTATACCACAGAAAAGATCCCTGAAACTCCTAGAGAGACCTCTGTGCAAGACCAAATATACAGAGGCTTGGTCGAGTCTTATTCTAGGGTGATTTAATTTCACCAATCCTTGAAGGACTTGATCCTTTAGGAATGGAAGGATCCTAAAAGGACGTTGGTCAGACCACAGATATGGAGGAGATAAGAGGATGAAAAGTTCCTCAAAGTCCCTAACTTGGACACGGCCCTTTCTCAAGTGAGTAAAAGCTCTGACCCCTCTTTTGAGGACTCTGACTATCAAAGGTCTGATGGACTGAAGGTCTAAGTCCTTGTAAGGAAAGCGTGGTAAGCAGATTTCTGCTAAGGCTGGAGCCATGGCAGAGGTGTTGGCAGGAATGCTGATTTTTGGATTGAGAGACTCTTAATCATCTCTCTCAAGGGCCCTAGGCAGAGGAAATGGTGGATTCCCTTTCTATCATAGGGAGGGCTATTACTTAGCAGACGCAGTGATAGAATTCGTCAGGGCCTTTGCCAAGGTGGCTGTGCTCCTTAACTCAGCCAGGCTATTTGGGTGAAAGAGTGGGAAGGTGATCACACACCTATGTATAAGTTGTGTGGTCTACCTTTTTGAAGGTTCCTTGCTCTTCAGGCCAGGACTAGATAATGTGCTGTCCAGGTCTTCTGAGAAGAAGAAATTCCCTGGTATACCAAAAAGGAGACTCCCTTTTTAGGTGGGGTTATGGTAGGGGAAGACAGGTAATTTTGCTATTCTCCTCTAGCAGCACAAGTACCAAGATCAGGAGGTGGGGTGGGTGCGCTGTCTTTCTGTCTGTCCCTCTCCCAGTGAGAGGGAATGTTGGACAGCGCTTACATTTGCCAGCTTTTGAGAAAAGGTTATTGCCTAGAACTCTGCAAGCCATACCCCCCCCCCCCCGAAGGGATCCAGAAACTGGCAGAACCGTGGGTAGTGATGCCTGCACAAAAGGAGTAACAATTCCAGGGGTTCTATTCCCATGGGTTTGTCATTCGCAAACCTTTGGGAAAGTACTGCCTCATTATAAACCTCAGGAATGTAAACAAGTTCCTAAAGTACAAAAGGTTTTCTGTTAAACGCTTGGTTCGCAAGAATCTTTTGAAAAAAAACCCTGTGACTACTCTGGATCTCAAGGATGCCTATTTACATGTTCCAATTCATCCTGAACATTGGGCCTACTTGAGATTCGCAATTATGACCAAGGAAGAAGTCCTCAACTGGCAGTTCAAGGTGCTTTCTTTCGGACTCGCAGCCAGCTCAAGGATTTTCATCAAAGTCTTAGCAGAAGCAGTGGCCTTCCTACACCTCCAGGGAATAGCTTTAATTCCCTAGCTGGATAACCAGCTCATTTTTGGGCTGTTCAGGTAAAGTCAGATACTGTGAAGGGTAGTCTCCATCCTGGTAGTCTGGAGAAGTCATCTCTGGAACCTGCTCGGGTCAAGACCTTCCTGGGTTACCAGGTGGACACAAAGCTACAAAAGCTGTCTACCAACGGAAAAGGTAGAGAAAATAACTTCTGTTCGAAGGTTGGCAGAACCTCCCTCTTGCACCAGGAGGGGGATTCTGCGGTTTCTGGGTCTCCTGTCAGCCATTATTTATGGCGATTGTGTGGGCTCAGTTCCACACGAGAGATCTTCAATTCTTCTTTCTTTAGTCCTGGGACAAGAGAGAATCCTTGGACGAGAGGGTGGTCCTCACTCCTCAGGTGCAAGTGTCTCTAGACTGGTGGTTGGACTCAAGCAACTTGCGGGGCGGCAGACCTTGGGCCCAGTGGAACCTGGTAAGTGTTACGACAGAGGTGAGCAACTGGGGATGGGGGACCCACCTAGGAAAAGCCAAGGCCCATAGTGCCTGGGACAGTACAGTGACCTGGACCTTATTCAATCTGAGAGAACTTGGAGCAATAGGTGAGACACTAAAGGCTTTCAAAAGCCTGAACAGGGCGGTTCAGGTAAACTTTGACAATGCACAGCGGTGGTGTACTCGAATCAAATCACCAAGGAGGAACCAGCTTAGAACCCCTCCTAGACCTTGCCAAAAACATCTTGGGCTGAAAGGGTCATTTCTATAGCTGCAGTTCACATAAAAAGGGAGGATCAACCAGGCAGCAGACTACCTTAGTCGCCAACCAATCAGGCAAGGGGAGTGGGAATTGAGCCAGAGACTTATTTCAGACGCTAGTGCGGGCCTTCCAGGGATGGACCTTTTGTGAACTGCAAAAACAGCAAGGTAAGAACATTCTTCTCCCTCTGTGAAAGTGGGTCTGGATGCTTTAACTCAGTTTTGGCAGTTTAAGCTGACATTCCTTTAAGCCTGTGGCTCGAATTCCACAAGTTGTACAGATGCTCAGCTGGTCGTTGGGCTAACCTGATTGCACCATGATGGCCAAGGAGGGAGTGGTTCGGGCTGCGTGAAGAAAAGAAGCAAGCCGTTAACCTGCTTCTGTTAGAGGGACATCGGTACCCTTAGTGATCACCATGCTGCAAATCAGTGCCCTCTATATGTGCTAATAAGTGCCTACCAGTGCCACCTGTTTTGTCAGCAGTGTCTCCTTGGAGACTCTGGATCTTGTCTCAGGGACTGGTGTTATGCCTCGTACACAACCATCAATAGTTGGCCATGAATTTTTGGCCAATTTTCGGCTTTAGTATGATGCTTTCGACAACCGACTCCCGACTTTTCGGCCGAACAAAATCTGGTGTGCAGGCTATAAAATTTTTGTTGGCCGTCAACAGAAAGGCAGTGTTAATTTCGTCGACTAAATTAACACAATTTTAGTCGACTAAAATACGACTAAAACTAAAACAATTCAGATGACTAAAACTA
This sequence comes from Pelophylax lessonae, assembly GCF_965119305.1. Taxonomy (NCBI): domain Eukaryota; kingdom Metazoa; phylum Chordata; class Amphibia; order Anura; family Ranidae; genus Pelophylax; species Pelophylax lessonae. The sequence continues at coordinate 354,648,031 of NC_138769.1, read as the reverse complement.
AAATGGCATTTTAGTCAAAAGACTCTTAACTAAAACTAAATTGAAATTTTATGCCAAAATTGGTGCATGCTCAAAGCTTAATACCATAAATAATAACAGATTAAATTGTAGAGAAATGCTTAAATAATGCATTACAAATTACAATTAAACTACACCCATTCGATTATAGATGACTAAAATGAGTTTTAGTCGACTAAAATGTAGGACGTTTTAGTCGACTAAAATGTACTGGAGTTTTAGTCGACTAAATACGACTAAAACTAAAACCCTTGCAGAAGACTAAAATGGGACTAAAACTAAAATGCCATTTTAGTCCTAAGACTAAAACTAAATTGAAATTTGCTGCCAAAATTAACACTGCAGAACGGCCGATTTTCCGTCAGTCAGTACAGATTTCGGCAGACAAAAATCAGATGAGCGAGACTGGGCAAACTCGGAGAAGAAAAAACACATGGAAAGTTAACCAGCACATAACATCACTTCTGAAGTTGGTTTTTGTTGGCTGAGAAAATTCGTGTGCAGTCTAGAGCACATCTCAACCAACACAACAACACTGGACAAAAGACGGCCAATAATCGTTGCGTGTGTACGAGGCTTTACACACCAGACCGGAATTCTTCCAGTTGACAGCATGGCTATTGAGTGCCAAATTATTAGGCTAAAGGGCTGCACTGATAGGGTTATAGACCCCTTTCTTCTAAGAAGAAAGTTAGTAACAAGAAAAACTTGCTCTACTATGGAAAACCTTTAGTTCATTGTGCAAGCAGAAACCAGTTTCTTCTACCTCTGTTCCCGTGGTTCTATAATGCCTTCAGGAAGCGGTAGCTATTAGCACCCTTGATTGCAGCAAGTTTTTCTAGATGCTAGACTGCCGAAAGCTCCTTTGGTTAAACGATTTCTGGTGACTATGGATAATTACCCCAGTCAAAAAGGACAGGTTCCTGCCCTGGGATTTGAACCAATAGAAGAGGTTCTGTTTAAGATGTCCTTTCTGTTAGCTATCATCATGGCTAGATGAGTGGGGGACCTACAAAACTTATCTATTAACCTTTTCTGCCGATCTTGTCAGATAGGGTTATCCTTAGCCCAGGTCAGCTTTATTTACCAAAAGTGGCTTCCTCTTTCCATAGGACACAGGAGATTACTTAACCATCATTTTGCAATAATCCCTAAAATGGCAAAGTCACTGACGTACAAAGGTGTTTTCTTATTTACAGAGGGGTTAAGAGTTTAGATCTAATCATCTTTTGATCCTCTATTCTAAACCAAGGAAGGACTCCAAGCATCTAAGGCTTCAGTCTCCATGTGCATTAGGCAGGCTATTTTTCTAGCATACAAGAACTCTGGGATTCCTGCACCAGCTTCAGTAGTAACACACTCAACTAGAGCTCTGGTGACTTCCTGGGCAGAGAAGGCAGGGGCCTCCTGGGAGCGGATTTGCAGTGCAGTACATCTTGAAGTACAGTCTTGGCAAGATCATTGGTAATCTTTGACCGGAAGGTTCTTTAGGCCGTGTTCCCACCCTAAGGTAGGCATGTGGTTACTTTATTATCCTCTCAGGTGTGCTGTCCTGGAAGGTAAGGGAGAAAATCCTACGTTAGACTTTCTACAAACCTTCAAGGACTGCAGGCCTACTTCCCGCCCGTTGGAGGAAGGAAAAGTGTGTAATAGGTGGGGAGTCCCCTTCTGGACCAGTTTTTGAAGGTTCGATGAAATACTTTTACCCAGTAGGTCTAATGTAGGATTTTTCTTATACATGCTGTCACCAGTGCAGTACGGTGTTGTCATGACTGATGTGGCGGTGATCAGAGGTACTCACTGACAGTATGTGTAAAAAATAAATAACTCTAACAATGACACTCATTCATGACAGCTTGATGACTATTGTGGTCTGTAATTGGCTACAGTTAATCACATGATACAGGATGCTGTGGTTGGGCCAGGTACCATGTGATGGCTGTGGGCCAGTGCCAGCATCACAGTACTAAGCAAAACAGTCATGACTGAAAGCCATTCATGACTGTTGACATTGTAATCATGCAATCACTATGACCAATCATAGCAATCACATGATACCCTGGGAGTGGCCAGGTACTGATCACTGTGATCAGCTGTGTCCACCAGCTACAGCTCACAGTGACGTACCAGTATGTTATGATAGCTGCAGCCTGCTTGCAATATGTTTGCTGTGAGCAGATCAGCAAGCAGTTAAACGCTGTAGGAAGCTTAAAAGGTAACTCTACTTTCATGGGATAAAGCAAATTAAACAAAATGGTGCAAAATAATTGCGACACAAGTTATACTTTGTAATTGAATATTATTAAAAATTAACTTTCCCTTTCAATGTAGAGCGATGTTTTCCTGTAAAATGCAATTTGGCAGCCTGGAGGCGTTCTGTACACAGATGGTGTACAGAACTCCCCCAGAAATGTAATTTCCTATTTGTGTGATTGGCTTACTAATTTTCCTGGAAGTCTGTACTAAGATAAAGGTGCAGCTCATAAAATTAGAATATCATCAAAAAGTTAATTTCTTTCAGAAATTCAATTCATAAAGTAAAACTTGTATATTTTATATAGATGCGTTACAGACAGAGCAATATATTTCAAGCATTTCTTTCTTTAAATTTTGATTATTATGGCTTACAGCTAGTGCAAACCCAAAATTCAGTATCTCTGAAAAATAAAATATTAGGTAGGGCCAATTAAAAAAAAGTATTTTTAACCACATAACGACCGCCCACCACAGTTTTGCTGAGGCAGGCAGCAGCTCCTGGGCAAAGCGAAGTTATATACGCTTATTGTGTTCTTTTTTTTTTTTTACCAAAAATATATAGCAGAAAACAAATTGGCCTAAAAAGTAAAAAAAAAATAGATTTTTACATTTTTTTTTTTTTTGAGAATTTCATATAAAAGAATGTGAAAAATATTGTAATTTTTTTCAAAATTGTGTCACTTTTTTTTGTTTATAGCGCAAAAAAAAAATTGCACAGGTGATCAAATACCACCAAAAGAAAGCTCTATTTGTGGGGAAAAAAGGACGTCAATTTCGTTTGGGTACAGCGTCGCAGGACTGCACAATTGTTCATTAAAATAACGCAGTGCCAAAGCGCAAAATAGGGCCTGGTCATTGAGCAGCCAAATCCTCCGGGGCTAAAGTGGTTAATACAGAAATGTCGGCTTACTGAAAAGTATGTCCATGTACAGTATAGTATGCACTCAATACTTGGTCGGGCCCATTTTGCATGAATTACTGCATCAACGTGGTGGCAATCAGCCTGTGGCAACTGCTGAGGCGTTATGGAAGCCCAGGTTTCTTTGATAGTGGCTTTCAGCTATCCTGCTTTGTTGGGTCTGATGTCTCTTATCTTCCTTTTGACAATACCCCACCAATTCTCTATTCAGATTAATTCAAACCTTTCATGTCACTTTTTGTTCTGTCTTTAAACCATTGTGGGCCAATCGCAGCCCATAAAACACCCTTCACATTACTGCAGTAAAGATTTTCTCCTATTGTAGGAGCGCACTCCTACTGAAGAAATCCCCGCTTTGGACATAACTTTTGGACGTCTTCCAGTGGCCATCTTGCTACAGAGCCGAATGCCAGCATATGTGTTTGACGTGTATTTAGGCTAACATTGGGGGCAGTGATTTATCTTTTATATATTAAAACTTTTTTAAACGGAGCATCAATCTTGTGTGCTTTCCTTTCCATATACATTTGGTGTTCTAGAGTGAATGAGGACATATGTATCCCATTTTGAGGGTGTGTATCTGTCAGAACCATTTTCCCTGAGGGGAACACAGCTTGCATTGACCTTTCTGGTAATGCAGAAATCATGGCATTGAGGTGAGCTGCCAAGTGGAGACACTGAGCACTTTTAATTGGATAATAGCACAGTGGTGATTGCACTATTTATTTATTGGACTTTACAGTTTGATTTTACACAATTTTGGAAGGTGAATGCAATTTTTGCTATACACTATATAACTTGAGCATATTGGAATATTCACTTTTTTTTTGGTCTAGTTTCTTAGTATATGGTAGATTTTGGTTGTGCTATACTGTCTTTTGTTAATTTATGTTATGTAGTGTTGTAAATTCACCTAATTGGTGTTAGCTGGCAACATTATCTCAAATATTTGGAGCACAGGTTACATATTAATAACTTTGTTTGCGTTATTGTTTGCGTTAATTGATTTTGTATCACCTTGGTTTAAAAAACCAATGATGCCTTCGGAATCCAAGAAGAGTTCCAAAAGCAACCAGATTCGGGCTCTAAGCAAAAGCCTTTATCCTAGTTCCATAAGAAGAACCAAATTCCTAATTCATCCGGTTCTGAAGCCAAATCTTCCTCACAGTGCCCTCACTTATTTGGATGGAGTAATGAAAAACACTAAAAGAATAACCGCACTAGTGCAAAATAGCAGCAACCAAGTGTGAGCGCACCCAGAAGCAATATGTGTAAAATAAGTCACGCTAAAAATATGTGATAAATGAACTAAAATTAAATGTCCATAAATTGATGACGAAATAAAGATGAATAAAGATGTTCACACTGGAATCCCTGTGGTAATGTGCTTACCAGAAAGCTGTAATAATGGTGCCAATAAATATCAAGATATCCCAATGTGGATGGAAGCCTCTATCGAAGTTGCAATGAAGACGCTCAGGGGACCATGGTGCGTTGAGATTCATGAAATAAAAACATAAACGCCATAGCGTAAAACAAAACAAAAAAAGTAGGTGAAAGAGAGCGGGGCACTCAATTAAAATTGTAACACCTTCACCTGTGATAATGTAGGAAACATCAAAAGATGTGTCAGACACATGTAAATACTTCTTACCAGAAGCTAAATAAAACACCACTTGTAAAGATATACCATCAGGATGTGCCAAGGTAGTGTCAACAGACAGGGTCCAGTGATAACCACCACCAATCTAGACGCTCCTTACCGTATCCTGGTAGGAATTTTACATGTATCCAGATATGGAGATAAACAGTGTGGTATTCCAATCGGGGCAGATAAGCCTCAGATGGTTCCGGGTGCAGACTCAGGGTGATAGCAGGCTCTGGCATGAATCAGCAATATGAAATTGAGAAAAGCTCCATAGCAAACAATCCAACATAAATTTTATTGTAGATAAAAAAATGCACTTACAAGAAAGATAAACGTGCTCTCAGAAATAAAGCCGCCGGACGGTCGGCTCAATTCGCCTGTAACTTCCTGGACGCTGGGGGGTGATGTCAGCACGCTGTGACCCGACGCGTTTCCTCACAGATGACTCTTTCACCTACTTTTTTGTTTGGTTTTACGCTATGGCGTTTATGTTTTTATTTCATGAATCTCAACGCACCATGGTCCCCTGAGAGTCTTTATTGGAACTTCGATAGAGGCTTCCAGGCTTTCATCCACATTGGGATATCTTGATCTTTATTGGCACCATTATTACAGCTTTCTGGTAAGCACATTACCATAGGGATTCCAGTATGGACATCTTTATTCATCTTTATTTCGTCATCAATTTATGGACATTTAATTTTAGTTAATTTATCACATATTTTTAGGGTGACCTATTTTACACATATTGGATGGAGGAATGCTTACTGGCTTTTGTAGCCACCTGGACTCTCCAGTTTTTAACCTCTGGGTGAAGGCAGTTTCGCTACTTTCTGCCTCTATGCTTTATGTGCTCAAGGGTATCTTTTGATCCACTAAAAAGTGGTTTTCTTTGCAGCTCTGGGAAGACTGTTGGCCCAAGGGCTATTGCTCCTGTGCTGGCAGAGGAAAGATGTCATGTGTTCTATTTTAACCTGTTCATGGTTCCCAAGCCAAATGGAGACGTCTGGCCTATTCTGGACCTTAAGGGTCTCAAGTTTCTGAAAATACAGAAATTAAGAATATTATTGCTCGATAAAGCTGGAAAATCGGAAAGATAGACATCCTTGATATCCACTGGCCTAGCATCAGTGGATATCAAAGATGTCTATCTTTCCGATTTTCCAGCTTCACAGTGGAGGATTGCCACTGAGTTTTTTGGTATTGTCTGCATGGCCCAAAGAGTGTTTACCAAGATGATGTCTCTGGTTTTGGGATTGTTAAGAACTTGGTATCCCCATTGTAGGCTATTTGGACGATTTGCTCAGGAAGCAATTGGTGCAAAAACTGACATCAAATGTCCAGCAGATGGTACTAGTACTAGATAGGTTCAACTGAGTGCTGAACCTCCAGTAGTTGGCTTTAGTTCCAATGCACTGTTTGGAGTACTTTTTAATCAACATGACACAGGCAAAGGTGCTGGGTCTTTAAGCCCAGGTTGAGTTCCTGAAGTCCAGCCCTGTAGCTTGCAATTGCTGCCAAGTTTATTTGCTAGGGCTATGCTACTGGACAAGACAAACAAATAGAGACAATGATAACCTGCTCTTTTAGAGCAATTGCAGCTGCCACCTTAGGCCTTGTTTGATTTTTTTGGATGCCCTTGAGACTGTACCTCACCTAATCTCCAATCTCTGTTCAAATGAGCAGAATTTTGTGGTTAAATGGTTGGTGTGCTTGATGCTCTGGAGAATGTGGAATGTGCAGGATTTCTCTTACGTCCTCCGACAGTCGCCGCCGCCTCCTCTAAGTCATCACTGTTGGGTATTGACTTCCGCTCTGCAGGAGTAGCTAAGCATAAAGACTTAGTCAAAAGAACAAAGGCATTTGCATATACACACCCATGGGGGCTGTCCCATCTGGTCAATACCCCACTGCAGTGACCACTCCCAACTCAGTTTTAATCTGCCTAGCGTCAGGAGTAGTTAGGCTTCCCTGTGCTGGGGCTACAGTCTCAGCCTATCTAATCTTTTTTATTTGATTTTCTTTTGAAAATGTCAGTTTTCTCTTACTTTACTAGCTGTTTATTTTGTCAGCTTTAGTTTTAGTAGTTTCTTCGGATGAAGATGGATCATGCGGTGCTGGGATTCGGACTGACCGCCCTGGTTCTCCAGGGCAGAGGGTCAGATGGACCCCCAGCCCGCCATCGAGCGTTCAGCTATGGTTCGCCCTGGCACTATGAACGACCCATCCCTGTTCGCAGCAGGGATGCAGCCGTGAGATGGCTACCTCACAGGACACATCTGCGATGCTGCAGTGTCATGTCCCTGGCAAACGGCACTCCCTATCGGATGAGGACAGCGGCTTTCCGTTCATAGAGGCACCCCACGCCATCTGGTACAGGTAAGTACTTCTGTGTGGGGCCTCTGTCTGGGGTGGTAGTCTGTGTTGCTGTGTGTCCCCCATGTCTGTACCTGTGTGACTCCCTGATGCGGTCCCTGCGGGGATCGCTTGTGCATGCGCTGTGGTGCTGTATGTTTTTGGGGGTCCCCTTCCCTGTGTCACTTGGGTGCTTGTTGGGGGTACAGATTGTGTGTGTGGCGGCCGCAACGGGGTGAATCCGTGCGGTCCGCCATTTTAGGTATGGGCAGGCATGTTTGGCTTCTCTATGGGCAATCTACATGCTGTTTTTGGCGCCATCTGCCGCCATTTTGCGGTAGCCGAACAATTGTTCCGACCGCATGTCCGGCGGCCATTTTGGCGGAGCCTCCCATGCAATCCTATGGGGCAGCCATTTTCCCTGGGTCATGCAGCCTATAAGTTCAGCCTACTTTAGCAGCACTTCCTTTTCCTCTGAAGCAGGACACTCGGTGGCAACACTCTGCGGGGCTCTGTAGGTTATTGCTCTCAATATCTTTCTGTGTTGTCATTTCTGGCTCAGTTTTGTTCTCTCCTGTTGGGGGTCTTTGTCACTGTAGCTGAAGCGGTGGGCTGCGCACCCCGTGGCACTCTTAAAGGGACAGTACTATCTTATTGCACTGTTTTTTGTCACCTTGAGCAATGGATTTTCAGGACAGCAAATTCCCCCCAGCTCTGGTGAGGGTCCCCAGTTCTCCTGTGGTCCCTCTGAGACCTGATTTGGCCGCTGTAGTGGAGACCTTGGTGTCAAACATGGAAATGCTGATGGCTGAACGTGCTGCTAAAAAGAGGCCCAGTTTGTCTCTCTCCTCTGATTCAGATGGTGATATGGCTGCTGCGAGCGTGCCCTTTTCAGGTTCTCGCTCATCCTTGGACCTGGTGGGGTCTGAGGGGGAGGCAGAGGTGGAAGGGGTTGATACCTCTTCCCCGGGGTCGCCTGAAAAGCGGGCGACCATGGATGAATTTATTGTTTCTGTTAAGGAAACACTTCATTTGGAGGATGAGCCCTGTCCTCCAGGCGTTATGTCCTCATTTGGGACGCACAGGACCCGCAAGTCGGCGCAGGTTTTTCCCTGCCCGCCTGAGTTTCATTACACTGTTAATGAAATGTGGCGCACGTTAAAACGTCCATTCCTGGTACCTAGTCGGCTCAAATTGCTTTAACCTTTTGCACCGGCTACAGAATCGCGATGGTGTGTGCCTCCACAGGTAGATCACACTGTGGCCGTGTTAAACAAGGCTACTTTGGTTCCTTCTGAGGATGCCCCGGTTTTCCGGGATCCCACGGATCGGCGGTTGGAGTCTCTAGCCCGCCATTCCTATACGGTGGCGGGCTCGTTGCTCAGACCCGTTTCCGCGGCTCAGGCGGTGGCTGATTGAACTAAGATGCTTAGGAACAACCTCGTGTCTGATGATGTTCCGCCTGCCCGGCTGGAAATGGTGGATCAAATCCACCAGGGAATCATGTATCTGTGTGATGCGGCCTTGAATGAGGCCCCTTTAGTAGCACGCCTCTCTAGTGTCTCGGTACTTAACCTGCGACTGATATGGCTGAAGAGCTGGTCGGCTGACCAGTCCTCGCGGAAAACAGTTGCTGATTTTCCCTATGCTGGCTCTCGCCTTTTTGGCGAGGCGTTGGATACCCTGGTAAAAGGCGTCATGGGGGGCAAGAGCACCATGCTGCCCCAGAACCCGAAGAACAAGTCCTTTCGAGGCAAGCGGGGTTTCTGCGCCTAGATCCTCTCAGGAGTCCTTTCGTGCCTTTCGGAACCAATCCAAGGGTAAGCCCTTCAAGGCCCAGGGCAGTCAGAAGAAGCCCTGGGCGGGTAAGCAGAAGTCCGGCAATGCCGGCTCGGCGGGTCAATCCGCCTCTGCCTTAAGGGGCGCCCTCACCCATTTCAGGGGTTGGGGGACGTTTACGCGGTTTCCTCCAACCTTGGCTGCTCCGGATATCGGACAGGTGGGTTCTGGAAATCATTTGATCAGGTTACAAGATCGAATTCCTTTCCCGGCCGGCGGACAGATTATTTCCCTCAAATCTTTATTTGCCTCCGGGGCGTCTGCAGGACCTGCATCAAGCGTGCAGGACCTTCTTGCTCAGGGGGTGATTGTCCCGGTGCCTCATCGGGACAGGTTTCGGGGGTTTTATTCAAATCTGTTCACTGTGCCCAGAAAGGAGGGCAAAGTGCGTCCTATTCTGGACCTGAAAGCGCTGAACCGCTTCGTGCGGGTTCGGAAGTTCCGTATGGAGTCTCTCTCCGTTCGGTGGTGGCCTCCTTGAGTCCAGGAGAATTCCTGGCCTCGATAGATCTGAAAGATGTGTACCTGCACATCCCCATTTTCGAGGGTCATCAGCGGTACCTTTGTTTTGCTATCGCAGAGGACCACTACCAGTTTGTGGCGTTACCTTTCGGTCTCGCTTCGGCACCAAGGGTGTTTACCGAAGTGTTGGAGCCGGTTCTGGGCCTGCTGAGGGCTCAGGGCATTGCGGTCTTGGGTTACCTGGACGATCTACTTCTGAGATCACGTGCCAGCCAGGACCTAGTGCGCGATCTGTCCACCACGGTACAGACGCTCCAGGAGTTCGGATGGACCATCAACGTTCAGAAATCGACGTTGTCTCCATCGCTTCGTCTTCCCTACCTGGGAATGATTCTGGACTCTGCTCAGGCAAAGGTGTTTTTGCCGGAGGACAAGCTCCGGACTTTGCGGGACGAGATCAGGTCCCTCAGGGACAGCCCATCTTCGTCACTCAGGGCCTGTATGCGGGGCCTAGGGTTGATGGTTTCGGCCTTCGAGGCGATACCCTTTGCTCAGTTTCACACGCGGGCTCTCCAAGCGGAGATCCTGGACATGTGGGACAGACTGACTGCCTCAGTCCCTGGTCTCCTTGAGTCGTCAGACCAGATTGGCTCTTCTGTGGTGGCTCCAGTCCCCGTCGGTGGCGGAAGGCAAGTCCTTCCGTCCATTGGTGTGGACGGTGATTACCACGGATGCCAGCCTGTCGGGCTGGGGTGGAGTCCTGGGCAACCTATATGCCCAGGGCACTTGGTCGGAGGAGGAGTCCTCCCTCCCGATAAATGTGCTGGAGTTGCGAGCGATAAAACTCTGTCTCTTCCAGTGGTCGGACCGTCTTCGGGGCCGTCCTGTCCGGGTACAGACGGACAATGCTACCGCGGTGGCTTACATCAACCACCAGGGGGGCACCAGGAGTGCTCGGGCGGCCCGGGAGGTGACCGACATTCTGTCTTGGGCCGAGACTCATGTCCCGGCGATCTCGGCAGTTCACATTCCGGGTGTGGAGAATTGGCAGGCCGACTATCTGAGCTGCCAGACCCTGGACCAGGGGGAATGGTCCCTGCACCCGGAGGTCTTCCAAATGCTGTGTGCGAGGTGGGGATCCCCGGACGTGGATCTGTTCGCATCCCGGCTAAATCGAAAGGTGGAAAGGTTCGTGGCAAGAACGCGTGATCCGCTGGCGGACGCCACGGATGCGTTGGTAGCCCCTTGGCATCAGTATCGTCTGATGTATGCCTTTCCCCCGATTCAGTTGCTATCCAGGTTCCTCCGCAGGTTAACCTCGGAACTGCACCTGGTGATTCTGGTGGCTCCGGACTGGCCGCGTTGTTCACCTGGCAGTGGCGCCTACCTCTGCGGGAAGATCTCCTGTCTCAGGGTCCGATCTTCCATCCTGCTATACAGTCGCTGGCTTTAACGGCCTGGCTGTTGAGACCCAGGTCCTGAAGGACAGGGGTCTCTCCTCTGAGGTCATCCCTACCCTTGTCAAGGCTAGGAAAACCTCCTCTGGTAAAATCTATTACCGTACCTGGAAGGCTTATTTCGCCTGGTGTGAGTCCAAGGGGTTCTCCCCTCGCTCCTACTCGGTGTCGAGAGTGTTGGCCTTCCTCCAGTCTGGGGTGGACCAGCGCCTGGCGCTGGCCACGATTAAAAGGCCAGGTGTCCGCACTGGCTATTCTTTTCCAACGCCCTGTGGCGTCTCATTCCCTGGTTCGCACCTTCATTCAAGGTGTGCGACATTTGGCTCCTCCCAGGAAAGAGCCCTTACCTCCATGGGACTTGAACTTGGTTCTGTCCGTGTTACAGCGTGCTCCCTTTGAAACCATTCGGGATATATCGTTGCCTCTGCTGTCTAAGAAGGTTGCCTTTTTGGTGGCGATCACCTCGGCTCGCAGAGTGTCGGAACTGGCAGCGTTATCTTGCCGTTCTCCATACTTGGTGATTCACCGGGATAAGGTGGTCTTGCGTCCGCATCCCTCCTTTCTTTCTAAGGTGGTCTCTGAGTTCCACATTAATGAGGACATTGTCCTACCTTCGCTTTGTATGAAGCCGAAGCATCCTAAGGCGGTTGCTCTGCATTCCTTGGATGTTGTCAGGGCGATCAGGGTTTACCTGTCTACGGAGTCCTTTCGGAAGACGGACTCACTCTTTGTCCTTCCTGAGGGACCTCGGAAGGGCATGGCTGCATCTGCAGCGACTTTTGCCAAATGGATCAGACAGACCATTGAACAGGCTTACGCCTTGAAGGAACGGGTTCCACCCTTCCCTGTTAAGGCGCACTCTACCAGATCTGTGAGTGCGTCCTGGGCCTATTGGCATCGGGCCTCGGTGGCCCAGGTGTGCAAGGCTGCGACTTGGTCGTCGGTGCACATTTTTTCCAAATTCTACAAAGTAGATGTTCTGGCATCAGCTGATGCCTCCTTTGGCCGCAAGGTTCTCAGTGCGGTAGTGCCATGAAGGACCCTTGTTTTTTTAAGGGTCCCTGGCTGTTGGTATTTGCTTTCCTGGGCTGTTGCTCCTGTTGAGCACTGTTTTCTGTTGCCCAGAGGTTCTCTTACTGTGCATGTAAGGTTCTCTTACTGTGCATGTAAGGTTCCTTTCTCTGATGTGGGTACTGCGTTGCCTTTTCTACGGTTGCGTCTCCCACCCCTCATGTCTATACTGCTTTGGGACATCCCAACAGTGATGACTTGGAGAAGGCGGTGACTATCGGAGGACGTAAGAGAAAACTGAATTTTTGTAAAATATTACCTGTAAAATTCCTTTCTCTGAGTCCTCCGACAGTCGCTGCCCCCGCCCCTCTTTTGGGGTTCTTATTACCTACTGCTATGCTACCAAACTGAGTTGGGAGTGGTCACTGCAGGGGGGTATTGACCAGACAGCCCCCATGGGGGTATGTATATGCACATGCCTTTGTTCTTTTGACTAAGTCTTTATGCCTAGCTACTCCTGCGGAGCGGAAGTCAATACCCAACAGTGATGACTTAGGAGGCGGCGGCTGTCGGAGGACTCAGAGAAAGGAATTTTACAGGTAAGATTATACAAAAATTCAGTTTTTGTGGTTGTGTGGCTGTCTGTTGGTAAGAGGCACCTTTTTGACCGTGAAAGCCTATTTGGGGGAATACATTGATAAAGTCATCAAGGAAGTCAGTGGGGTAAAGGTGCTCCTACCCCACAAGAAGAAAGAAATAAAAAAAAAAAAAAAAAAGCCTAAAGCCTCGTACACACACAACAAATTTCCGCCAACCGGTCTTCCGTCTTTTGTCCAGAGTGCGTGTCTGTTGGTTGGAATGTGCTCTAGACTACACACGAATTTTCCCGTACGACAGAATTCTATTTTAGAAGTGATGTCATGTTTTGGATTGCTTTCTATGTGTTCTTTCATCTCTGAGCATGCCTAGTCTTGCTCATAAGATTTTTCCCCGTCGAAAACTGTACTAATGAGACGAAAATCGGACGTGTGTTGACGGACGACAAAAATTATATAGCCTGCACACCAGAATTTTTTCGGCCGAAAAGTCGGATTCGGCTGTCGGAAGCACCATACTAACAAGCCGAAAATCGGCAGATCGGTCGTCGGACTAAATTTCCCGGCCAAATTTCTTATCGTGTGTCTCCTAACCCTACGGCTACTACCTCTACTCAGCAAAAGTGGTCTTTGCTCTCTCCCTAAGCGTCAATCTCAAAACCAGTTTAGTACTTCCTTTAATCACAACCCTTTGACCCCTAAAAGTCCACCAAGCCTGCACAGAAGCCCTCCTGACAATGAAGGGGAAGATCTACTCTTTGGAAAGGGAGGAGTCTATTGGGTTTTGTGCCAATCTGGATCTGAGATGGACCTATGGGTCCAAACTGTCATTTCAGAAGGGTAGAAAATAGAACTTAAATCACTGACCCCCTCCTCGCTTCCTATCCAATTTGCCAACTTCAGCTTAAAAACCAGTATATTTACTGGTCGCCTTGCATTAACTTCATTAACAAGGAGTAGTTGTACCAGTTTCTTAAAAAGTAAGGTGGATTTTGATCCATGTCAGAAGCATTTTTGCAAAGCACCAATGTGTTCATTGTTTTAACACCATCATCCACTTTTTCAATAAGTCTGTAATCGGAGCTCATTTAGCGAGTCAATTCGTCAAAGGGAGCCATGATGTTCATCTTTCTTCTCTTTTCAATGAGATTCCACTAAATTGCAGTGATCGTTGCAGGCAGCTCTTGTTCTGACACATACTCCAATGGCCCACTTCCGCTCAATCGGAGACATGTAAAAAGTGTGGTTTCAGCCTTTTAAACTGGTTCACTGAGCTGGATCTGAATATCCTGCAGCTGAGAATATGCCAGGTTTGAATGTTTAAAAGGGCCAAGTATTCTGCCCCGACTCCCACAGCATCTACAATGCTGCGCTGTGATAAAAGGCCCTCTGAGACTGCCAGCTGCAGTGTATATGCAACACAGGAAAGACTCTGAAGTCCAGCATCTTCCACACCATTTATTATATTTCTGGCATTATCACACACTATCACACGGACAGAATCTTTGGGAATCGCCCAAACATCAAGCATTTCTTCAAGTATGCTCATTATACCTTGGCCTGTGTGAGAGCCTTGAAATTTCTTTGGGTGGAGCATGACTTGCTGCAGAGTGAAATTGTCATCACTCAATTGCGCGGTTAAGCTAATTACAGAAGCTGGACTCACACTGCTCCAAATGTACATGGTGAAACTGATCGCCTTTATGTCCTCCTGCAGCATGTTAGTAATGTGTTTTTCACTGTGTTGTGCAATTGTGGCACAACGACATCTGTGACATAACGACTGGGAATTTCATACTTTGGCACCAAAACATTAATAGGTTGCCGAAAACCCACATTGTCAACTATTGATAGTGGTTGATCATCAAGAACCATGAATTGGGTAACCATCATATTTTTATAGCCTTGGTTATTCATGGATATTTTTTTTTTTTTTGTTCTGTGAGGTTTTGCTGCAGTGTCAGCTGCTGAGTGCTAGCGACAGCTGTAAATTCTCCGTGCTCACTTTTGTGTTTCATTTTGAGGGGTTTTATGAGATTACTGGTATACTGTAAGCCCTAACTTCTGAATCTCCTCTTGATATTTATGCATAACAAAGTTTGCAGTCTGCCATGCGTGGGTTGCTTTCGTTGATTTTAAAACAAATTTCCAGACTGCTGGTTTCTCTTTGCACTGTACTGAAAGGCTGAAATAAAAAGTATTTTCACCTTGGGGGGGAAAAAAGTGAGCCACAGTTTATTTAAAAAATATAAATGGTTTACAGCTACTTCTAAATAAATTTTGTAAAGAGATGTCCATACAGCTTCATAATATAAATTACAGTGGGTAAAGAAAAGAATCGTCCCCCCAAAATGACCACAGTTGAGAGTCAAATGGCTTTGTGTACCATTGAAAAGGTGATTAGCTACACCTGATTGCATTTACAAGTCATTTTTAGGTGGGAGGTGATCCTTTTTCCAACTCTGTGATTCGGTTTAGGAATTTTTTTTTTCTCTTACATGTTGGTGTTATACCATTCACCTGGATGTTATAAGTTGCGCTGAGTAAATACAGCTGGATAAAACAAAAACTGTGTCTGTCTCCATTGCAGGCTGCAAAGCAACAAAATGTGATTATTTTAAAGGGGATGTGATTCTTTTCTTAACCCACTGTATATCAAATTAATAATAATATTATAATCGGTGCATCCCTACTGGACACAGTACTCCACTTTATAACGCACACTCACATAGAGAATTGACAATAGACATATTATGAAGATAATGAAGCTGCTCTCACCACTGAGCATGCAGCATCTTGGTATTGCCACGTAACCCACCTGGTGGGCGTAGGTAACAGGATTCTAAAAAAAAAAAAAAAAAAAAGCAGAGGATGGGTCTTCGGGAACCCTGCCAAAATGTATACATGAATGAGTTGGTGCTACCATAAACCATGCACAAATTATACTACTAGATTCAC
Organism: Pelophylax lessonae; assembly: GCF_965119305.1. Classification (NCBI taxonomy): domain Eukaryota; kingdom Metazoa; phylum Chordata; class Amphibia; order Anura; family Ranidae; genus Pelophylax; species Pelophylax lessonae. The sequence continues at coordinate 354,632,512 of NC_138769.1, read as the reverse complement.
AAATGCAAGGTGCAAAAAATCCCACATTTGAAACAATGTCCAGGATAAATGCAATGACTCTTATCTAATGCACCTGGACGCTACTGCAGGTGGTGAAGAGGAGGAGGGGGTGGAGTAGACAGATGTGGCAGAATCAGCACCAGCTGTTTGGAGGCATGGGAGCAAAACAAGCTCCAACACTGCTGCATCCTTACCAGCTGCCAGCAGAGTTACCCAGTGCGCCGTTAAAGAAATAGAACGTCCCTGCCCATGCCTGCTGGACCAAGAGTCAGCAGTAATGTGAACCTTCCTGCTGACTGCTCTGTCCGAGGTGGCCAAAACACTACCTTCCACATGATGGTAAAGAGATGCCTTGCAGGATTTAAAAAGACATGTAGGGGTAGAGATCTCAGATGGGGAGCAAGGTGACGTATGTTTTTTTTACGATATTTCAGGTGCTGTTGCCAACGGACTGCATGGCCGGTCCTCATGTGTCTTATCATGTATGTGGTGCCCAAGCGGCTGGTGTTCTGGCCACGCTTGATCTGCTTCAGATTGCAAACAGCAACGCTGCGGTCTCCTGCACATGTGTTGAAAAAAGCCCACACCAATGAACTTTTGGAAGTCAGTGGGGAGTTAGCATCGCCCTGCACCTGTGGAGCTCTGTGGTGTGATGCAATAGGTTGGCTTCCCTTAACGCGGCCCCTGGAGCGCATCCTGCCTCGTTGGAGTTGTTCCACCTCCTCCTCCTCCTCACTTTCCTCCTCTATTCTCGCAGGCACCCAAGTACAGTCAGTGACCTCAACATCCCCTCCCTCCTCGTCACTAGAGCAAACTTGGCAGTATGCTGCAGCTGTGGCAACATGACTGCTAGTTTCTTGTCCGTCATTGTCACCCCTCTCTCTAGGCTCACGTTATTCCCTTCCTCAATCTGGGAACCAACATCGGAGCATTCAAGTTGCTGAGCATCCTCCAGCATCATGCAACTGACACTATGATCAAATAATTAAGGTGACTCCTCCATGCATGATGTTGAGGCTACGGAAGGAGTGACTGTATATAAGGAGCCTGTGGAACGGGCCACTTTGGCAGCTGCTGTGGAAGGCAAACTAGTATGAGCCTGTGTGACAGAGGACGAGGAGGATGAGGATGGCTTAGTTATCCACTACACCAACTCTTCTGCATGTTGTGTGGCTCAATAACACAGCCAGCATCAGGAAAAAAAGGACAAGCGTACTTCGCCTGCAGAGAATGCACCATGTCCGTGGCCACCACTTTTCACTGTGGACACAGAGGCTGCTTGCCCTCTTTTAGTGGCCTGTGAGCGTCTGCCTCTCCTTGTTGGTCTTTCGGACATGATGGGGATTTTGGGGTGGTTTTTAAATTGATTATTATAGAATGTGTGATGGAAATATGATGCTTGAGTGCAATAATTTTGTCCTTGGTGCACTATAAACTGTTTTATTATTGTGTTTTATTTTTGGGGGGGGATTTTATAACTTTTTAGTATAGAGTGTGGAAAGGGAATATGGTGCTTGGGTGCAATACTTTTGTTTTTGATGCACTACAAAAAAAAAACACCCACGTCTGGAGCAGAAGGAAGAGCGCCTGAGATGCACAAGGGGAGCAGCAATTATGCCCTTAATATTATTAGTGCTGCGGGAAAAAAAAAGAAAAAATCGCTGCTGACGCAGGACGCACTACCACCTGCGACATAGAAGAGAGTAACATTGCAGCAACAGAACCTGATGCTGCTAAAATAAAAAAAAAAATTAAATGAAAAGGAAAAAAATATATATTTATCAATGAAATAAAAAAATAGTATCAGTGGGGTATACAATACACTTCAGTGGCCCCACTACAATCACAGCACTAAACTGACTGCAGTACACTGTGTAACATAAAAATCAGCCCTACACTGCAATGGATTATATATATATATATATATATATATATATATATACACACACACACACACACACACACTGCTCCGGTGGATATATACACTGGGACTTGGCTGATATAATGTATATACTGCACTGGTGGATATATGCTCCACTATCTATTGCAATAGCTGATAAATACATACATACACATAGATAGATAGATAGAGATATAAATATCTATATATATAGATATTTATATCTACTACACTGCCTGATCTATTAATAGATAAACCGCACACTCTGCTAACTACCTGCCTAATCTCCACACTACACACGGCTGCCGTTTAAGCAGCCTTTATATAGTGTGGGGCACGGACTTAGCCCCTAAACCATGATTGGCTAAAGGCACCCTGCCTTTAGCCAATCACGGACACTTTGCTGTGATTGGCCAAAGCATACATGTCAAAGTGCATGCTTTGGCCAATCACAAGCATTGAATTATGGAGGGCGAATTTCCCACGAACGGCCCCGTTTGTTCATTGTTCTACGAACACCCGATGTTCGACTCGAAGCTCATCCCTAGTCAGAAGTAAGGACATAGGCTTCCGGCTGAGATCTCTGGTCCTAGCAATTTTTTGTTCCTCTACGGGTTGGATAATCTAGATCCAGTGGTCTGCCCAGCCAGCGCTTGCAGACCACAGCTATGCGCTAGGTCGGCTGTGACATAGCCTCACAGGCAGAGGCTGGATCGTGAGGTAAATGTCTCGCAGGGTCGCATACGATTGAGTCGCAACTGTTCCTTGGCCGACAGCTCCTCTGTCTGGAGCGTTACCCGCACCATGGAAGGGTAAGAACAGTCCCCCCTCTCCCCTTTTGGCTTTTTTTTGGAGTGGATGCGGGTAACCTCCAGGGACGGTCGGACCTGCCTCCAGGTTCCCTTCTCCCATCCTTAAATCCCTCAGTGAGCTGGGCTTCCCCCACTCCCTTTCCCCTCTGTCTGGACCTGGAGTCTGGTGGTGGTCCCAGGGCAGAGGATGCAGCAGAGACCCCTGGGGTCTCTCCTGCTATCCCTACTCCGTAAGGGTCCTGGGATAGTGTATGTCCTGCCCTTGTAATCTGGATGGGTCCCAGTGTAGGAGACCCCCTAGGTGCATGCCCTAATGTTTGCGGTGTGGGTGTAGGTCAGGGGGGCCCCAGTGCAGATACTGGTGCAGTGTGCGCAGTGGAGACTCCCCTAACGTGTGTCCTACCTTCAGGGGGGTTCCCCTTGCAGAGGGGGCAGCATTGCAGAGGGCGCAGGAGCATGCTTAAACATCTGTAGCCGATGGGGGCCATTTTTCCTTAGTCTGGCTGGTCTTCAGCTGGTGGCCATGTTTGTGTAGCCCGATGTCACGGGACCATTTTACCTTAGTCTGGCTGGTCTCCAGCTGGCGGCCATGTTTGTGTAGCCCGATGTCACAGGGCCATTTTCTCTTAGTCTGGGAGACGCTGGAGACTTACCAAAGACTCGGGGATGCCGAAGCTCCTTCTCTTCCTCCTCAGTTTCCTCTTCCTGTGCCCGGGACATATAAACAGGGATGGCGTCCATGGTGATGCTGGGTCTGAATTCTCGGCTCTCCTCTGATCGGCAGGGTGAGTCCTTGGGGGTCCCTGTTATCTCTCTCTCTCTCTCTTGAGCCTTGGGGGGATTCCTTTAGTGGTGCCAAAAGATCATTTTTGTACTGCAAGGTCTTCCTTTTCTTATGGAGGCTCAGGGTCACAGCCCCACTGACCCCCTCATGGAGGTGGTAGGGCCCTCGAAACCCCAGCTTCCCATGGTTGCACTGATGGTGGTCCTGCAGTTCTTAGTGTCCTGGGTGGAAGTGGTGTGTGGGCAAAGGCCCAGGAGGAAGCGTCCCCTGCCTTTCCCTGCTCAGTCTGTCTGGATGTGGCCCATCCAGGGGGGCTTAATATCACACCCCCAGATCCATCTGATAGTGAGGATGATTCCTCCATGGTCGCAGCAGCGAATTAAAAAGCACTGGTAGACACACCTATCACTGCAGTGCGTGAGACTTTAAAAATGGAGGATGCGGCTGATGTAGCCATGGATGTCATTAGGTACGCATAAGTCACCTCACACTCCAAAGGTGTTTCCTTATGTGCCTTATTTTGACCGGTTTTCCCATAAGGAATGGGATCAACCAAAATGACCCTTTGTGGTCCCCAAACGTTTTGCTGTACGTTACCCTTTTGGAGGAGTCACTTTTAAAAAAAAGTGGACAAGTCCACAAGTGGTGGACCCTCCTGTTTCCAGGTTGAACAAAGCTACCATGATCCCAGTAGAGGAATCCCCGTCCTTTAAGGACCCGGCTGAAAGGGAACAGGCTATGGCACGCAACATGTTTACTATGGCTGGTTCAACATTGCAGCCAGTCTTTGCCTCAGCCCTGGTGTTTCAGACCCTCACTGAATGGGCCAAGCTTTTGCGCCAGGGCCTGAGCAGGTCCCCGCTGCTTATGTTGATTTAGCAGACCAGTTGGTCCATGGGTTGCAGTTTTTGTGATGCAGCTTTGAATAGAGCTCCTGTGCTGTCCAAACTTTCAGTTTCAGCTGTGATTAGGCGCGTGCTGTGGCTTAAACATTGGTCTGCAGACCAAGCCTCTAAGAAAGCTCTCATTGTTGATCTGCCCTTTCAAGGCAATCGCCTGTTTGGGGCTACCTTGGATAACATTGTTAAAGGTATCACGGGGGTGGTAAGAGTACCTTCCTGCTATAGTCTAGGAAAGGGAAGGAGCCTCGTCGCAGACGGGGAGCCCTCCTTCTCAGCACATAAAAATTATTTTGTGCTTCAAGAACAGAGAATAACAGAAATAGATCTTTCAAATCTTCCCCAGGAGGTTCCAAGCATTCTTGGTCTGGTAAGCCTAGAGCTAGCTTCTCCAGACCTGCAGACAAGACCCCATTCAGCATGAAGGTCTGCCCTCACCCATTATTGGGGTGGGAGGACATCTTCGCTGGTTTCCGGCCTTGTGGACTTCCTTCATGAACGACAAGGGGATCCACGAAATGATTCTTTTGGGGTACCCAGAAAGGGGGACAAAGCTTATCCTTTTCAGGTTTTTGAGGTCCTGAGTCTCCTTGTGTGGATTTAATCCCTGCAAAGGTTCAGGAGATGTCCAGACTATCTAAGGTCCCCCCTATCCCTGGCCAGGGAATTTATCTAGGTCCGATTCTAATTCTTTCCAAAGTGGTCCTTCCTCTAGGAACCACAGGCCATCACACAGATAGTTCTCTCTCCCATTTTGCATACAGGTTCTGAGTCTGGTGGTATTCACCTTCTAGACAGTTCTGTTTGCACAGTCCTACATGCAGCTCCTTATCATGTTCAGCTCCACAGGAGGATACCACAGGCATCCAAGGGCCATGGTAAGGCCAGTATCATCCTCGGCTCAGGGTTCTTCTACAATTCCTGCGAGGAATTAAGGGCGAGGATCTTCCAATCAGTCTGGTGGCCATAAACGTCCCTATCGGGCTTCCTCCCAGAGAAGACCAGTTGTCCCAAGGGCTGTTCTACCATCCTGCTTTACAGTCACTGGTTTTGATGGCTTAGCTATTGAAAGCCAGGTACTGAGGGATAGAGGTCTGTCTGGATCAGTGATCTGATTACCTCGGCTCACAGGGTATCGGAATTGGCGGCATTATCCTGTCGAACTCCCTATTTAGTGGTCCATAGGGATAAAATGGTTCTTCGTCCCTGTCCATCATTCCTGCCCAAAGTTGTCTCTGACTTCCATTTGAATGAGGACATTGTGTTGCCTTCCTTGTGTCCCAAGCTGGCTCATCCCAGGGAATTTGCTTTGCATACCTTCAGACTCAGTTTTTGTGGTTACGGACGGACCAAGGAAATGGCTGACCGCTTCTTCGGCTACCATCTCCAGATGGATCAGGCAGACGATGACTCAGGCCTATTTTATTAAAGGTCAAGTTTCACCTTTACTTGTCAAGGCGCATTCTACTCAGGCGCTCAAAACTTCTTGGGCCTTCCGTCATCAAGCACAAATGTCGCAAGTTTTTCAAGGCGACCACTTGGTCGTCCATGGATACCTTTAAAAAATTCTTTAAGGTAGATACTTTGGCATCTGTGGATGCTTCTTTTGCCCGCAAAGTTTTGCAGGCTGCTGTTTAAGAGGGGCTGTTCCCTCTTGAGGGGTGTTTTTCTTTAAACTTTTTTATTTTTCAGATGGGGCTCCTGTGACCCGGTTAAGGCTCCTTTGTCCTGGTTAAGGGCACTTATGTTTAGCCTTGGGTTATTTTCCCCACCCCTCATTTTTCTTTTGGCACTGCTTTTGGTCGTCCCAGTAATTATAATTTATGGAACGCCGTGTCCGTCGATGAATGAAAGAGAAAATGGTATTTTTGTACTTAGCGTAAAATCCATTTCTGAGTTCATCGACAGACACAGCATCCACCCCTCTATGGAGTTCTGATACTTCTAATACTGCTTGCTACTAAACTGATTACCTAGAGCAGAGAGGGGGGGTTATATACCAGCTGAGGATGGCCCATGTGCATAGCCAGGTGTTTTTTGTTCTGCCAAGTCCTACTCCTGGAGGCAGCAATATAACCCAGTAGTTATGATTTCTGGAGCACTGTGTCCATCGATGAACTCAGAGAAATGGATTTTACAGTAAGAACAAAAATCCCATTTTCCTCAACCCTTATAGTTACATATTTCAATATATTGATAACTTTCGCTTCTTATCACATACATGTCAATTATGTTGTGCATAGTCATTTATCCTGTCGCTTACCGCGTTACACCACTACAGTTGTCACCCGTACCTACGGATTAAGATGATCGTTCTTTAACCACTTGCCGACCGCTTCACGTCTATTTACTGCGGCACTCAGCGGCTTACAGGCAAAGCGACGTAGACCTACATCGCTTGCCCACTGGCCTGTAGGGGGCAAGCGCGCGCCCCCGGCGGCGCGCTCCCGCCCCCGCTCGTTCCCTGCTGAGCCAGCGTGTGTGACCGGCGGCTCCGATGGCCGCCGGCCACTCATGATCTCCCGCAAGAGAGGGAGAAAGACAGACGGCTGATGTAAACACAGCCGTCTGTCATTCTCACTGAAGTAGGCAGAGAGGCTATGCGATCCTGCTACATAGGATCGCATGTCTCTGTGGTTACGTCACTAGCCACGCCCCTTAACAGTTAGAATCAAGCCCCTAGGGACACACTTAACCCCTTGATCACCAATAAAGTTAACCCCTTCCCTGCCAGTGTCATTTTTACAGTAACAGTGTATAATTATAGCACTGTTCTGTAGTAGTGTAGTAGTAGTAATGTCACTGGTACCCCCAAAAGTGTCAAAAATGTCAGTCAGGGGTCCGATCTATCCGCCGCAATGTCGCAGCCCCACAAAAAAAAAAAAAAAATTGCAGATCGCTGCCACGCTATGATGGATGCACTCATTACCTCTGTCAGGGAGACTTTAAATATTGTAGAAGAACCCACTCAATCAGGTAGGCGGGTTTCTTTCGGGTCCCACAAGGCCCAGAGAGCGGGTCAGGTTTTCCCCTGTCCCGGGGAGTTTCACGAAACAGTGAACGAACAATGGCGTCGCATAAAACATATGCTGACAGTACCTTAGCTCTTCCAGTACCATTATCCCTTTGCGGATACAGTTGACAACCGCTGGACAGTGCCGCCTAAGGTGGACCATACGGTTTCTAGGTTAAACAAGTCCACACTAATGCCCGTGGAGGACTCCCCATTTTTTAAGGATCCAGTGGACAGGCGCAGGGAAACGCTTTCACGCCATATATTTTTGTTGGCGGGTTCCCAACTCAAACCGGTTTTCGCTTCTGTGATGGTGTCTCAGGCGGTCACCGAATGGCTCAAGAGCTTAAGCGCATTCCAGGTGGGGGAATCGGCCCCCCCTGCGGCCCTCAATCTGGTGGATCAAATGGCCCAAGCCGTATTGCATCTATGTGAGGCGGCTTTGGTCGCACGGCTATCTGCGGTGGGGATCGCTATCTGTCGCATTATTTGGCTAAAGAGTTGGTCGGCTGACCACGCCTCCAAGAAAACTGTGTCAGATGTCCCTTATATGGGGAATCGACTTTTTAGGGATACCTTAGATGAATTGATCAAGGGTCTTACTGGTGGAAAGAGTACCCTACTGCCCCTAAATTCTAGGAGTAAACAGCCCCGCACTGGGAGGGGTCCTTCCTTCAAGGCTTATTGGGGGTCCTTTCGCGCCTCAGGGTCACAAGAAAAAGGTAAATCCTTCAAGGCCCCCGGGGGGACCAATAAATCCTGGTCCAAGATGGGTCAGTCCGGCTCACCGACCCAGTCCTCCTCCGTCTGAAGGGACGCCCTCACCCGTCGTAGGTGTGGGGGGGGGGGGGGCGTCTGCGTTACTTTCAGGTACCAATGTTGTCCAAGATTCGGGACAGATGGGTTGACAAACTGATTTGCTCAGGGTACAAAATAGAGTTTCGTTCTCGTCCTGCAGACAGATTCTTTCCCCCATTTGTCCCCCGACTGATTAAAAGATCTCATGGGGGCGGTGCAGGATCTGGTTGCCCAAGGAGTGATTGTGCCAGTCCCTCAGCGGGACAGATTCCACGGATATTATTCCAACCTGTTCACGGTGCCCCGAACAGAGGGCAAGGTGCGTCCGATTCTGGACCTCAAGTCCCTGAACCAATTTGTGCGGGTACAGAAGTTCAGGATGGAGTCCATCCGATCGGTGGTGGCATCCTTGAGTCCAGGAGCCTTCATGGCCTCCATCAAGCTAAAGGATGCATATCTGCACATCCCTATCCTCGAAGGTCATCAGCGGTATATCCGCTTCGCAGTGGCAGAGGAGCACTTTCAGTTTGTGGCCTTACCCTTCGGTCTCGCTTCAGCTCCCAGGGTGTTCACCAAGGTTTTGGCTCCAGTATTGGCATTGCTGTACATGAAAGGGATTGCAGTCATTGGATCTCCTATTGAGGGCGAACTCAAGTGCATCTCTGAAGAGTGATCTGACGGCTACGGTTCAGACGCTCCAGGTGTTCGGTTGGACCATAAACTTTCAGAAGTCAACACTGACCCCATCAGTTCGTCTCACTTATCTGAGGATGGTCCTGGACTCAGTCCAAGTGAAGGTTTTTCTCCCAGAAGAGAAGCTTCGGACCCTACAGAGTGAGATCAGGTCCCTCAGGGAAGCCGATCTCTCTTTGCTGCGGACCTGCATGCGGTCCCTGGGTCTGATGCCAGTCTGTCGGGCTGGGGGGGTGTCCTGGACACGCTTTGTGCCCAGGGGACTTGGTTGACGGAGGAATCATCCTTGCCTATAAATGTCTTGGAGCTCAGAGCAATCAAACTCTGCCTTTTTCATTGGACGACACAGTCCGTGTTCAGACTGACAACACCATGGCGGTGGACTATGTCAATCATCAAGGGGGCACCAAGAGTGCCCGGGCGGCCAAAAAAGTGGACAAGATTCTGTCTTGGGCCATCCACATTCCAGGAGTGGAGAACTGGCAGGCGGATTATCTGAGCCGCCACAACTTGGACCAAGGGGAATGGTCCTTACACCAGGAGGTCTTCCGCCTCCTGTGTGCCCGATGGGGAACTCCGGACGTGGATATGTTCACCACCCGTCTCAACAGAAAGGTAGAAAGGTTTGTGGCCAGAACCCGCGATCCTCTGGCGGGATCCTCTGGTAGCTGTCACCTCTGCCCCCAGAGTGTCTGAATTGGTGGCGCAGTCTTGTCGTTCGCCTTATCTGATTGTTCATAGAGATAAAGTGGTCCTGCGACCCAATCAGTCTTTTCTTCCCAAGGTGGTATCTACCTTCCATCTTAACAAAGATATTGTTTTGGCAAAAAAATATACTATGTATATTAGCGCGCCAGAGAGGCAGTGACCGTAGCCTGGTTAAGATTTATATAAATAAGTGAATTAATTGTGATAATTAAGTGCAGCTGCTAGTAAAGTGCGGGTGCAAATTGGAAGAAAAAGTATTCACAATAGTGATACCTCTAGCGCTTGCTAATCCCTAGTGGAAATTTAAAATATGTGCTAAAAATTCACAGTGGATACAATTAATAAATAAACATGAAAATAAATCACTTCAAAAATAACTTAAAAATAATAGTCCATTCAATGTGTAGTGATAAATCAATCAACATTAATAATAAACCATAAAATGATAAAGTCCAAATCCAAATAATTTGTAATAAGGTGCTGGTGCTTCTTCCTTAATAACTGGTGCTTCCTTTCCCGTGATAAATAAATAAATAAATTGCCCACTCACCAGATGTTGTGGGTTCTATATGTCTTATGACATTAGAACCTAACTTGCTTCAATAGAAAATCCTTTCCAGGTTCGGGTTCCCTCTCCCTGGGTATGGACAGGCCGTTCGGTTAATAATCCACCATGGGATGAGTCTCCTCCAACCACGGGCCAAAGTATGAGATGTATTCCCTGCAAATCACCAAGCCATGTGCTTCCATGTGCAGGTGAAATGCATTTCACCTGCACATGGAAGCACATGGCTTGGTGATTTGCAGGGAATACATCTCATACTTTGGCCCGTGGTTGGAGGAGACTCATCCCATGGTGGATTATTAACCGAACGGCCTGTCCATACCCAGGGAGAGGGAACCCGAACCTGGAAAGGATTTTCTATTGAAGCAAGTTAGGTTCTAATGTCATAAGACATATAGAACCCACAACATCTGGTGAGTGGGCAATTTATTTATTTATTTATCACGGGAAAGGAAGCACCAGTTATTAAGGAAGAAGCACCAGCACCTTATTACAAATTATTTGGATTTGGACTTTATCATTTTATGGTTTATTATTAATGTTGATTGATTTATCACTACACATTGAATGGACTATTATTTTTAAGTTATTTTTGAAGTGATTTATTTTCATGTTTATTTATTAATTGTATCCACTGTGAATTTTTAGCACATATTTTAAATTTCCACTAGGGATTAGCAAGCGCTAGAGGTATCACTATTGTGAATACTTTTTCTTCCAAAGATATTGTTTTACCTTCGCTTTGTGTGAAGCCCAAACAGCCCAAGGAATTTGCCTTGCATTCCTTGGATGTGGTCCTGGTGGTCAGCGTTTACTTGGCTGCCACGGAGTCCTTTTGAAAGTCTGATTCCCTATTTGTCCTTCCCGAGGGACCTCTGAAGGGTTCGGCTGTGTCCACTGCAACCATTTCAAAATGGGCCAGACAGACTATTGTTCAGGCCTATTCAATCAAGGGTCAGGTGCCTCCTTTCCCTGTGAGGGCACATTGTACAAGAGCTATCAGTGCCTCTTGGGCGTTTCGCCATCAGGCTTCTGTGGCTCAGGTGTGCAAAGCAGCGACTTGGTCGTCGGTGCACACTTACAAAATTTTAATAACTTGACGTGATGCCATCTTCAGATGCTTCCTTTGGCCGCAAAGTTTTGGGTGCGGCAGTTGTTTGAAGAGATATGTTTCTTATCTCTTTTACTGGGTGTTTTTTTGTTCGGGTTTAGCTCCTGTTGAGGTTTTTGTTGCCCTGTTTGCTTAGAGGTTTTTTTGTTTTTTCCTCTGGCCCGGTTGACACGTTGCCTTTTTTCTAGTAGGTTGCGTCTTCCCACCCCTCAAACCTGCACTGCTTTGGGACGTCCCAATAGTAAAGGCTGATTGGACTGGGCTGCGACTCAGAGGACGTAAGAGAAAATAGAGTTTTTGTAAGAACTTACCATAAAACTCTTTTCTCTGAGTCCTCTTACAGTAGCAGCCCCCCGCTCCTCTGAATTTTTTCTTGGGGTTGATGCCTTCCACTACTGCTTGCTACAAAACAGAGCATGGGATGAGGTGAACAGAGTAATGTATAGGGGACAGCCCCTAGGGGTGTTTCAAGTGTAAAAGTTTTGTTATGTTAACTTTTTCACTGCCTAGCTACTCCTGCGGAGGTTGCCATTACCCAATAGTGAAGGCTGATTGGACTGGGCTGCGACTGTCAGAGGACTCAGAGAAAAAAGAGTTTTACGGTAAGTTCTTACAAAAACTCTATTTTTTCACATTCTGCTATATGACATTCTCAAAAAAAAAAAAAAAAATGTAAAAATCAAAATTTTTTTAACATTTTAGGCCAATTTGTTTTCTGCTACATATTTTTGGTAAAAAAAAAAAAAAAAAAATCTTAATAAGCGTTATTTTAATTGGTTTGCGCAAATGTTATCGCGTCTACTAACTACGGGAAAGATTTATGTAATTTTTATTGTTTTTTTTTTTTACTAGTAATGGCGGTGATTTGCGATTTTTTGCGGGACTGCAACATTGCGGCAGACAGATGGGACCTGACATTTTTTACACTTTTGGGGGTACCAGTGACATTACTACAGTAATCAGTGCTAAAAATATGCACTGTTACTGTAAAAATGGCATTGGCAGGGAAGGGGTTAACCTTGTGGGTGATCAAGGGGTTAAGTGTGAACCTGGGGGAGTGATTCTGACTATGGGGGGGGCGTGGCTTGTGAAATGATCACAGAGACATGTGATCCTATATAGCAGGATCACATGAGCTCTGTGATCATCCCAGGGAGGACGGTTGGCTGTGTTTACAACAGTCGACCGTCCTTCTCTCTCAGCGGCGAATGATCCCCCAGCTGCCCCCAGGCGAGCGACGTAGACCTACGTCGTTTTGCCTGTACGAGCCAGCCTGCCGCAGTAAATATACCGCAAGCGGTCCGGAAGTGGTTAAAGATGTGGTGACTGTATTACTTTTATTTTGCCTCTTGGAAATGATAAGCTGCAAATGTGTCATGTTTTTTGTGTTGACTTTACATACTCTTTAAAGCTGATGACCCATATTTACAATCACTTTAAATAGTTAATTTAGGCCAAGTTGGCCAAAGCAAACTATTTCCTACACTAACATGTGTCCAGCATAGTGGCCTCCATTATCCATAAAATGAAGAAGTTTGGAATCACCAGGACTCTTCCTAGAGTGGGACGCCCGACCAATCTGAGCGAACAGGGGGAGAAGGGCCTTAGTCAAGAAGGTGACCAAGAACCTGACTCTGACAGAGATCCAGCTTTTCTCTATGGAGGGAGGAGAACCTTCCAGAAGAACAATAATTTCTGCAGCACTCCTCCAGTCAGGCCTGTATGGTAGAGTGGCCAGACAGAAGCCACTCCTCAGTAAAAGGCACATGACAGCACGCTAGGAGTTTGCCAAAAGGCACCTGAAGCACCATGAGAAACAAAATTTTCTGGTCTGATGAAACAAAGATTGAACTCTTTGGCCTGGATGGCAAGTGTCATGACTGGAGGAAACCAGGCACCACTCATCACCTGGCCAATACCATCCCTACAGTGAAGAGCGGTGGCAGCATCATGCTGTGGGGATGTTTTTCAGAGGCAGGAACTGGGAGACTAGTCAGGATCGAGGGAAAAATGAATGCAGCAATGTACAGGGACATACTTGATGAAAACCTGCTCCACAGCGCTCTGGACCTCAGACTGGGGCGAAGGTTCATATTCCAACAGGACAATGACCCTAAGCACACATCCAAGATAACAAAGGAGTGGCTACAGGACTACTAACTCTGTGAATGTTCTTGAGCAGCCCAGCCAGGGACCACACTTGAACATCTTATGAGATCTAAAAATAGATCTAATAGATCTAAAAATAGCGGTGCACCGACGCTCCCTATCCAACCTGATGCAGCTTGAGAGATCCTACAAAGAAAAATGGGAGAAACTGCCCAAAAATAGGTGTGCCAATTATAGTATCATACTCAAAAAGACTTGAGGCTGTAATTGGTCCCAAATGTGCTTTAACAAAGTATTGAGCAAAGGCTGTAAATACTTATGTAATGTCATTTTTTATTTTTAATAAATTTGCTAAGATTTCAAATTTCTTTCGCATTGCCATTATGGGGTATTATTTGTAGATTTGTTTAGGAAAATAATGAATTTAATCCATTTTGGAATAAGGCTGTAGTAACATAAAATGTGGAAAAAGTGAAGTGCCACAAATACTTTCCAGATGCACTGTATATACAGGAATTTAAGCAGCTTTTACTTTGTGACTGCCTATCACATTTCTTGAGGTGCTAAAATGCCAGGGCAGTGCAAACACCCCCCAAATTACCAATTTTTAGGGGTGTCTAATCTGGCATTTTTGGAAAAAACACAAAGTTGTCACTTTAATTAGATATTTCTTACACATGCCATGGGTATATGTGGAATTACACCCCAAAGCACAGTCTGCTACTTCTCCCGAGTATGTAGATACTACATGTGTGAGACTTTTTGGGAGCCTAGCCGCGTACAGGGGCCCAAAACCAAATGAACATCTTCAGGTTATCAAAGGGCAAAATTTCCTCATTTCACTTCCTGACTACCTATCACAGTTTTGGAGGCTCTAAAATGCAAGTACAAGTCCCCAAAATTAGTCCTTTTTGAAAGTAGACACAATTTTGGAAAATTACTTTTTTTTTTATACATAAAGTTATCACTTTAATGATAAATTTGTCACACATGACATGGGTACGTGGCGGGACACCCCAAAACACATTCTGCTACTTCTCCCGCATGGGGATACCACATGGTAGACCTTTTAATGGCCTAGCCACATATGGGGGTTGAAAACCAATAATCATCTTCAGGCTTCCAAGGATGTATTTTCCTCACTTCACTTCCAGACTAACAATCCCAGTTTCAGAGGCCCTGAAATGCCAGGATAGTACTAACACCCCCCCCCCCCCCCTTTCTCCCGAAATGACCCATTTTTGGAAAGTAGACACCCCAGGTTATTTGATTTGTATTTTGCAAATCTAATTTTTTGTCACATTTTCTCACTTCCGGTTAAAGGAAATGTAAAAACAATGTTTTTTTTTTTTTTGATCTCATGCTTTAAAAAGGTAGAGATCTGGGCTCTTTATAGACCCCAGATGGCTCCATAAAGAGGACCTGACATACTTTTTTACCATCACAGTAGATGTTTACATTTCCTGTGTTAGCAATTAAGTGATGAAAAAAATAAATAAATTGGACAGTGTAAAAATATGCAGAAAAAAACGACCATTAGACTTACCAGTAACGATGTTTCTACGAACCTTACAGGACGACGACACATGATGAGAGGCACCAACCTATAAGAAACACAATCAGTTCACAGCTGTTAAAAGGCCCCACCCTTCCCCTCATCCCTCAGTTGTAAAAAAGTAGTTCTCCAACCGATTCACAATGGATATATGTTCACTTAGGTGCTTACCACCTATTGTATACATTCTTTTTTTCCTCTCACCTTCCAGGACTGCAACACATGAGAGGATAAAAAAAGTAACCACAGGCCTACCTTAGGGTGGGACCACTGCCTGCAAGATCTTTCTGCCAAATGCCAGGCTTGCAGCGCGTTTTACCTCCACTCCATTATGAGTGATGCAGATATCTTGGATCAAGAGGCTGATCAGCAGGTTTGCCTCTCCGAAGTCTCTGCCTTCTCTGCTTTGGATGCAGAAAATATCTGGAGTGGAACCTAAAGATGAAATTAGAAAACCTGTGAAATCAGTAGGTTAGCAAGATTGACTGTCTAAATCATCTAGCAATCGTGGTCTATCATGTCTGTACCACTTCTTAGAACCACTGAAAGGACTAATCAAAGACTTGTCCTGTGAAACAAAGACACTACTTTGATCAACAAAGCGGATCTGGCTTAAAGACTACTCTGTTCAGGAGAATGAATTAAAAGGTGGCTCCCTGACAGACACACCTTGCAGGCCCCCTTTAAATTACTATTTATTTATTTTCCATAGTGATGGGTAAAGGGAAGCCCATTTACGGGAAATAGATTAAAGGAAGATTATTACCTGGGCTCAGAAGCTGGACAGGTATGTACCCAAAGTACACCAAACTATGACTTCCCTCACATCTGAATGTTGGCATGTCAGTTGTGAAAAATGCTGTGTATACCAGAAGCTCCCTATACACCTGCCCGCAAATGCAATAAAATGAAGCAGAAAGGAGCTTGGTAAAAGAATGCATTTAACCATATTGTAGAGATTGGGTTGTCCTACCTGATGTCTGGAACCATAATCCACTCGCTATAGACCTGCCCACCAATGCAATAAAATTAAGCGGAAAGTTGCTTGGTAAAAGAATGTTTTTAACCATACCATAGAGATCAGGTGTCCTACCTGATGCCTGGCACCATAATCCACTTCCTATAGACCTGCCCGCCAATGCAATAAAATTGAGCGCAAAGGAGCGTGGTAAAAACGGAATTTTTGTAAAATCTTACCTGTAAAATTCCTTTCTCTGAGTCCTCCGACAGTCGCCGCCTCTTCATATTCGTCACAATGGGGTTATTGCCTTTGCTCCGTAGGAGTAGCTAGGCAACAGAATATGTTAATATCAAAGCTTTTAGCATACCCCACCTCTAGGGGGTGGTCCCCTCAGTCAATACCCTCCTGCTTCCTGCATTCCTACCTCAGTTTAAGTAGTATAGCAGTAGAGTACATAAACAAACCCCAAAAGAGGGGCGGGGGCGGCGACTGTCGGAGGACTCAGAGAAAGGAATTTTACAGGTAAGATTTTACAAAAATTCTGTTTTCTCTTACGTCCTCCGACAGTTGCCGCCTCTTCATATATTCGTCACAATGGGGACGTCCCAAAGCAGTGTAGACATGAGGGGTGGGAAAACAGCAGCCGTGCCTAAAGCAACGCAATACCCACATCAGAGAAAGGAACCTTACCAAAGGAAGGAAACCAACTGGGCAACATGAAAAAACTTGCTCAACAGGAGCAACAACCCAGGAAAACAAATAACCTAGGGATAAAAACATCCCAACAGCCAAGGGTCCAAGAAAAAACAAGGAACCCTAAGGCACTGCCGCACAAAGAACCTTGCGGCCAAAGGAAGCATCTGCCTATGCCTGAACATCCACTTTGTAGAATTTTGAGAAGGTGTGAACGGACGACCAAGTCGCCGCCTTACACACCTGGGCCACAGAAGCCCGATGATGACAGGCCCAAGACGTACTCAGAGATCTTGTAGAGTGCGCCCTCACAGGCATGGGGGAAACTTTCCCCTTCAAAGCATAGGCCTGTTCAATGACCTGTCCTCACCAGACCCTGACTGGTCGCAGACCGAACCAGAATGTCGTCCAGATACCCCAGGACCGAGATGCCCTGGGCTCTCAATAAAGCCAGAACCGGCGCAAGCACCTTGGTGAAAACCCGCAGAGCCGAAGCGAGACCAAAGGGTAACGCCACGAATTGGTAGTGATCCTCCGCAATGGCGAATCGAAGGTACTGCTGGTGACCCTCGAAGATGGGGATGTGAAGATACGCATCCTTCAGATCGATAGAGGCCATGAATTCCCCCGGAACCAGGACAGCCACCACTGATCGCAGGGATTCCATGCGGAACTTGCGAACCCGCACAAAACGGTTCAGAGCTTTCAAGTCCAGAATCGGACGTACCTTGGCCTCCTTTCTGGGCACAGTGAACAGATTTGAATAGAACCCCCGAAATCTGTCCCGATGAGGCACCGGAACCACCACTCCCTGAGCCCGCAGGTCCCGCACCGCCAGGTGCAGATCCCGCAATCGCTCCGGAGACAGCTGAAGATTTCAGGGAAAAAATCTGCCCGCCGGCCGAGAGAGAAACTCGATCTTGTATCCAGATCGAACGATTTCCTGAACCCACCTGTCCCGAACGCGGGCCAGCCAGGGTTGAAGAAAACCGAGCAAACGTCCCCCCACCCCAGAACTGGGTGAGGGCGCCCCTTCAGGCCGCATTGTTATGGGCAGCGGACCCGGACCCGGACTGGCCGGACTTCTGCTTACCTGCCCACGGCTTTTTCTGGGAGCCTTGTCCCTTGAAGGGCTTGCCCTTATAGTGCGACCGAAAGGCACGAAAGGACCCCTGAGAGGGTCTAAACGAAGAATTCTTCTTACCGCGAACAAACTTAGACTTGTGAGTCTGGGGCAAAAGAGTGCTCTTACCCCCAGAAATACCCTTTATCAGAGTATCCAAAGATTCGCCAAAAAAACGAGAGCCCCCATAGGGCAAATTAGCTAAAGTCTTGCGAGAAGATTGGTCAACAGACCAACATTTCAGCCAGATCAGGCGACGGTTCAACACCGCCGCACTCTGCAGACGCGCAGCCAAAGGGACCATATCTAGGTCCGCATCACACAAATACATGACACCCTGATGAATCTGATCCACCATAGCCAAGGTTGACGGCGAAGCAGAGTCAGTCACCAGTGTGCGCCTGAGCACCTGCGTCCAATCGGCAATAGCCTGGGCTGCCATAATGGAAGCAAAAATAGGCTTCAGCATAGAGCCCGCAACCGTATAAGAGTGACGGGCCAGAGACTCCCATCTCCTGTCCGTAGGGTCCCGGAACACCGGGGTATCCTCAGCAGGGATCGCAGTGGATTTATTCAAAATCGCCACCGCGTGATCCACCTGAGGCGGTACACACCAACGCTCATCAGTAGCTGGTGTAAATGGATAACGCGGCTTGAACCTACTCGGCACAGCAAAAGGCTTTTTTATGTTGCGCCATTGCTCATCAACAGCGCGCTGAAATTCCGTAGAGCAAGGAAAAACCTGCGACATAGTGCGTTTCCTTTGCGTCCCGTACGAGGACATCAAAACAGGAGGACATGGTTCATCCTCCAAATGCAGCGTTTGCTTGATAGAAGCAACCAACTCATCCATGAGTGCAAGCTCTTCAGACGAGCCAGGAGGAGAATTATCAACCCCTTCCACCTCAGCCTCCCCTTCAGACCCCGCAAGGTCTAGGGATGAGTGAGACCCTGAGAAGGGCACTCCAGCCATAGCAGCCCCATCGCCCTCTGAATCAGAGGAAATTGACACTCTGGGCCTTTTTGTGGATCGATCAGCCACCAGCATCTGCACCTGAGCAGCCAGGTTAGCCACAATAGTAGCCAGATCAGCCCCCTCGGGGGAAGCAGCAGCCCCTTGGCCCCCTACCAAGGAGGGGGGAAACTTGCTTTCCTGAGAATCCATGCCCCAGTAATTTAGGAAAAAAAAGGAGTACTGCCCCTTTAAGGTCGCGGCGAGCGTAGCCCACCACACTCACAGAATACACCGACCCCCACAAGGATAGGAATACAAGGCAAGGAATACAGGAATATGGAAAGGTAAAACCTGGAGGGATCACACAGGCTGCTGCACCGATCGCTGTCCCAGAGGAAAAGGAAGTGATGCAAGACTGACCGCCCTTATGAAGCCTATGCAAAGGCTACACAAACATGGCCGCTGGCTGAGGCTCCATAGCAGACACAGAAAAACAGCGCTGACATGAGGCCCGATCGATCGCCGCCAAAATGGCGGCGCTTGGCGCCAAAAACGCTGCTCCTTTCACACAGGACAGGCCACCATGCTCGCTGCAAAAAAATGGCGGACCGCAGCAGCGGTCGCCGCACAGTATGCCCCAAAAACGTTGCACAAGCATGTCACACACAGCATACAGCATGTCTCACAGAACTCTCAGCCAGTTACACAGAGCAGAGCAGGAGAGCCCCCCCCCCCCCCTCTTCAGCCCACAGAAAGGCAGCTATTACTGACAGGGAGCTCAAAGGTTTTCACAGACATGCAGGGTCCCACAGTCCCAGACTGACACTTAAAACAGACAGGTCCCCACACAGAATACACTTACCATCCGGATGGCGTGGGGAACCCGCACAAGCGATCAAACCGCTGCACTAGGGACAGGGAGAGTCGCAGCCAGGACGCAGTGGAACTGCGGTGCAAAACCGCAAATGGCATCCGGTGAGGTAGCCACCTCACCGCAGCATCCCTGCAGCGAACAGGGATGGGTCGTTCACAAATGCCAGGGAAACCTGAGCTGAACGCTTGATGGCAGGCTGGGAAGCCACTGGCCCTGAACCCCGGGTACCCAGGGAGGCCAGCCTGAGACCCAGCTCCGCATGATCATCTTCATCTGAAGAACTAAACTAATGCTGAAAAACAACAGCTAAATAAAGAAGAGAAAATACTTGAAATAAAATAAAAAAGAGAGAATAGAGGCTGAGACTGAAATCCCAGCACAGGTTAAGCCTGCTAACTCCTGAGCTAGACAAATGAAACTGAGGTAGGAATGCAGGAAGCAGGAGGATATTGACTGAGGGGACCACCCTCTAGGGGTGGGGTATGCTAAAAGCTTTGATATTAACATATTCTGTTGCCTAGCTACTCCTACGGAGCAAAGGTCAATAACCCCATTGTGACGAATATGAAGAGGCGGCGACTGTCGGAGGACGTAAGAGAAAGAATGTTTTTAACCATACCTTAGAGATCAGGTGTCCTACCTGATGCCTGGAACCATAATCCACTTCAATACCATTGGGTGCCTTTTGGTACTGATGAGGGATACATTAGGGAGATCCCTACTTCAGAGAAAGTCCATAGCAGTAGCAGAACACTCACATTGGCTTACTGGAACCAGTTATGCTTAGAGAGTGATATGAGGGATACATAAAGAACTATAAACCTATTGAGTTGGGTATACGGGTCGGATAAGTTCTGATACCGCACCTTTAGGCCAGAATACCTCTATGAACAAAGTTCTTAAAAGGAAAGAGGAGGATATTTTATAACCTTCTTCTAGTGTCCTACAACCTTTCCAGATTTTAAGCAGAGGGCATGCCTCTGGTATGCCCAAATGTAAGAGACTGAGCATTCTTACATCTGACGTTTCTGCAGTCAGAACTCCTGGCCCTTCCATGTCCCTGGGAAAAAAGGCCTGAAATAAAAGTGATACATATACAACTAATATCACAAATATAGAAGATCATAGATTGTGCGTTACTGGCGCACAGCACCAGAAAATAGATGTAGACAAGTTACATCGGCATAGACAACAATGTTGTGTATTTCTGAAGTGCAGCTAGATAGACCAACCCAGAAAATACACAACATAAGCTTTAATGTTGTGTATTTTAAAAGTGCAATAAGCTAGGGCTATAGAATATAAATAGGAAGACACAAACCGTCTTCACTGTTGAGTATTCAGATGCGCAGCCAAATGTAAAGACAGAAAAGACACAAAAAAGTCCATGTTGTGTATTTCTGAAGTGTAGCAAGTAGGGTTGAGCGGACACCTAGATGTCCGTGTTCGACGGGTTCGGCCGAACTTTAAAAAAAAGTCCGGGTCCGTGTCCCGGACTTTTACCGAACTTTTCCCGGACACCGAACCCCATTGAAGTCAATGGGGACCCGAACTTTAAGGCACTAAAATGGCTCTAAAACACCAAAGGAAAGGGCTAGAGTGCTGCAAATGGCAGCAAAACGTAATTAAGAGCATGGCAAGTGCTCTGCAAACAAATGTGGATAGGGAAATAACTTAAAACAACAAAAAAAAACAGAAAAATAAAACAATGTTCTTCTTCATCTCTGAAGGACGAGGCCCATATGGAGTAGGAGGGAGGTTGAGGTGGTGGTGGATGTGGCGGTGACATAGGCGTGCGCACAGGGTGTGCTGGGTGTGCCTGGGCACACCCTAATCACCTAGGGCACATAGCATTGCCAGTGAGGAGATGGGAAAGATCTCCCTGGGACCTGCTCTGCTCTATTTCTCCTTGCCTACAGGTACATGGCCCCGATACATTACTCTCCCTGCTGGCAAACACATGCATGTGTATTTCAACTTTGGGGTGCACACCTTAATGCAATAGGCTGCGCACACCTATGGGCGGTGTAGGTGGAAGCGGCGGTGGAGGAGGACCAGGGCCGGATTAACAGCATCATGGGCTTGGTGCTGAGGATTTTGAAGGGCCTTAAGGGCCGTGCCTTGCCATG
The DNA here is from genome assembly GCF_965119305.1 of Pelophylax lessonae. NCBI lineage: Eukaryota > Metazoa > Chordata > Amphibia > Anura > Ranidae > Pelophylax > Pelophylax lessonae. The sequence continues at coordinate 354,610,830 of NC_138769.1, read as the reverse complement.
CACCCAGAGGAGGAAGGGTGCAGCCATGCATGCCTAATTCAACATGGGATGCTGTCTCTGAAGCCCATAAACACATCCATGCATCGCCAACTGTCCCTCCTTGTCCGGCCTTCACGCTGTGTGGGGAGGTTCTGAGGGTGCTGCCTGGGGAAGCGAGCATAGAAGCCAGACTTCTGTGTTTACAAGTGACAGAAGAGCGGTAACAGTGAATATGGCCAACCCGGGGCCTATATAAAAGGTAGGGGCCTGGAGCTGCAGCTCCAATAGCCCCTACATTAATCTGGCCCTGAGGAGGAGGACGAGGTAGCCAACACTGCTTCTTTTCAAAAATTTTAAATGAGGGTACACCCCAAAAGAGTGAGAAAGAGCAAAAATGGAACAATGGGTGGGTAAGGTCGGTATCCATTGCTATTCTGCATAAGGTACGGAAAAGTCCCGTGGGATCCATGCCTGGTTCATTTTAATGAACGTGAGCTTGTCCACATTGTCTCTGGACAGGCGGCTGCGCTTGTCTGTTATAACGCCCCCAGCCGTGCTAAATACCCGTTCAGATAATACACTGGCTGCAGGGCACGCCAGCACCTCCAAGGCGTAAAGGGCAAGCTCAGGCCATGTGCCCAATTTGGAGACCCAGAAGTTGAAGGGGGCAGACCCGTCATTCACTACATGTAGGCGTGTGCACACATACTGCTCCACCATGTTGGTAAAATGCTGCCTCCTGCTAAGACGTTCCATCTGAGCTGCTGGTGCTGCTGTTTGTTGTGGCGTGCTGACAAAGCTTTTCCACATTTCGGCCATGCTAACCCTGCCTTCTGAGGTGCTGGCGGTGCCCTGGTTGCGTTGGCGACCTCCTCCTCCTCCTCCTCTGCCTTGTGCTTCCACTGTGGCCCCGCTGTCAGATGGGAATGCCAGCAGCATGGCGTCTACCAGCGTGCGCTTGTACTCGCGCATCTTGCGATCGCGCTCCAGTGAGTGAATTAAGGACGGTACGTTGTCCTTGTAACGGGGATCCAGCAGCGTGGCCACCCAGTAATCAGCACAAGTTAGAATGTGGGCAACTCGGCGGTCGTTGTGGAGACACTGCAGCATGTAATCGCTCATGTGTGCCAGGCTGCCCAGAGGCAACGAAAGGCTGTCCTCTGTGGGAGGTGTATCGTCCGTGTCCTCTGTATCCCCCCAGCCACGCACCAGTGATGGCCATGAGCTGGCCTGGGTGCCACCCTGCTGTGAACATGGTTCCATCTCCTCCTCCAGCTCCTCCTCCTCCTCATCCTCCTCATCCTCCAGAACTGTGCCCCTGCTGGACAATTGCGTCCCTGGCGTTTGCGTGTGCAGGAACCCACCCTCGGAGCCCCTTGCGAATGACTGCCCTGAAAGCCTTGGAAATGTTACCTCTTCATCCTCCTCCTCCTCCTCATCCTGTGCCACATCCTCTTCCATCATCGCCCGAATTGTTTTTTCAAGGAGGCATAGAAGTGGGATAGTTAAGCTGAGAACGGCGTCATTGCCACTGGCCATGTTGGTGGAGTACTCAAAACAGCGCAACAAGGCACACAGGTCTCGCATGGAGGCCCAGTTATTGGTGGTGAAGTGGTGCTGTTCCGCAGAGCGACTCACGCGTGCGTGCTGCAGCTGAAACTCCACTATGGCCTGCTGCTGCTCGCACAGTCTTTCCAGCATGTGCAAGGTGGAGTTCCACCTTGTGGGCACGTCACATATGAGGCGGTGAGCGGGAAGGCCGAAGTTACGCTGCAGCGCTGCCAGGCGAGCAGCAGCAGGGTGAGAACGCCGAAAGTGCGCACAAACGGCCCGCACTTTCTGCAGCAGCTCTGACATATCGGGGTAGTTTTTAAGGAACCTCTGCACCACCAAATTCAGCACATGCGCCAGGCAAGGGATGTGCGTCAAACCGGCTAGGCCCAGAGCTGCTATGAGATTTCGCCCGTTATCGCACACCACCAGGCCGGGCTTGAGGCTCGCTGGCAGCAACCACTCATTTGTCTGCTGTTCCATGCTCCTCCACAACTCCTGCGCAGTGTGTGGTTTGTCCCCCAAACAGGCAAGTTGTAAAACTGCCTGCTGTCGTTTACCCCTGGCCGTGCTGAAGTTGGTGGTGAAGGTGTTACGCTGTCCGGATGAGGAGGCGGTAGAGGATGAGGAAGCGGAGTAGGAGGAGTTAGGAACAGGAGGCAAACTGAAGCGCCCTGCAATCCTCGGTGGTGGAAGGACATGCGCCAAATTGCTATCCGCCTCAGGCCCATCCGCCACTGCATTTACCCAGTGTGCCGTTAGGGAGATATAACGCCCCTGACCGTGCTTACTGGTCCACGTATCCGTAGTTAGGTGGACCTTGGCACAGATGGCGTTGCGCAGTGCACACCTGATATTTTCCCCCACTTGGTTGTGCAGGGAAGGGATGGCTTGCCTGGAAAAGTAGTGGCGGCTGGGCACGACGTACTGTGGGACAGCCACCGACATAAGGTTTTTAAAACTGTGCGTCTCCACCAGACGGAATGACAGCATTTCAAAGGCCAATAATTTTGAAATGCTGGCATTCAGGGCCAGGGATCGCGGGTGGGTAGGGGGGTACTTCCTCTTCCTCTCAAGTGTTTGGGAGATGGAAAGCTGAACGCTTCCACGGGACATTGTGGAGATGGTTGTTGGTGACCCAGGTGGTGGTGTTGCTGACAGATCGTCTGTTTGCGGGGTGGCAGGTGCCGGTATCACTACAGATGTGGCTGGAGCGGCCGAGACTGCAGCAGAAGATGAAGCAGGATGAGCCAGAGACGTTTCTTGGTTTTGAAGGTGTGTACTCCACTGCAGCTCGTGCTTTGCACTTAGATGCCTGATCATGCAGGTTGTGCTCAGGTTGAGAAGGTTTATGCCTCGCTTCAAGCTCTGATTGCACAGGGTGCAAACCACTCGTGTCCTGTCATCAGCACATTTTCTAAAGAACTTCCACGCTAGAGAACTCCTTTGAGCTGACTTTGGTGCGCTCGTTCCCTTGCTGCGTTGGGCAGTAGCGGGCGTAGTGTCTAGGGCACGGCCGCTCCGCTTCTGCACCCTGCTCCCTCTTCTGCTGTGCTGGTGGCTCTGTGCGACCACCGCCTCTTCCTCCAAACTACTCAGGTCACCTGCATGACGTTCATTCCATGTGGGGTCGAGGACCTCATCGTCCTCCACATCATCTTCCACCCAGTCTTCACCCCTGCCCTCCTTGTCGGTCTCCACAATGCTGAACGCCGCAGCAGTTGGCACCTGCGTTTCGTCATCATCGGAGACGTGCTGCGATGATCCTTGCATGTACTCATCTTGAGAAATAAGTGGTTGGGCATCGCTGCACTCAATCTCTTCCACTTCTGGGGCAGGGCTAGGTGGATGGCCCTGGGAAACCCTGCTGACAGAGTCCTCAAAAAGAATAAGAGACTGCTGTATGGCTTGGGGCTCAGACTGCTGGCCTGATTTGCAAGGGGGTGAGGTGAAAGACGGTTGGACATCGGCTGCAGGTGCCAACTCTGACCTTTCTGCAGTAGACTGGGTGGGAGACAATGTGAAGGAACTGGAGGCACTGTCAGCAGCAAACCAATCTACTATCGCCTCAACTTGTTCTGGCCTCATCACTTCTAGGGGCGTTTGATGCCCTACCAAATACTGATGCAGGTTCTGTCGCCTACTCACACTTGAGGAAGGTGTTTCACTTGTGCGTGTAGCTGGCACAGATCGACCACGTCCTCTCCTTGCAACAGGAGCTCTACCAGCAGCACCACGACCCAGGCCACGGCCCTTATTTGACGGTCTCCTCATATTTCTGTAATTTAAGATCTTGCCCTAGAAAGGTTTTTATTGAATAGCGGAATAGGAAATATGATCCAAAAAAGTGTATGTATCTCGCACGTACAAAACCACACTAGGCCCCAATTACTATTGTTTCTACCCCTAAAAGGATGGATGAGGAGTAGGAGGAGTATGGAACAGACAGCACCCTCAAATCTTCAGAAGTATGAGATGAACCCCAAAAACTTGGAAAGGTGGATCTCACACGTACCGACACAGACTATCCCCCAATTTAACTGATCCCCAAAGGTTTTTGATTAAATAGCGGAATAGAAAATATGATCCAAAAAAAGTGTATGTATATCACACGTACACAACCACACTAGGCCCCAATTACTATTGTTTGTACCCCTAAAAGGCTAGATGAGGAGTAGGGGGGGTAGCACCCTCAAACCTTCAGAAGTATGAGATGAACCCCAACAACTTGGAAAGGTGGATCTCTCTCACACGTACCAACACAGACTATCCCCCAATTTAACTGATCCCCAAAGGTTTTTGATTAAATAGCGGAATAGAAAATATGATCCAAAAAAAGTGTATGTATATCACACGTACACAACCACACTGGGCCCCAATTACTATTGTTTGTACCCCTAAAAGGCTAGATGAGGAGTAGGGGGAGTATGGAACAGGCAGCCCCCTCAAACCTTCAGAAGTATGAGATGAACCCCAACAACTTGGAAAGGTGGATCTCTCTCACACGTACCAACACAGACTATCCCCCAATTTAACTGATCCCCAAAGGTTTTTGATTAAATAGCGGAATAGAAAATATGATCCAAAAAAAGTGTATGTATATCACACGTACACAACCACACTGGGCCCCAATTACTATTGTTTGTACCCCTAAAAGGCTAGATGAGGAGTAGGGGGAGTATGGAACAGGCAGCACCCTCAAACCTTCAGAAGTATGAGATGAACCCCAACAACTTGGAAAGGTGGATCTCTCTCACACGTACCAACACAGACTATCCCCCAATTTAACTGATCCCCAAAGGTTTTTGATTAAATAGCGGAATAGAAAATATGATCCAAAAAAAGTGTATGTATATCACACGTACACAACCACACTAGGCCCCAATTACTATTGTTTGTACCCCTAAAAGGCTAGATGAGGAGTAGGGGGGGTATGGAACAGGCAGCACCCTCAAACCTTCAGAAGTATGAGATGAACCCCAACAACTTGGAAAGGTGGATCTCTCTCACACGTACCAACACAGACTATCCCCCAATTTAACTGATCCCCAAAGGTTTTTGATTAAATAGCGGAATAGAAAATATGATCCAAAAAAAGTGTATGTATATCACACGTACACAACCACACTAGGCCCCAATTACTATTGTTTGTACCCCTAAAAGGCTAGGAGTAGGGGGAGTATGGAACAGGCAGCACCCTCAAACCTTCAGAAGTATGAGATGAACCCCAACAACTTGGAAAGGTGGATCTCTCTCACACGTACCAACACAGACTATCCCCCAATTTAACTGATCCCCAAAGGTTTTTGATTAAATAGCGGAATAGAAAATATGATCCAAAAAAAGTGTATGTATATCACACGTACACAACCACACTGGGCCCCAATTACTATTGTTTGTACCCCTAAAAGGCTAGATGAGGAGTAGGGGGAGTATGGAACAGGCAGCACCCTCAAACCTTCAGAAGTATGAGATGAACCCCAACAACTTGGAAAGGTGGATCTCTCTCACACGTACCAACACAGACTATCCCCCAATTTAACTGATCCCCAAAGGTTTTTGATTAAATAGCGGAATAGAAAATATGATCCAAAAAAAGTGTATGTATATCACACGTACACAACCACACTGGGCCCCAATTACTATTGTTTGTACCCCTAAAAGGCTAGATGAGGAGTAGGGGGAGTATGGAACAGGCAGCACCCTCAAACCTTCAGAAGTATGAGATGAACCCCAACAACTTGGAAAGGTGGATCTCTCTCACACGTACCAACACAGACTATCCCCCAATTTAACTGATCCCCAAAGGTTTTTGATTAAATAGCGGAATAGAAAATATGATCCAAAAAAAGTGTATGTATATCACACGTACACAACCACACTAGGCCCCAATTACTATTGTTTGTACCCCTAAAAGGCTAGATGAGGAGTAGGGGGGGTATGGAACAGGCAGCACCCTCAAACCTTCAGAAGTATGAGATGAACCCCAACAACTTGGAAAGGTGGATCTCTCTCACACGTACCAACACAGACTATCCCCCAATTTAACTGATCCCCAAAGGTTTTTGATTAAATAGCGGAATAGAAAATATGATCCAAAAAAAGTGTATGTATATCACACTTACACAACCACACTAGGCCCCAATTACTATTGTTTGTACCCCTAAAAGGCTAGGAGTAGGGGGAGTATGGAACAGGCAGCACCCTCAAACCTTCAGAAGTATGAGATGAACCCCAACAACTTGGAAAGGTGGATCTCTCTCACACATACCAACACAGACTATCCCCCAATTTAACTGATCCCCAAAGGTTTTTGATTAAATAGCGGAATAGAAAATATGATCCAAAAAAAGTGTATGTATATCACACGTACACAACCACACTGGGCCCCAATTACTATTGTTTGTACCCCTAAAAGGCTAGATGAGGAGTAGGGGGAGTATGGAACAGGCAGCACCCTCAAACCTTCAGAAGTATGAGATGAACCCCAACAACTTGGAAAGGTGGATCTCTCTCACACGTACCAACACAGACTATCCCCCAATTTAACTGATCCCCAAAGGTTTTTGATTAAATAGCGGAATAGAAAATATGATCCAAAAAAAGTGTATGTATATCACACGTACACAACCACACTAGGCCCCAATTACTATTGTTTGTACCCCTAAAAGGCTAGGAGTAGGGGGAGTATGGAACAGGCAGCACCCTCAAACCTTCAGAAGTATGAGATGAACCCCAACAACTTGGAAAGGTGGATCTCTCTCACACGTACCAACACAGACTATCCCCCAATTTAACTGATCCCCAAAGGTTTTTGATTAAATAGCGGAATAGAAAATATGATCCAAAAAAAGTGTATGTATATCACACGTACACAACCACACTAGGCCCCAATTACTATTGTTTGTACCCCTAAAAGGCTAGATGAGGAGTAGGGGGGGTATGGAACAGGCAGCACCCTCAAATCTTCAGAAGTATGAGATGAACCCCAAAAACTTGGAAAGGTGGATCTCTCTCACACGTACCAACACAGACTATCCCCCAATTTAACTGATCCCCAAAGGTTTTTGATTAAATAGCGGAATAGAAAATATGATCCAAAAAAAGTGTATGTATATCACACGTACACAACCACACTAGGCCCCAATTACTATTGTTTGTACCCCTAAAAGGCTAGATGAGGAGTAGGGGGGGTATGGAACAGGCAGCACCCTCAAACCTTCAGAAGTATGAGATGAACCCCAACAACTTGGAAAGGTGGATCTCTCTCACACGTACCAACACAGACTATCCCCCAATTTAACTGATCCCCAAAGGTTTTTGATTAAATAGCGGAATAGAAAATATGATCCAAAAAAAGTGTATGTATATCACACGTACACAACCACACTAGGCCCCAATTACTATTGTTTGTACCCCTAAAAGGCTAGATGAGGAGTAGGGGGGGTATGGAACAGGCAGCACCCTCAAACCTTCAGAAGTATGAGATGAACCCCAACAACTTGGAAAGGTGGATCTCTCTCACACGTACCAACACAGACTATCCCCCAATTTAACTGATCCCCAAAGGTTTTTGATTAAATAGCGGAATAGAAAATATGATCCAAAAAAAGTGTATGTATATCACACGTACACAACCACACTGGGCCCCAATTACTATTGTTTGTACCCCTAAAAGGCTAGATGAGGAGTAGGGGGAGTATGGAACAGGCAGCCCCCTCAAACCTTCAGAAGTATGAGATGAACCCCAACAACTTGGAAAGGTGGATCTCTCTCACACGTACCAACACAGACTATCCCCCAATTTAACTGATCCCCAAAGGTTTTTGATTAAATAGCGGAATAGAAAATATGATCCAAAAAAAGTGTATGTATATCACACGTACACAACCACACTGGGCCCCAATTACTATTGTTTGTACCCCTAAAAGGCTAGATGAGGAGTAGGGGGAGTATGGAACAGGCAGCACCCTCAAACCTTCAGAAGTATGAGATGAACCCCAACAACTTGGAAAGGTGGATCTCTCTCACACGTACCAACACAGACTATCCCCCAATTTAACTGATCCCCAAAGGTTTTTGATTAAATAGCGGAATAGAAAATATGATCCAAAAAAAGTGTATGTATATCACACGTACACAACCACACTAGGCCCCAATTACTATTGTTTGTACCCCTAAAAGGCTAGATGAGGAGTAGGGGGGGTATGGAACAGGCAGCACCCTCAAACCTTCAGAAGTATGAGATGAACCCCAACAACTTGGAAAGGTGGATCTCTCTCACACGTACCAACACAGACTATCCCCCAATTTAACTGATCCCCAAAGGTTTTTGATTAAATAGCGGAATAGAAAATATGATCCAAAAAAAGTGTATGTATATCACACGTACACAACCACACTAGGCCCCAATTACTATTGTTTGTACCCCTAAAAGGCTAGGAGTAGGGGGAGTATGGAACAGGCAGCACCCTCAAACCTTCAGAAGTATGAGATGAACCCCAACAACTTGGAAAGGTGGATCTCTCTCACACGTACCAACACAGACTATCCCCCAATTTAACTGATCCCCAAAGGTTTTTGATTAAATAGCGGAATAGAAAATATGATCCAAAAAAAGTGTATGTATATCACACGTACACAACCACACTAGGCCCCAATTACTATTGTTTGTACCCCTAAAACGCTAGATGAGGAGTAGGGGGGGTATGGAACAGGCAGCACCCTCAAATCTTCAGAAGTATGAGATGAACCCCAAAAACTTGGAAAGGTGGATCTCTCTCACACGTACCAACACAGACTATCCCCCAATTTAACTGATCCCCAAAGGTTTTTGATTAAATAGCGGAATAGAAAATATGATCCAAAAAAAGTGTATGTATATCACATGTACACAACCACACTAGGCCCCAATTACCATTGTTTGTACCCCTAAAAGGCTAGATGAGGAGTAGGGGGGGTATGGAACAGGCAGCACCCTCAAATCTTCAGAAGTATGAGATGAACCCCAAAAACTTGGAAAGGTGGATCTCTCTCACACGTACCAACACAGACTATCCCCCAATTTAACTGATCCCCAAAGGTTTTTGATTAAATAGCGGAATAGAAAATATGATCCAAAAAAAGTGTATGTATATCACACGTACACAACCACACTAGGCCCCAATTACTATTGTTTGTACCCCTAAAAGGCTAGATGAGGAGTAGGGGGGGTATGGAACAGGCAGCACCCTCAAACCTTCAGAAGTATGAGATGAACCCCAACAACTTGGAAAGGTGGATCTCTCTCACACGTACCAACACAGACTATCCCCCAATTTAACTGATCCCCAAAGGTTTTTGATTAAATAGCGGAATAGAAAATATGATCCAAAAAAAGTGTATGTATATCACACGTACACAACCACACTAGGCCCCAATTACTATTGTTTGTACCCCTAAAAGGCTAGATGAGGAGTAGGGGGGGTATGGAACAGGCAGCACCCTCAAACCTTCAGAAGTATGAGATGAACCCCAACAACTTGGAAAGGTGGATCTCTCTCACACGTACCAACACAGACTATCCCCCAATTTAACTGATCCCCAAAGGTTTTTGATTAAATAGCGGAATAGAAAATATGATCCAAAAAAAGTGTATGTATATCACACGTACACAACCACACTGGGCCCCAATTACTATTGTTTGTACCCCTAAAAGGCTAGATGAGGAGTAGGGGGAGTATGGAACAGGCAGCACCCTCAAACCTTCAGAAGTATGAGATGAACCCCAACAACTTGGAAAGGTGGATCTCTCTCACACGTACCAACACAGACTATCCCCCAATTTAACTGATCCCCAAAGGTTTTTGATTAAATAGCGGAATAGAAAATATGATCCAAAAAAAGTGTATGTATATCACACGTACACAACCACACTGGGCCCCAATTACTATTGTTTGTACCCCTAAAAGGCTAGATGAGGAGTAGGGGGAGTATGGAACAGGCAGCACCCTCAAACCTTCAGAAGTATGAGATGAACCCCAACAACTTGGAAAGGTGGATCTCTCTCACACGTACCAACACAGACTATCCCCCAATTTAACTGATCCCCAAAGGTTTTTGATTAAATAGCGGAATAGAAAATATGATCCAAAAAAAGTGTATGTATATCACACGTACACAACCACACTAGGCCCCAATTACTATTGTTTGTACCCCTAAAAGGCTAGATGAGGAGTAGGGGGGGTATGGAACAGGCAGCACCCTCAAACCTTCAGAAGTATGAGATGAACCCCAACAACTTGGAAAGGTGGATCTCTCTCACACGTACCAACACAGACTATCCCCCAATTTAACTGATCCCCAAAGGTTTTTGATTAAATAGCGGAATAGAAAATATGATCCAAAAAAAGTGTATGTATATCACACTTACACAACCACACTAGGCCCCAATTACTATTGTTTGTACCCCTAAAAGGCTAGGAGTAGGGGGAGTATGGAACAGGCAGCACCCTCAAACCTTCAGAAGTATGAGATGAACCCCAACAACTTGGAAAGGTGGATCTCTCTCACACATACCAACACAGACTATCCCCCAATTTAACTGATCCCCAAAGGTTTTTGATTAAATAGCGGAATAGAAAATATGATCCAAAAAAAGTGTATGTATATCACACGTACACAACCACACTGGGCCCCAATTACTATTGTTTGTACCCCTAAAAGGCTAGATGAGGAGTAGGGGGAGTATGGAACAGGCAGCACCCTCAAACCTTCAGAAGTATGAGATAAACCCCAACAACTTGGAAAGGTGGATCTCTCTCACACGTACCAACACAGACTATCCCCCAATTTAACTGATCCCCAAAGGTTTTTGATTAAATAGCGGAATAGAAAATATGATCCAAAAAAAGTGTATGTATATCACACGTACACAACCACACTAGGCCCCAATTACTATTGTTTGTACCCCTAAAAGGCTAGGAGTAGGGGGAGTATGGAACAGGCAGCACCCTCAAACCTTCAGAAGTATGAGATGAACCCCAACAACTTGGAAAGGTGGATCTCTCTCACACGTACCAACACAGACTATCCCCCAATTTAACTGATCCCCAAAGGTTTTTGATTAAATAGCGGAATAGAAAATATGATCCAAAAAAAGTGTATGTATATCACACGTACACAACCACACTAGGCCCCAATTACTATTGTTTGTACCCCTAAAAGGCTAGATGAGGAGTAGGGGGGGTATGGAACAGGCAGCACCCTCAAATCTTCAGAAGTATGAGATGAACCCCAAAAACTTGGAAAGGTGGATCTCTCTCACACGTACCAACACAGACTATCCCCCAATTTAACTGATCCCCAAAGGTTTTTGATTAAATAGCGGAATAGAAAATATGATCCAAAAAAAGTGTATGTATATCACACGTACACAACCACACTAGGCCCCAATTACTATTGTTTGTACCCCTAAAAGGCTAGATGAGGAGTAGGGGGGGTATGGAACAGGCAGCACCCTCAAACCTTCAGAAGTATGAGATGAACCCCAACAACTTGGAAAGGTGGATCTCTCTCACACGTACCAACACAGACTATCCCCCAATTTAACTGATCCCCAAAGGTTTTTGATTAAATAGCGGAATAGAAAATATGATCCAAAAAAAGTGTATGTATATCACACGTACACAACCACACTAGGCCCCAATTACTATTGTTTGTACCCCTAAAAGGCTAGATGAGGAGTAGGGGGGGTATGGAACAGGCAGCACCCTCAAACCTTCAGAAGTATGAGATGAACCCCAACAACTTGGAAAGGTGGATCTCTCTCACACGTACCAACACAGACTATCCCCCAATTTAACTGATCCCCAAAGGTTTTTGATTAAATAGCGGAATAGAAAATATGATCCAAAAAAAGTGTATGTATATCACACGTACACAACCACACTGGGCCCCAATTACTATTGTTTGTACCCCTAAAAGGCTAGATGAGGAGTAGGGGGAGTATGGAACAGGCAGCACCCTCAAACCTTCAGAAGTATGAGATGAACCCCAACAACTTGGAAAGGTGGATCTCTCTCACACGTACCAACACAGACTATCCCCCAATTTAACTGATCCCCAAAGGTTTTTGATTAAATAGCGGAATAGAAAATATGATCCAAAAAAAGTGTATGTATATCACACGTACACAACCACACTGGGCCCCAATTACTATTGTTTGTACCCCTAAAAGGCTAGATGAGGAGTAGGGGGAGTATGGAACAGGCAGCACCCTCAAACCTTCAGAAGTATGAGATGAACCCCAACAACTTGGAAAGGTGGATCTCTCTCACACGTACCAACACAGACTATCCCCCAATTTAACTGATCCCCAAAGGTTTTTGATTAAATAGCGGAATAGAAAATATGATCCAAAAAAAGTGTATGTATATCACACGTACACAACCACACTAGGCCCCAATTACTATTGTTTGTACCCCTAAAAGGCTAGATGAGGAGTAGGGGGGGTATGGAACAGGCAGCACCCTCAAACCTTCAGAAGTATGAGATGAACCCCAACAACTTGGAAAGGTGGATCTCTCTCACACGTACCAACACAGACTATCCCCCAATTTAACTGATCCCCAAAGGTTTTTGATTAAATAGCGGAATAGAAAATATGATCCAAAAAAAGTGTATGTATATCACACGTACACAACCACACTAGGCCCCAATTACTATTGTTTGTACCCCTAAAAGGCTAGGAGTAGGGGGAGTATGGAACAGGCAGCACCCTCAAACCTTCAGAAGTATGAGATGAACCCCAACAACTTGGAAAGGTGGATCTCTCTCACACGTACCAACACAGACTATCCCCCAATTTAACTGATCCCCAAAGGTTTTTGATTAAATAGCGGAATAGAAAATATGATCCAAAAAAAGTGTATGTATATCACACGTACACAACCACACTAGGCCCCAATTACTATTGTTTGTACCCCTAAAACGCTAGATGAGGAGTAGGGGGGGTATGGAACAGGCAGCACCCTCAAATCTTCAGAAGTATGAGATGAACCCCAAAAACTTGGAAAGGTGGATCTCTCTCACACGTACCAACACAGACTATCCCCCAATTTAACTGATCCCCAAAGGTTTTTGATTAAATAGCGGAATAGAAAATATGATCCAAAAAAAGTGTATGTATATCACATGTACACAACCACACTAGGCCCCAATTACCATTGTTTGTACCCCTAAAAGGCTAGATGAGGAGTAGGGGGGGTATGGAACAGGCAGCACCCTCAAATCTTCAGAAGTATGAGATGAACCCCAAAAACTTGGAAAGGTGGATCTCTCTCACACGTACCAACACAGACTATCCCCCAATTTAACTGATCCCCAAAGGTTTTTGATTAAATAGCGGAATAGAAAATATGATCCAAAAAAAGTGTATGTATATCACACGTACACAACCACACTAGGCCCCAATTACTATTGTTTGTACCCCTAAAAGGCTAGATGAGGAGTAGGGGGGGTATGGAACAGGCAGCACCCTCAAACCTTCAGAAGTATGAGATGAACCCCAACAACTTGGAAAGGTGGATCTCTCTCACACGTACCAACACAGACTATCCCCCAATTTAACTGATCCCCAAAGGTTTTTGATTAAATAGCGGAATAGAAAATATGATCCAAAAAAAGTGTATGTATATCACACGTACACAACCACACTAGGCCCCAATTACTATTGTTTGTACCCCTAAAAGGCTAGATGAGGAGTAGGGGGGGTATGGAACAGGCAGCACCCTCAAACCTTCAGAAGTATGAGATGAACCCCAACAACTTGGAAAGGTGGATCTCTCTCACACGTACCAACACAGACTATCCCCCAATTTAACTGATCCCCAAAGGTTTTTGATTAAATAGCGGAATAGAAAATATGATCCAAAAAAAGTGTATGTATATCACACGTACACAACCACACTGGGCCCCAATTACTATTGTTTGTACCCCTAAAAGGCTAGATGAGGAGTAGGGGGAGTATGGAACAGGCAGCACCCTCAAACCTTCAGAAGTATGAGATGAACCCCAACAACTTGGAAAGGTGGATCTCTCTCACACGTACCAACACAGACTATCCCCCAATTTAACTGATCCCCAAAGGTTTTTGATTAAATAGCGGAATAGAAAATATGATCCAAAAAAAGTGTATGTATATCACACGTACACAACCACACTGGGCCCCAATTACTATTGTTTGTACCCCTAAAAGGCTAGATGAGGAGTAGGGGGAGTATGGAACAGGCAGCACCCTCAAACCTTCAGAAGTATGAGATGAACCCCAACAACTTGGAAAGGTGGATCTCTCTCACACGTACCAACACAGACTATCCCCCAATTTAACTGATCCCCAAAGGTTTTTGATTAAATAGCGGAATAGAAAATATGATCCAAAAAAAGTGTATGTATATCACACGTACACAACCACACTAGGCCCCAATTACTATTGTTTGTACCCCTAAAAGGCTAGATGAGGAGTAGGGGGGGTATGGAACAGGCAGCACCCTCAAACCTTCAGAAGTATGAGATGAACCCCAACAACTTGGAAAGGTGGATCTCTCTCACACGTACCAACACAGACTATCCCCCAATTTAACTGATCCCCAAAGGTTTTTGATTAAATAGCGGAATAGAAAATATGATCCAAAAAAAGTGTATGTATATCACACGTACACAACCACACTAGGCCCCAATTACTATTGTTTGTACCCCTAAAAGGCTAGGAGTAGGGGGAGTATGGAACAGGCAGCACCCTCAAACCTTCAGAAGTATGAGATGAACCCCAACAACTTGGAAAGGTGGATCTCTCTCACACGTACCAACACAGACTATCCCCCAATTTAACTGATCCCCAAAGGTTTTTGATTAAATAGCGGAATAGAAAATATGATCCAAAAAAAGTGTATGTATATCACACGTACACAACCACACTAGGCCCCAATTACTATTGTTTGTACCCCTAAAAGGCTAGATGAGGAGTAGGGGGAGTATGGAACAGGCAGCACCCTCAAATCTTCAGAAGTATGAGATTGTGTTCACTGTACCCCACAAAGATTGAGTTCACTGCACCCCACAATGATTGTGTTCACTGCACCCCACAAAGATTGTGTTCACTGCACCTCACAAAGATTGTGTTCACTGTACCCCCCAAAGATTGTGTTCACTGCACCCCACAAAGATTCTGTTCACTGTACCCCACAAAGATTGTGTTCACTGCACCCTAAAAGGATGTTGTTCACTGCACCCCACAAAGATTGTGTTCACTGCACCCTAAAAGGATGTTGTTCACTGCACCCCAAAAAGATTGTGTTCACTGTACCCCCCCAAAGATTGTGTTCACTGCACCCCACAAAGATTGTGTTCACTGCACCCCAAAAAGATTGTGTTCACTGTACCCCCCAAAGATTGTGTTCACTGCACCCCAAAAAGATTGTGTTCACTGTACCCCCCAAAGATTGTGTTCACTGCACCCCACAAAGATTCTGTTCACTGTACCCCACAAAGATTGTGTTCACTGCACCCCAAAAAGATTGTGTTCACTGTACCCCCCCAAAGATTGTGTTCACTGCACCCCACAAAGATTCTGTTCACTGCACCCCACAAAGGATTTTGTTCACTGCACCCCACAAAGGATTTTGTTCACTGCACCCCAAAAAGGATTTTGATCACTGCACCCCAAAAAGGATGTTGTTCACTGCACCCCAAAAATGATTTTGTTCACTCCACCCCAAAAAGATTGTGTTCACTGCACCCCACAAAGATTGTGTTCACTGCACCCCAAAAAGATTGTGTTCACTGTACCCCCCAAAGATTGTGTTCACTGCACCCCACAAAGATTCTGTTCACTGTACCCCACAAAGATTGTGTTCACTGCACCCCAAAAAGATTGTGTTCACTGCACCCCAAAAAGGATGTTGTTCACTGCACCCCAAAAAGGATGTTGTTCACTCCACCCCAAAAAGATTGTGTTCACTGCACCCCACAAAGATTGTGTTCACTGCACCCCAAAAAGATTGTGTTCACTGCACCCCAAAAAGGATTTTGTTCACTGCACCCCAAAAAGATTGTGTTCACTGCACCCCAAAAAGATTGTGTTCACTGCACCCCACAAAGGATTTTGTTCACTGCACCCCAAAAAGATTGTGTTCACTGCACCCCAAAAAGGATGTTGTTCACTGCACCCCAAAAAGGATTTTGTTCACTGCACCCCAAAAAGATTGTGTTCACTGCACCCCACAAAGGATTTTGTTCACTGCACCCCACAAAGATTGTGTTCACTGCACACCAAAAAGGATTGTGTTCACTGCACCCCAAAAAGATTTTGTTCACTGCACCCCAAAAAGATTGTGTTCACTGCAGCCCAAAAAGATTGTGTTCACTGCAGCCCAAAAAGATTGTGTTCACTGCAGCCCAAAAAGATTGTGTTCACTGCAGCTCACACACAGAAAAATGGATGTGGATCACTGACACCTGCCTATCTCCAATCCCACACCACACAGCAATATCGATTGTAGTTTGTAGAACACAGTTTCCCTAAAATTCAGCAGACTCTGTCCCTAACAGGATTGAGAAGAGATCGTAGATCAGGATTGAGTGCAGATTCACCCCACCCCCCACACAGCAATATCGATTGTAGTTTGTAGAAGACACTGACCCTATAATTCAGCAGACTCTATCCCTAAAATGCCTACAACTCGCCCTGCCTAAACACTCCGACCTGTCCCTCAATTCTATCCGGACACAAATGGTTTTTTCCTGCCTATCTTTCCCTAATCAGCAGCCAGCACATTGATGTGTGCTCTGTCCCTTAGCTAAGCAGCAGAATGACGCTGCTGCGGCGGCTGCCTCGAACTTATAAAGACTTGGTCACATGCTTCAGACGGCCAATCACAGCTACTAAGACATTTGCAGGCATGGCTGGGATGGCTTAAGGCACACCAGTTAAACGATTGTTGATTGGCTGTTGAAAGCCCGCCATGAAAAGAGCGCCAAAGCATGCAAAACCCGGAAATAAAACGACCGAACACGGATTTTTACCCGAACATACAGTAAAGTGTCCGTGTCCGTGTTCGGGTAAAAAAAATCCAATTATTCGGTACGAACACGAATAATACAGTCCGTGTTCGCTCAACACTAGTAGCAAGATCAGCAAAAAAAAAAAAAACAACAATATAAAGGCAGAAGGGACACAAACTCCGTGCTGTGTATTGCTGATGCCTGACAAGGTACCGTCATATAACTAAAATTAACAGAAAAGATACAAACTCCAAAGTTTGTGCATTTCTGATAAGCAACAAGGTATAGTTAGATGTCAGAAAGACACTAAAAAAACGTCCATGTCGTGCATTTCCGATTGACAACAAGGTATAGTCATAACACTTCTGCTGTCCTAAGGCATTCTCTCATTTTCTGAACTCACCGCAGAAAAGGCACTTACCTGGCCCCCTGATTTGCTTTGCTGCAGCCAACTGTGCTGTCTTTCCATCCTCCTCCATGAGGTGAGTCCAGAAAGGGGTTCACATGCTTAGCAGCCTTCTGACTCTTCGTAGCTGAAGAGTCTGTTACTTTTGTGCCGCTATGCGTGTCCGGCGTCTCCTCTGCGCCTTACACCCACTCCCTAGTCACGCTGTGCGTGCTCGGCCTCTTCCCTGTTCAGACAGGAAGTTCCGGTTTCAGAACACAGCTTGGAGTGCACTCAGGCCTCCCCTCAGGCAGGAGGAGACCCGAACCCGAGACCCGAACCGCTGAGTGGGGCAACATGAACAAGCAGGACAGGAGTTGGCGCATCACACATATCTATATAGCATCAAAGGGTATGCAGTTCATGTATAGTCATTAGTCTGGTGTAGTTGATGGCTGAAATAGATGACCCTCAGGGCCAGCTCAGATGCAGAGAGAAGTCAAAAAGCAGAGCTCCTCTAAGTGTTATCAGTTTAAAGCGGAGTTCCACCCGAAAATGAAAGTTCGTTCCATCTTCTTGGTCCGGGTCACCTGAAAAACAAATGGATAATCGCAATTTTTTTTTTTTTTTTTTACTTACCTTGTTTAGAAGATAATATACCCACCTTACTTCCTCCCCTCGGCGGCCACAGCGAGTCGTCACTTCCTGGCTTGCAATGATTCCTGGGAGCTAAAAGTCATCGCTCCCAGGAATCAATGCGCCTGCACCGGCCCCGTCAGTTCCGGTGCAGGCGCCGTCATACCTTGCTAAACAGCTTCTGGGCATACCCAGAAGCTGTGCAGGGACGACGCTGCAGACCCAGAAGTGACGGCGGGGCCGGCGCAGTGCATGGTGGGACCGAAGAGGACGCAGAAGAGGATCGCTCTGGCTTCAAGATGCCCACATCTGAGATGGCAGCGCTGGAGAAGACATTTTCAAGGTAAGTATTTCTTCTTGCAGGTAAGTGCAACCTGGGACAGTTCAGAGGCTATCCATTGTGGAATGCACTAGCCCTGACTGTCCCGGGGGTATTTTTATGTATTTTTTTGTTTTTTAGGTGGAACTCCGCTTTAATTAAAAGGGTAAGGCAGGTACAGGAAAAGTGCTCAAATTTAAATCAGTATAAAATAGCTCATCTGTTAGGTGGTCTGCAGGAACACAGGGGTCCACGGCTGGATGTTGTGGCTCCACGAGGTGGTGCAGGGGATGGTGAATGAGGGAGATGCCTGGAGGGCCAAGAGACCAGATAATAGGATGGCCGGCGGCTTCTGAAAGGTGTTCTGTTCCTCAGGGAGACACCTGGTGAGCCGAGAGACCGTTTGGTAGGATAGCCGGCGGCCTCACAAGGGCGCCCTGCTCCTCAGTACATCCGGCGCCGACAGATAGGGGAGCCTAGACTGCTTTTGACAAAGGAGCCCGCACGCCCTGTGAGGCTACTGCGCACGCTCGGAAACGCGTTGTGCAATTTGCTGCTAGATCTGTCACGCTGGGCTCCCCTCTCTGTCGGCGCTGGATGTACTGAGGAGCAGGGTGCCCTTCTGAAGCCGCCGGCCATCCTACCAAACAGTCTCTCTGCTCACCAGGTGTCTCCCTGAGGAACAGAACACCTTCCAGAAGCCGCCGACCATCCTACTATCTGGTCTCTTGGCTCTCCAGGCATCTCCCTCCTTCACCATCCCCGGCACCACCTCTTGGAGCCACAACATCCAGCCATGGACCCCTTTGTTCCTGCAGACCACCTAACAGATGAGCTATTTTATACTGTTTTAAATGTGAGCAGTTTTCCTGTACCTTCCCTACCCTTTTAATTAAACTGAGAACACTTCAAGAGGCTTTTTGTTTTTTTAGCTGAGTGGGGCAACAAGCAGAGGGACCACCACGCTGTGTCTGACTTGCCTGTGCCACAAGAGGCGACCTGTCTTGCCTGTGCCACAAGAGTACCCCTGTCACCCCCGCAGAGGAAAATGCATAAACAGGTCATTCATGCATATGTAAACTGTGTTTGCACCACACGTGAGTCATCACTGAACATTATTGCATGAGCAAAAATTCTAGCTCTAGACTTCCTTTGTAACTAAACTGGTAACCTGTAAAAATGTTTAAAGGGTCACCTTTAAACTGTTGCCATTTCACGACAGTGTGCAAATTTAAAGTGTGACATGGACTCAGCTTGCCTCTCAGAAAAACCTTGTGATGTCTACTTTCCAAAAAGGGGTAATTTGGGGTGGGTGTTCTGTCCTTGTATTTATGCCCAACATTAGACGCTTCTGCCACACAGTCACCCGCGCTCTTCTAATGTTGGGCATACATCATGTACTGTTACATACATAGTTACATAGTAGGTGAGGTTGAATAAAGACAATAGTCCATCCAGTTCAACCTGTGTAGGTGTGTGAGGCTGTAATCATCTCACATAGCCCTGAATGTTCTGATCCTTGAGATGTACGTCTAAGAGTTTTTTGAAAGCCACCATACTTCCCGCAGAAACCACTTTGTGGTAGAGAATTCCATAATCTTGTAGCTAACAGTAAAGAGCCCCCCACATTGCCTGAGGTTAAAACGCTTCTCCTCTAATCGCATTGTATGCCCTCGAGTCCTCATGCAATCCCTTCGACTGAATAGCTGTTTTTCTATGCCGAGATCCCCATTGAGATGAGATATTTATAAATTGCTATCATGTCCCCCCTCAGGCATCTCTTCTCCAGGGAGAATAAATAAAGCGATTGCAGACGCTCTTCATAATTAAGGTCCTCCAATCCCCTAATCAATTTAGTTGCCCTTCTCTGGACTCTCTCCAACTCACAACACATCCCTTCTGAGGACTGGTGACCAGAACTGGACAGAATACTCCAGACGTGGTCGGACCAGAGTTTTATAAAGTGGAAGGATTATAGTCTTATCTCTGGAATACATCCCTTTCATTATGCATGCTAATATTCTGCTAGCTTTGGCAGCTGCCGCTTGACATTGCATGCTATTGCCTAATCTAACATCAACCAAGACTCCCAGATCTTTCTCCATTCTCTGTTCTTATTTTTGTTCAGCCCAAAGGTTAAAGAAAAAACAAAACCACACACCTAATTCCACCATTCACCAATGCAACCACACCTTTGCACACTGATACTGACAAGTATTCATACGTTTCTCCTCTGTTTCTTTCCCTCATTCCGCTAACATTACTCCAATGCCTGGGCAAGATCATTCGTTGACCGAAGGCAAAAATGCCATATTGTGGCGCCCGCCCCCCCCCCCCCCATTCATCATGCACAAGCCTATGTGGTGGAGAGTGCACAGCTCACACCTCCTCCTGGCTCTCTTCTCTCCTTGCGCTAGGCTGGGAAACGTAGTGATGCTGCGGTCACTACTCCTGTCAGTCCTATAGTAGAAGGAACTCTGTGCCCTTATCCCTACAATACACGCTGCACCCAGGGCAGCCGCCTCTTCTGCCCACCCCTTGTCTTGACCATTCCCAATGCTGGCAGAGAGACACAGAGGAGGGGCAAACAAGGACAATGTGCAAATGTCTGACATACTTATCAACTGACGCCATTGATTTTTAGGATGCCGGTGGCTAGATGCTTGCAATGGTTCACAACAAAAACCTGTGGCTTTGAGTAACTATAAAAGACAGGCCTTCTAAACAAATGAAAACAATAGACCTGCACTTACAGTATTAGGATAATTTATAGAAAAGCAGGTGGCAAATACTGGCATTAAAACATACAAAGGAGCAGTGCTAACAACGTCCTTGACAGGAAATTCCAAAGTCCAATAGGTGTAGGGGTCCAAAATAGAAAAAGCGTGAGAGAGATCCTCCACCGACAGATGTACACACACAGACTCTTACCATCCAGAGTGGACCACTACATACAGTGATCAAATGCACTTGTTACAGAATCCAAATCGATCGAACAGCAACACTCTTCCACTTCATATGGCTCTCAATGGATAGAACATTCACAACAGATAGCAAACTTCGTTGTGTAATACTTGTGTAATACGTTCAGTATAACATTTATTAAAATCCAGAAAACTCCCCTCAGAAAATCTCACATGTGCATCAATAATCCACAGGGGAATGTTTCCAACCATCAAGATGGCCAACCTCAGTGCTTGGCAACATCATGAGTTGGATTACATGACATTGCCAAGCACAGAGGTCAGCCATCTTGATGGTTGGAAATATTCCCCTGTGGATTATTGATGCACATGTGAGATTTTACCTTTTGGTGAGGGTGTTTTCTGGATTTTAATTTTTTTACCGAACGTATTATACTATGAAGTGTCCTATCTATGTTGGAACGTTATATCCATATGAAGAAGTCGAATCTGCTTGACGGTGGAAGAGTACTGCTGGTCACTCAATTGGATTCTGTAACAAGCGCATTCGACCACTGTATGATTGTGTAAGTGACAGAAGCAGTCCTTAATGCAGAGACCAGGTTGGCCAGGACAGGAGGGACCATAAAAAACTGGTGGCGCATTTTATTTCATGTCTGCTACAAACAAACAGCATTTTTTTGGGGTCGGAGAAGACAACAGGAAAATGTCTCTCATGTAGCCAGCTAACTGCATCTGGATTTGGGCCACACCTTCCAGAAAACAAAAGGGCTGGAATCATGGCTTTCTGACATTTTAGGAAGGATTAATTTCCTACAATTGCTTTGCAAATCACAAAAGCATTATACACAGCCGAATTAAATATATCAACACCTTTTTGTACCAGTGTCTAGCTCTAGGGGGAAGCCAAACATCGATTTGGTTGTTTAACTTTATGCCTCCCATATTTAGATTTGTGGACACAGCAAACTTGTGGTGTAAAATGGAAGCCAGGGTGAAAATCATCCCATTCATCCTGCCACTAACTTCAGCGCGAGTAATTTGCCATTCTGCAAGTAGACTTCTCCCCCCAAGTTATGTGTCAACAAGCAATTGAAGAGGGGAGCCCTAATAATTAGGTCTCACAGTACCACAGCAGCCAATTCCAAAATAAGAAAGTGGTCTGCATACAAATGGTACCCCATTTGGAACAAGTCCCACTGCTCCCTATGTAGTCTTGGCATCCAGATGGTTCCTCGTGAATGTCCCTTCCCTCAAAATTCAAGTAGTGTGGCAGGCAATCTGAAGCCATCTAGGCAGAATACTAATGCTATCTGATGTTACTAATTACACTACAATGGTCAGAAAATATAAAAATAAGTACATTGTACTAATGGGTTAACTGTAGAGTGGAAAAAAAAAAAAAAAAACACATCTAGATAAGTGCAAATGGTCATACTTTTACTCACTCCATCTGGCTCTCTCTGGAACCAAAAAGGGCTGAGAAATACCATTCCAGACACAGTTTACCAACATGGAGCAGCTGTGCTGTGATTCGCTACAGCCAATCAGCAGGTTCAGGCAAAAAAAAAACATTGGCCGGGACCTCCTGCCAAACTTGTGCAGTAGCAAATCCCTGCAGTAAATGCACTGTGGGCTGTCCCCTAGTGGTTGAAGGGACAGTAAAGCTGGATATCTGCCATAACAACCTGCAGTATCTTTGTAAACCAGACCACATTTTGTGCAAATAACACATAATCAGACCCATTATTTAACATGACACAAACAAGAAGACAAGATGTAGGGGGGTCACGTAATTTTTATTTCAATTTTTTTTTTTTTTCAAATTGTGTGTATTGATACACATTTACTTTGTGTTAATTTTTATTAGGCCAATTCTTCTTGGGGCACATTTGAACATAATTTCCTTGGGGACAAAGTTTAAAAATTTGAGAAACACTGCCAATTTTAAAGTTTAGAAATTCCATAATTTCACAGAATGTGTATTGTTAAGTGCTGCTGACACATTATTGATGTATAAATAGATGAATTTTACATTTAAAAAAAAAAAAAAGTCACATTAAATTTTGATACAATTTCAACACAAACGAATACAGCACAGCAGTATTCAAGAAATGCTTGCCCAGAAATGAGAATTTATATCCTAGTGAGGTCAGCCTATCAAAAAAAAAAAAAAAAAAAAAAAAAAAAAGGAATCCTCTAAAATATATGAAACATACCCATGGGGACACATTTTGGGCTCTTAGGATACACCCTTTGACAACATATAAACGTTCTATATGTAACATAGCTTACGTGCATTAACAAGCAGACAGCCGTCCACTTGAAGATTGTCAATATTAAAACACTGCAGCTTAAAAGGGTGCATTCACATGGACCACTAAGCAGTATATATTTATTTAGGTTTCAATAAATAGCTTAGGCACTATGGCTATTTTAGAAAAACAGCCATTCTTAAATGGAAGTGGTTTCTAGAAGGAAAAAAAAAAAAAAAAAAAGTGTAATGAAGCACCTTGGGGCAGTAAGCAGAATTTTGACGCAATTGTTAACATAAATTGGGCACAATTAGAGTAAAAAATATTGTTACGGTAACAAATTCCTTCCCCATGATAATTTCCATAGCTACGTAAATACCTTCTGGAACTCTGTAATAAATTTCACGCAGAAGACTGGCAAGATATACTGCTTTCAAATATCTGTGCAATGTACATTTTCAAAACTTCCAAAAACTTCCAAAGACAAAGGTCCATTAAAACAAGAGCATTAACATTAGGGTTCCACAGATGCCCACATATGTAAACTTGTTACAAAAGCCTATGCATCTAGATAATCTTATTCAGCCAACTGATATTTCATGTAAACGCAGACGTGGATACAAATGCATATTACAACATCTGACAAAATGTACAGTGCAGCTTTTAGACATTGACTTCGGAGTATGAAAAAAAAAAAAAAAACCTCGAAAGATTGCGCAATCTTAAAAAGAATGAAACCTGTTTTATACAAGAATATAGGAATGTCCAGTCATTAAAACAGGAATCCAGGATGGAAGAGAGGTAAGGCTGTTGTCCAAAAAAAAAAAAAAAAGAAGTACTATTGCAGTCCAATTGGGCTTAAGATTATTCCACTTTGCAGATGTCTGTTCATGTTTGGCTGTCAAATAAGAATACTCCTGAACATGGGTTTGGAATACTGCTAAACAAAAAGGAATGAAGGCCCATACAGTGCAACAGTTCCTTATATTCCAATTGAGCTAAAATTCACATACATACGCCCAATACAGTACACATTGTCACGATCAGACTGAGTTGTGGGAATGCTCAGGCCTTAATATATCAAAAAATACATCTATTTATACAAAAACAATGTGTGGTCGCCAGGTTTTAGCAGCTGATTTTTTTGTTTGTTTTTTTTAGTTTTTATATATAAAAAAAAAATCATTAAATGCTTCATTTGCACCAATCCCACTACAGAACCAGTTACAACTGCGAACACGAGAACGTGTACATATTTATACTGGCACTTTGTGCAAAGGCTACACTCATACACTTGTATGTATTTTCTTTAACAAAATATTCATGTGAAGTCACAGCTTGCGCCGGACTACATTCAGCAGTTTGTACTAAAAAATACTTTATCTGTGCAGGATTTTCCTGCATTCATTTACATATGCTACAACTTTTACAGTTATTTACAGAACTTTAAAGTTCCATTCATCACATACTAGGCTAGAGACCATTACAGAATGGCAAGTTGAAGAGTGTACATCTTACATTTATGCTAAAAGCTATACACTCACTATACAGCAGCAATGCTAATAGACAGACACTGCCAACAGCTTTAGTATAAAAATTTAAAAAAGAAAAAATTTAAAAAGTCAGACCACAAATATTTGATATGCACTCTAGTCCAGAGTAAAGTGCTAGAGACCTGCTCTGCAATGTCAGAATAAAACAGGAGAGTAAAGCATTCCTAGTCTATGTTAGAACAGCTTACTCTCACAAAACTACTCTGAAAAAACAGAATGACCTGTGCGCTTTAGTTCAGAAAGGAGAACTGAAATCTGACGGGCCAAATTTGGTTATCCCCCCCCATGAGGTATATGCCAAGTTCTCCTTTACTCCCAGAATATATATTGCTAATTTTCATACTGGATGCAAGATCTGCTTTAGTCATGTTAAAACAAAGACACAATAGCCTTGTCTATAGGACAGAGGTTGACCTCTTCTACTGTAGAACACTACACACCTGACAAATAGGATGGCAATTATGTACAGCAAATTAGCTTATATTTAGGATGAGTGGATTGTACTAAAAACACTTTCTGAAATGTTGCTCAAAAAGTTTTAACCAACCTCTAAAGCAGGCACACAGGCGGTTTGGCCTTTACATGCTAAAAACCAGGCTTTTGGGCACAAGTGAGGCACAGGTGCAACATACAGCTCACCACTAGCTGCCTAAAACATGAACACGCTGAAATAATTGATGGCTGTAAGCAGTTTGAGCGATACCCGTGTTTA
Source organism: Pelophylax lessonae (assembly GCF_965119305.1). Classification (NCBI taxonomy): domain Eukaryota; kingdom Metazoa; phylum Chordata; class Amphibia; order Anura; family Ranidae; genus Pelophylax; species Pelophylax lessonae. Next base: position 354,584,976 of record NC_138769.1, on the reverse strand, counting down.
GGGGCTGTATGCGCTCGGGGCCTATTCCCTAAACACAGGAATTATGTGTTTGAGGTATCCATCCCTAAACAAGTGCTGCACAAAACCGTATCCAGCCACCACATTTCAGCCTGTCATCAATTGACTGGCTGCAGTCAGCAGGATGTACGATGTGCCCTTTGCAACCCAAGACCACCAGTTTTAAGCTTTATGGGACAAACGGCCTGTTTGCATGTCATAAGGAAAAAAAAAAAAAAAAAAAAAGGGGGGGGGGGTGAGGGACATTTTGAAGTTTGGGGCACATACTCATCAAGGCCACTTTCATATAAAGACTTACTACTTTAAATATTGGCAGTCCCTGGCAGTGCAAACATGCAGTGTTAATTGGCACATAATATTTATATAAGTAATATACTTAACTAATAAACCAGTGTAGGAAGGATCGATCTGACAGTCATAAACACCTATCCAACGGCTATTGGTGGAGAAAACTGCAGCTGCTTTAAAAAGGTGGATCACCGCTATGCAAAAATTTGTTTTCAACTAAAGATTGTAAACAGTACTAAAGTATCTACCCCAGTTATGCTAGACGAATTCAAGACAGGTCAGAGAAAGGAAAACAAAAAAATAAAATAAACACCCCACACACCCTTATAATAGGATGTATATAAGAGCAATCACAGCACAAGGAACAAATTAAAAATATACAAGAAAGGTAAAGCACAGGTAAAGACTAGCTGGAGAATGCTACTTGTTCCAAACCAGCTTTAGATGCACCCACCAGTTCACTTCAAGTGCAAAAGTATTGTATATACTTAATTTGGTTTGGAGGTGGAAACAAGGAAATTCAGTGCAATACGCACAATTTATGCTGTGAAAAAGTGCTTCAGATGCAGGAGTCTTCACAGAAGTGTCTCCTCATTAAAGTTCAGTCTAGCTCCTGAGTGACTTTAGCCAGAACGGATCCATTCCATACTGGTTTATGTGCCTTATGATACGTTAATAGCTGAAGAAGCGAAAAGAAAGACAGTCGTCAACTTGCAATTCTGTAATGGCCTTGGCTGATTTTGCCAAGGCTGCTTAGGCTTGGACCTTCAGCAGCGTCTTGAGTTGGAAAGACATGAATTCTTTCTCGGCAGGACTACACGACAGATGTACCCAGTGGCTTGGTGGCTTTGGAAGAACACTTGGTGATGGTGGCTCACTGAATTTGGCACCGGCATAATTCTGGTTTTCTTGACAAACCAAGAGGTTCTTTGGCCCAGGGAAACCTGAATTCCAGTTCTGGTTTGAGGAGCGATTATTATTTGCTCGGTTTTGCATGGCCTGCCATGCAAAGCCAGGTGGACCACGACCTCTGTCTTTTCCATGAGAAGTATTAATCTTCTGATTGTTCCGCTCTATTAATTTTTGCCGGTTGTTCTGCTTGCCGAGACTATGCCTATGCTGTTGAATAGGAATGTTAAATCTTTCACCTCCTCCCATCTTCAAACGTTATGTCACCTTAAAATGTGAAAAAAAAAAAAAAACAAATTAAAATCTAGGCTCAAAAAAAAAAAAAAAAAAAAAAAAAAGAAGAACACATTCTTATAATGTATATAGTCAGGAGTGTAAACTTGCTGCTCTCAGCACAAATACATGTTACCTCAAGGCTCCCCCAAACACTAACTGGTCATTAAAAAGAACAAAAGCACATCATGAGGAAATTCTTCTGCCCTCCCCTCCTGTAAGCATGCTTGAAGCAGCTGAGAACTTTAGACTAATGACTATAGAAGGTGTTCTGAGAAAATGTAATGGTTATCTTGGTACTTATACTGGAAGCGTAGACTTTTCTAACAAACACAACTTTAAAAGATCTGTGGAAACATTTATATTTCCACATATATTTTATCATTTAAGCAATCTGCAAGTACAGAAAAATAGGCAATATAGTGTGCTCCCAAACTTCCTCTGACTTAACAGTATTTCTGGTTCTGCATTCCAAAGCATAGGTTGTCAACCCTGCCTACCTAGTTTCTGATGGTTTAAAAACACAATACACCAAAAATCTCAAAAATCCTTCCATGTGCACAGGATGTTATTGATCAGATAAAACACATAGGTAGGTTTAGCAGACCAAAACAGCGCAGAAGATTATTTGGGTTTACAAAAACTTAAATAGTAAAATAACCCCCACATTTTAGAAAGTGTGCAAATAAAATATATACCTTCCGGCTGATCCTTCAAACACCTCCACTCCCTTTCCAGATCTCAGATGCAACGAGATTCCTGCTATCCTCTGTGATCCTCTCCTTAGCCTGCCAAAGTGTGTTTGCATGAGCAAGTGACGGTCCAAATCCAACATGAATCCCCTGAGCTCTAGGCGGCAGGGGATGGTGCCGAGTGAAGTCTGCACAGCTGTTAGGAAAAAAAAAAAAACTGAAATAAGAGGCGGGGTCTGCAAGAGGAGGAGTAACAGGCAGCGTACGTGCACAGGCAAAGCCAAACAGATCAGCAGTACAAAGTGCGGCCAACAGAAAGCTTACTGCGACACAAAGAGTAAACAAGGACAAAGGAAAATAAAGCTTCACAAACTTATTGCATTTAGAGGAACTCCAATTTAATAGTTAAATATTTACAAAAAGACCCTCTACATTTACAAGAGCATATTTATAGAATAACAGTCATTACGCAGTTTAACAGATCCTTACTCAGCACTGTATAAGAAAGTACTAAATTAGGAAACTGGAGAGAGGTCATCTGGAGTGGGGGAAACTATTTAATTCAACCCGTTTAAAAAGAGTCTTCTGCCTAATAATCCGTTTAAACAAAACCAGGACGACAACGGTCACAAAGTAGGACTGACCACATATACAGGTTTCCTTTACATTTACCAAAACCACATAATGTGGGATCAAACCTAAACAAACACTGTGTATGCAATCAGGCAGGCCCTTTTACTACATAGCTGAAGGTAAACCTAAGTGGAAATTGAACAAGAAAATGGTATAATGTATGGCTATTCCTGTTTTTAATCGATCAATAAATCAATGTATAATGTATATGATACAATGTATACTGTATGGCCAGCTTAAAGCCAACACACCAGGAAAAGTTATTTTTAAGATGGGAGTTGAGGTTGCGCTTACACTGGTGGAACCGAGCCCAGGCATAGATCATCCCCTTTGGTACGGCGAGTGCTCTGAACTGTGCCCAGGACCACTTGGCAGAGGTGGTCCCAAGAATGGCTCACTTATACTCCAGTACAATGTAAGCACAGAACTCTCCATAGAAGACCAAGCACAAAAGCAGGGATCACTATGATCTGGTTAGCATAGGTGATGAGGTAAGTGTGCCTGGGAACAATTGCCCATAGCCCAGCATCACAGATCGGTGGAGGGGGGAAGGGGGGACAATCAAGATCAGGACAGTTCAGTTCAGGACCAGAAAAATGACAGTTAATCTGTGTTAAAAGTAATAGTGCCTTTCCCAACAAGGCCAGCTCGAGGATATATAACAATGGTATATGTATTGTACTAAGCACATTCACTCACATTACTGATGCCCCTTCAGATATAAAAATATAAAATAAAAAAAGGGCCGATAAGCAAGGACTTGCCACTTCTACTCAGTAGTGATCAGTGGGGATGTAAATAGATCAGATGAGAGGGGAGATCTATAAGGGCAGCGATTGTTGATAAACAATATTAGACAGATGGGGAGAGGGGGAGGGGCGGTTAAAGTAATACCAGTACAATAAGACATCGTCAGAAATCCCAGAAACGGGTCCTGGAAGTTATTTCCTAACAACTAAAGACAAATAAGAACCGTCCGAAACATTCTAGGCGCATGGAAGTCCAGTAAAAATAAAAAAAGCGAACAAAGAACCGAGCAGAGAAGACGGTACAACATGGCGCCCAGAGAGGCGGGGCCGTACCCGTCAGCAGCCACATAGGAACTTACCAAGACTTCAAAGCTGGCTCCTCGTCGTTCCCCACAAAGCAGTGGAGAACGTCCAAACAAACCACCCGAATAGGTGTCTGGTCAGAAAAGCCCACTCCGGTGTCGAGCTTCCTCCTCACAGCTCTCTTCACCCCTCAGCGTCCAACACGCAACTCGCCACTCGACCTTCCCAACTCGGCCACAAAAACAGAACGATCACTCCGCCCCCGGTATCTTCACGCCAATGAGAGAGCGCTCGCCTCACCAACGGCCAATGGGAGAGCTAGTTCCGTGAAGGGCGCCTGTTGCAGTGCGGACTAGGACTTCTGCTCGCGTGGCCCCGCCCTCTGTTTCCATCCTATCTATGCCTCTTGTTATTGTGTGCGGGGGAGGCTGGGAAAGCAAAACAATGTCGTCACGCCACACAGAAAACTTACCCAGAGATTGCAATATCCGCCTGCTGAGGGGATGAGTTCGTAGTCCAGCCGCCTTTGTCTGGTTGGTCACAACCAGTCTTACCCCCTCCCCCTCCAATACACACAGAATCTATATAATATAAAACACAAATAAACATGTGCTTGTTATGAGGTATGGAAGCAGTTTAATTGTACTGCTTGGAGTAAAAGGCGAAAGATTTCTTCGATCTGAAGAGAAAGCAGAGTATTTGGAGTGTTTATAACATTAAACCAATGTCGTACTGTACATGAGGAAAGTTATAGAGGAGGCTGGGCAGCTTTGTTCTCATAGCTTTCTAGAAAACGGCTTCAAGGTAGGGTTGTCACCTCATCCCTTTAAACTGGGACACATATTAATTACACAGGTTCTGGGGCTGATATAATGCACATCAGGCACCAAGTGAGTTTAATTACCACCTTAATCAGCCACAGAACCTGTGTAATTATTATGTGACCTGGTTTAATGGGGTGAGATGGCAACCCTTCTTAAAGCGGAGTTCCGGCCTCAAAATCGTCACAATAGATTTTGTGGCATCCGCTTACTGAGTGTCACCTGAAAAGCAATTGGATAGTCCCGATTTTTTTTTTTTTACTTACCTTGTTTCAGAAGAAAATATACTTACCTTCCTTCCACTTCCTCCCTCTGCGGCCGCGGCCCGCACTGTCACTTCCTGTCCTGCAATGCATCCTGGGAGCTCTTACTCATCACTCCCAGGAGGCAATGGGCAGTGACGTAGGCGGCCGGCCGATCCTCTCATCGCATTATTTGCAAACAGGAAATGACGCGATGATAGGCGTCCCTTTTGAAACCCTTACTATACCGATCGCATAGTACTGGGCATGCGCGAGATTTCGCGCTGCATTCATCTGCCCCATCCAGCAAGAACCAGGAAGAAGGGAATACATTTACACAGGGCTTTTTTTCTCAGAGAATAGGTGCAGGAACTCCTCCTTTCTGAGTCACCCCTTGTCTCTGCCCCCTATCTCTGAAAACGATCCCTTGGTTCCATACCCTACCCACCTCCCTCTACCACCCCTTTAAGAGAATACAGAACCAAGTATCATTTAGTGCTACTAAATAATTTGTATGGAATTTAATAGACCCCACCCCAGCAACAATAGACCCCCAACACAACAACAGAACCCCCCAACAACAATAGCCCCTCAGCAGCAACAACAGTTCTCTCAACAGCCAGCATCAATAGACCCTTCATCAACCAGAGGCAATAGACCTTTCCCTCAATAGTAGATTCCTCCCAGCAACAACTGACCCCCCAGCAACATCCACCCACTCCAGCAACAATAGATCCCCACACAAAAAATAGATCCCACCAGAGAACAAAAGATCCCCCATCAGGCAGCATTAATAAACCCTCCAGTACACCCCAGCACTCCTAGCCCTAAAATACATTCAGTGCTGGAGGTGCCGGAACTGCGTTCCCCCGCGTTCCCGCTGAAAAAAAGCCCTGCATTTACATACTGCGGCTTCGGATAACCACAACAAAGATGGCCGCGCTCAGCAAAAGATTTTAAAAGTAAGAATTTACGATTTAAACTAACTTATAAAACTATGTAAAACGGGATTAGCGGATGTATTAAGGGAGATGGATCACTATTTGGGCAGTATTTTTATTAAAAAAAACGATTCTGAGGCCGGAACTCCGCTTTAACCACTTTAAGCCGGAAGGATTTGCCCCCTTCCTGACCAGGCCCTATTTTGCGATTCCTCACTGCGTTACTTACAATTTAACGGACAATTGCGCGGTCGTGCGGCGCTGTACCCAAACTAAATTTACGTCAGTTTTTCCCCACAAATAGAGCTTTCTTTTGGTGGTATTTGATCACCTTTGTGATTTTTACGATTACCTGGGTGACGCTGTTCCCAACTAAATTTACGTCCTTTTTTTCCCCACAAACAGAGCTTTCTTTTGGTGGTATTTGATCACCTGTGCGATTTTTATTTTTTGGGCTATAAACAAAAAAATAGCGACAATTTTGAAAAAAACAATATTTTAATTTTTTTGCTATAAAACATATCCAATAAAAAAATTTAAAAAATCGAATTTCTTCATCAATTTAGGCCAGTTTGTATTCTTCTACATATTTTTGGTTAAAAAAAAAAAATCCCAATAAGTGTATATTGATTGCTTTGTGCAAAATGTATTGCGTCTACAAACAATGGGATATTTTTATGGCATTTTTATTTATTTTTTTTTACTAGTAATGGCGGCGATCAGGGATTTTTAGCGGGACAGCGACATTGCGGTGGACAAATCGGACACCTAACTGACACTTTTGACACTTTTTTGGGAACCAGTGACATCAATACAGTAATCAGTACTAAAAATATGCATTGTTACTGTATTAATGACACTGGCAGGAAAGGGGCTAACACCAGGGACGATCAAAGGGTTAAGTGTGTCCCTAGGGGTGCTTTCTAACTGTGTTGGTGATGGACTCACTGGATGAACACAAACATCCGTGTTCCTAAATAGCAGAAACACAAAATCAATGTGTTAATTACTGACAGAACAGTGGTCTACCTTGTTTACATTGGCAGACTGCTGTTCTACCTCTCTGAGGAGCAAATGCGGATGGCCGGTGGACATCTCGTCCGCCGGACCCGTTGATTGGCTCCCCCTGCTGGCTATTGCAAGGAACAACGTACAGGTATGTCGTTTCACGCAAAATAGAGCCGACCTGCCGCAGTATACATACTGTGGCTGGTCGGCAAGTGGGTAATCCATGATCCACCTGCAGTGACACTATACATGCAAATTTGTGGCAATATTGGAACATTGTTTGACCTCTTTTTTGCGGCAATTTTCTTTATTTTGTACTTGAATGTGAATGTTATGTACAATCTCTTTGTATGTACAATAAAAATTACCTTTAAAAAAAAAAAGAAGTTCCTCCTTAGAGGTGACTGTATTTCTATCATAGGGGGCAGTCTCAATCCTCCTCATCAAAAAGTATATTGACATTTAGACCCTAAGGGCTCTTTCACACCAGACATGCATGAAAACTGATGGGAAAACCACGCAGATTCTGTAAAGCTGGTATCACGTGCAGATTTTTTTCTGCGCAGGAATCTGAAATGTGTTTGCAGTTTTCTGCACCAGAAAAAAACTGACATGACATCAACATTGGTGTGAATCGGGCACATAACTGACCCGCATAAAAACTGATGTCAACGTGCAAAAAAACTCACTGAAACGTGTGTGAAAACTAATTCAAACTGATGTCTCTGCTAGTGAAATCTGTGCGGTTTTCCCATCAGTTTTCATGCCCTTATGGTGTGAAGGAGCCCTTAACCTCTTGCCAACCACCGCACGACTATTTACGTCGGCAGTCAGCCCCTCACAGGCAAAGCGACGTAGTACTACGTCGCTAGCCTGTGAGGCTCTAGGGGGCGAGCGCACTCCCGCCCCCGCTCGTTCATGCCCCTCCCCCCCGCGCATGTGAGCGGCGGACCCGATGTCCGCCGGTCACTCGCGATCATCGGTTACAGAGGGAGAAAGGCAGACGGCTAATGTAAACAAAGCCGCCTGTCATTCTCCCCTGTGTAACAGCAGAGATCAAACGGTCCTGCTATGCAGGATCGTATTTCTCTGCAGTTACACACACAGCCACATCCAATCACAGTTAGAAACACGCCCATAGGGACGCACTTAACCCCTTGATCACCAATAAAGTTAACCCCTTCCCTGCCAGTGTCATTTTTACAGTAACAGTGCATATGTATAGCACTGATTACTGTAGTAATGTCACTGGTACCCCCAAAAGTGTCAAAAATGGCAGTCAAGGGTCCGATCTGTCTGCCGCAATGTCGCAGTCCCGCAAAAAAAAAAATTGCAGATCGCCGCCATTACTCGTTAAAAAAAAAAAAAAACAACAAAAATTACAAAAATCTTTCCCTTAGTAAACGCAATAACTTTTGCGCAAACCAATCAAAATACGCTTTTTTGCAATTTTTTTTTTACCAAACATATGTAGCAGAAAACAAATTGGCCTAAAATGTTAAAAAATTTTGATTTTTACATTTTTTTGGGGGAATTTCATATAAAAAAAATGTGAAAAATATTGTTATTTTTGCAAAAATTGTCGCTCTTTCTTTGTTTATAGCGCATGATCAAAAAATCGCACAGGTGATCAAATACCACCAAAAGAAAGCTCTGTTTGTGGGAAAATAAGGACGTCAATTTAATTTGGGTACAGCGTCACACGACCGCGCAATTGTCCGTTAAAGTCACGCAGTGCCGAATCGCAAAATAGGCCCTGGTCAGGAAGGGGGTAAAATCTTCCGGGGCTTAAGTGGTTAAAGATGCTATTCATCTCATTTTACAGACCCTCAGCCTGTACTGAACAGTGTCTTCCACATGTCCACCACCCAACAGTACTTTAGCATTTATCCAAGTGGTTGTCAACTTGTGAGCCAAGGGGGGCCTCAAATGTGGCCCTTGTCGTCACCAAGGGGCCGCACATAATTTCCAAAATATGTAATGCTTGAGAGTCTGTCAGAAACTGCGTTCCTAATAGAGGAAATGAGGGTCAGAGAGTGTGGACTTGATACATTCTTGGCTGGGGATGTGCTGCAGAAGACAATACCAAACTGGTCAAGCTGATGCTTCTGTGCGTCACTTCTGGCACAGCGAGTGGAACGTTTGCCAGGCTCTAGGCAGCGTCTACATACCCAGATGGCCGTTTTGTATTCACATAGTGGTGTTTTTTACATTGTCATTTTTGTACTGTGATTTTTAAACAAATAAACCAAAAGGATTTTATACTATGGGAGGCTATCTCTCCATTACTTTTTACCTGCCCCATAATCGTTTGGGAGAACCCCTTGAACTGCAACAAGGAGGAACTTTGAAAGACACCAGGGATTGTGGGACAGGTCCCCCCAAAGACCTACAAGCTTTGCTTGACTTTTCTTGCTATAAGGTTAGGAAGTCACCGACATCTTGTGAGTGCGGTGAGTACATATTACACATGGTAGAGCACACAGGGGAAACCCTGGGAAAGAGGCTCAGAGCACGCATTAAATACGGTTTACACTATGTCACTTTAAATCTTGATTGTCACTTATGTTTAAATTTGTATCATTGTTTGGCACTTATTATTATATCAGTTGCATTTATACTATGTCACAATTTTTTGGATATTGTTAGTTCATGTTATAGCAAGCGTTGCCTAAAATTAATTGAAAACTGGGAACATGTTACACGAGGCTAGTAAAGATCAACACTATTACCCCAATCAATGTTCCCACTACAGACTGCTGAGGTCCGAATGCCGCACATCATATACCACAGTTCCAAACATCATATGCAACAGGGCCGCACATCATATTCAACAGGGCCGCACATCATATTCAACAGGGCCGCACATCATATTCAACAGGGCCGCACATCATATTCAACAGGGCCGCACATCATATTCAACAGGGCCGCACATCATATTCAACAGGGCCGCACATCATATACCACAGGGCCGCACATCATATACCACAGGGCCGCACATTATATACCACAGGGCCGCACATTATATACCACAGGTCCGCACATCATATACAACAACAGGGCCGCACATCATATACAACAACAGGGCCACACATCATATACCACAGGGCCGCACATCATATACCACAGGGCCGCACATCATATACCACAGGGCCGCACATCATATTCAACAGGGCCGCACATCATATTCAACAGGGCCGCACATCATATACCACAGGGCCGCACATCATATACCACAGGGCCGCACATCATATACAACAGGGCCGCACATCATAACACAACAGGGCCGCACATCATAACACAACAGGGCCGCACATCATAACACAACAGGGCCGCACATCATAACACAACAGGGCCGCACATCATAACACAACAGGGCCGCACATCATAACACAACAGGGCCGCACATCATATACCACAGGGCCGCACATCGTATACAACAGGACCGCACATCGTATACAACAGGACCGCACATCGTATACAACAGGACCGCATGCTTAATAGCACAGCTATGCATTTAAAGGTGTATGGTATGTTGCCATGCGCACATAGATGTTTTGGGAAATCCAATATTTTTAAATTGTCAGAGGAACTCTAGCAATGGGTAAATCTGTTCTGTGGACAACTGTCTAAAAGAGAAACCCTCTCACTTGCAAAGATCTTCTATTACTTCCTCCTGTGTCTGTGAGACAGTGAAAGGAAGCCTCCCCAACAGGAAAAAAAAAGCCTGACAGGAAGCTAAGGCCCAACACAATGACAAGCCAAAATCTATTGTTTCCAATAGGCCTAGGTCACACCAACACACTCCATGGAAATGTTTTGTTATATCTGTTTGATAGGTTAAAAAAAAAATAATAACATTTGATTTTGCTGTCTGTCTGTGCACAGGATGAGGTTATGGAAATGAGACGGGGTAGGTGAGGAGAGGTCTGTGTTCTTTGGAAAGTTGGCATACATGGATCTTTTTTTTTTTTTTAAACTGAACTCCCCACCCCCACATTCGTGGTGGATGTGGGAATCCTCCCTGCTGCGTCATTGTGTTCTGACAGTGGGACTTCCCCGCCATCAGAAAACATTGATAAGCTCTTCAGTTGATTGGCTGCAGGGACTAATTGAAGCAAAATTGTCCAACAAGTCCATTCATGAGAAGTTGATCAATAGAATCGGAATGGCCAAAGATGGATCAAAATTCAGCTAGTTCCTGCTAAACCAGCCACATACCGATCCATCTATGACCAGCTTATTCACAGTAGCCTTCTGCGTGTGTTTATATTTATCTAATCTGCCCCTGGATGCACATAAAAGTCCTTTCACACAGGCTTTGCACCCAGCGGACTCCGTTTTGCTCAGCAGGGATCGATCCACAGATCCCCGCTGAGCAGGCAGATGACAGGTTCCTCTCCGCTTACTGTGCTGAGACAGACCTGTCAGATCCCCGCTCTCCTTTAAGGGAAATCGGATGAAAACTGACCACCTGTCTGTTTTCATCCGATATTTCCGATCCGATAGACGGATGGAAAATAGGGTTTCCATCCATCTGGATTTTACAGACCGGATCGGATAACAGCGGGTGTCAGCGGACATGTCACTGCTCACATCCACTGCTCCATAGCATGGAGCGTCCGATCTGGTCTGCCTGAAAAACTGACAGGCGGACCTGATTTTTGGTACAGTCATTTTTCTGTACTTGCAGTGTCTTTAAAGGGATAAAATATGGGGAAATATGAATGTATTGCAGAAATGTTCACAGTAGTTTTTTATTTTTTTTTATTTCGTTTTTATGTGTATTTAGCCTGTAGGCTGTAAAAAAAGAACTTTAACAAATCCCTCCATCCACACTGAATCTCCAGCTGCACCTAGTGTATTTTTATAGCTTGTCACTGACAATTTTCTGCTCAGCTTCTTGGATTTTTATGTTGAAGAATGTCGGATGAGAGGGGGCTTACGGTCCCACCCACTGATCGAAAGTCAGCATGTAGATCCCAACGTCATAGGTAGATAGTCATCAGCACAGGCACACATTTACTACTTTCTGGCAGCTGGCGCTGAGCATTGGGCTAGGTAAAGTTTTCATATAAAAGTCAGTGAGGTGACTACATGGATGACATTTGCTGGTGTCACCTATCTGGGGGTGTAACGATAGCAATCAGGACAGGCTTTCTAATTTGTATGATCAATAATCCCCTAAAATTAGTAGAGTGCTGTCAAATAGGTATTTCTCAGTGTTAACAGGTCAGAGACTTGATAAGTATTGTCCCTTAAGGGTTATGTAATAAGCGCAGGGGTCTTCAAACTATGGCCCTCCAGTTCTTCAGGAACTGCTATTCCCATCATGCCTAGTCATGTAAGAGTTTTGCAATGCCTCATGGGATGTGTAGTTCTGCAACAGCTGGAGGGCCATAGTTTGAAGATCCCTGTTGGGTTAAGCCCAGTACAAACTATAGGAAAATGGGACAAACGATCGTCTGGTTTTCCTCGATATTTCACAGCAGGTCGAAACTGAGGATGGTACTAATTGTATGAAAATTCTCAAAAGAAAAAGGCTTTTTTTTCTTGTTATTTTTTGTTTCTGATCATGCGCAGTCTTTCGTATCCAGTTTATTCTATGAAAACAATATGCATTAAACAAAAATCGTTAGTTATGTTCACGTACGAGAGAAATTTTTGTCCCTTAGAAAATATTCCATTGAATCGGATGTTGAAAGTTGTGTACACACTGAACGAAAATCGAACGGTCGTGCCTCATACAAAATTTTCTCATAGTGTGTACCCTGCTTAAGTTAGGGCCCATTTATACTGATGGGTTGCAGTAACAAACAGTAGAGCCTCCTGCACACTGGGAGTTTAGCCCTGGTACATGAGATCCTGACGTTTTGGTGTGGGCGGAAGGCTGGGAGCTCTAAATCCATATGAGGAGCTGAAAGCGGCTGTGGATGGACAGGGCTTCAACTCAAGCAGGCCTGTGTCTTCTGTCAGCACCAAAACGCCAGGACCTCATGCCCCGAGGCTAAAAGCCCAGTTTTTATGAGGAATAACAAATGAAGATTTTAAAGTGCACTTTAATGCGCAATATGATGTGCGTTTTGATGCCATTCATTTAGAATAGCACCTCAATGCATGTGTATGGTAGCTGCCAACACATCTTTAGTATAGCACTTAACAACACATACAGTATGCACTGTGTGCCGAAAAATACTGCAGGTGCTTTTTCTTCTATTTCAATTTCTTTCAATATTTTCTAACCCTTCCCCATTCTATCCACACTAGGAAAAAGTTTAGGAGGCATATACACTTAGCAAAGCAGATCGTTTTTAAAGTGGACTTCCACCCATATTTTAAACTTTTGGCCCCCACGTTCGTGACTACTGCACAATTTCTTATTGGACACTTTTTTCAAGTAATATATGTACCTTATTTCTCCAGCCAAAGCTTCACTTCCTCTATACCTCGCTGCAGCAAGGTATCTAATTTCGGGATGCGCATTGGCTCCTAGGATATGAGTGTCATCAATCCTAGGTGTCAACGGGCATCCAGCAACACAATTTGTGCACCGCGCTTTGTATGATATGCGCATGCTCTAGAACAGGAGGCGCTTGCTGGGTAGCCAGCAGTGCCGTATCCCGGAAGAAGCAACAAGTGGGCTTCAGATGCCCACACTGAAGATGGGAGTGTGTTTGCTGGGGAAAGCAGAGTACGTTTTTTACGAAGAAAAATAATGCTAAGACATACATTTATTACTCATACCTCTATATATACACTATATTACCAAAAGTATTGGAACGCCTGCTTTTCCACACACATGAACTTTAATGGCATCCCAGTCTTAGTCCGTGGGGTTCAATATTGAGTTGGCCCACCCTTTGCAGCTATAACAGCTTCAACTCTTCTAGGAAGGCTGTCCATAATATTTAGGAGTGTGCCTATGGTAATGTTTGACCATTCTTCCAGAAGAGCATTTGTGAGGTCAGGCACTTATGTTGGACGAGAAGGCTTGGCTCACAGTCTGCACTCTAATTCATCCCAAAGATGTTCTATCGGGTTGACTTCAGGACTCTGTGCAGGCCAGTCAAGTTTCTCCACCCCAAACTCACTCATCCATTTCCTTATGGAGCTTTGTACACTGGACCAAATCATTTGGTGGAGGGGGGATTGTGGTGTTGGGTTGTTTTTCAGGGGTTGGACTTGGCCCCTTAGTTCCACTGAAGGGAATTCTTAAGGCGTCAGCATACCAAGACATTTTGGACAGTTTTATGCTCCCAACTTTATGGGAACAGTTTGGGGATGGCTCCTTCCTGTTCCAACATGACTGCGCACCAGTGCACAAAGCAAGGTCCATAAAGACACGGATGAGTGAGTTTGGGGTGGAGGAGTAATATAGTGTATGTATAGGTGTGACCATCACATGGATGTTGAAAAAAAAAAAAAAAGACAGCTGGAACTCTGCTTTAATTGCCTTTGTTTTACAGTGCACACTGAAGACAATGGTTGCTTTTCAGGGTTAGGTAATTGCAAAGGAGGCCATGTATGACTGTTTTTTATTTTTCGATCAGCCAGCTGGTCAATCGAAAAAAATAAAATGAATAGATTCCTTCATCCACACAAGCAAGGTGAATAGAGAAATGCTCTATGCTCAAACATGGTATTCTGACAGTGGGACTCCTTCGCTGTCAGAATACACTGATCAGTAGCTGCAGCCGCTAATGGGGAAATGTTTTCCAACATTCCTGTTCGACAGAAGTTAATATAAGGATCGACCTTTGCTAAACGTGGACAGCCACACATGGATCAAAATTTGTTAGGTCCTGGCTGAACCAGACGAAATTGGACAGCTTCAGGTAGAGCTGAAAGGTTAAAGGTTTTAAGGGATAATATTAGAGTTAGGCACAACTGTGCCCAGCATTTGACATATATTTCCACATAACCAACTAAAAAGATTAGGATTGATAACAGTTATCTTATGTCTGTGGGCTACTTTGAACCAGTCAGGCGGCCCCACAAACAATTATTTCAATGTGATCAATTGTAATTTCCCCCAGGATGGGTTGCGGTGAGTGTTCAGCACTGCCCATGGACAAGAAACCCATCCTGGCAAAAATTTACATGGCACACAAAGCAGGGTGTTGCCCTGAAGATACCTAGATTTATCGCGATACTTCACACAGTGAAAGGTGACAAATTGGATCAATCTCTCAAAAGTGTGGTCAGCTTTTTTCAGATATAAACAAGGTCAATTATAATATCAATGGAACTTCACGGCTGCCTTGATGTACAAGTCTGGACTTGCATTTGTATTCTCTTGGAAACCATAGCTGTGTATTGACTGAATAGCATCCATCATGCTGTGTTTGACAAATGTAGGTGGATTTAACAGCCATGGGTTTGGTTATGCTAAGCAGAAGGGAGGATTATGCAGACAAAGCAATTGTCAGTAATGGTTGCATAGATGTGAGATAATCTCTCCCAGCTTTGCTATTGTAGCTGCGTCACGCAATTCCTATATGTCCCATATCTGTCTAGATCATGCTTATGTGCTCAATCTGTGCCAGGCAGCTTGATGTGTATGTGTGTTTTAAAGCCTGGTAAACACCATGAGCATATCGGACAAATTTTCGTCTAGTCAAGCTAGCCTCATATCGAAAATGAAGAGGTTACTAAAGTAACGAAAAATTCTCATACGACAGAATACAACTTTGTTGTATTGTAATGTAGTCTTTTGTTTTTGAGTATTTGTGGTCTTGGTCATTGGATTTTTTTCATACAAAAACTATACAATAAAATGTTGTGCTTGTCCCTTTATATATTTTCCCAAGAACTGTCATGATCGGCTCTTGATAACTATGTACTAATGAATAGATTATGGGACGATCACTCCAATTGTGTTTTTTTTTTTTGTCTAATATATTTTCATCGCGTGTAATAGGCATAAAGGGCCCCATTGACGAATCTCATTTCAGATGATTTCTACTGAACAAGCTGACATTCAAGCGGTGGGTGGCCATGCAATGCCAGCTCAGGTTTAAAAATTGACTGAGCTGGGTGGAAAATTATCAACCGAATAGTGACTGCATCTTATGAGATACAAGCACTGTTCACTAATAGCCACGGGTGCTGTGGCTGCCTAAATACAATAGATATAACTTAATTTAGGCTCTTAGGCCTGGTTCACACCTATGCGCGTTTTGGTGCTTTGTTCAGAAATGCACTACAGTCTATTTTCAACACAAAACGGTTCTTTTTTTGGTACAATGGACTTCAACAGAGAAGCTGCAGAAAAGCATGTAGTGCATTTTTGCTGTGATTTTTCCGCAATTTGCGTTTTGCATTTTTAATCCTCCTAACAATTCGACCAAAAAAAAGTATAATAAATGCAAAACGCAAATTGTAGTAATATCATTCAAAAGCAAACTGCATAGATGAGAACCAAAATATAGCATGGAAAGGGGAATTGATGGTTTTCTCCCTCTCTTGCAGGCTAAACAACTGAAATTCAAGCAGTCTATACCAGCCAGATTCATACTTACCGTATATACTCGAGTATAAGCCGAGTTTTTCAGCACATTTTTTTGTGCTGAAAACGTCCCCCTCGGCTTATACTCGAGTCAAAGAAAAAAAAATAAAAATTCCCTGTCCGCTCCGACGGGCTTAAGTTTTAAAAATGGCACCGCCCGTCGCATACATGTCACCGCGCATGCGCCGCCGCCGCCGCTTGTGTAATTTCGGCTATTCCGCCGCTCGGGAGAGGCCGGGAATAGCCGAAAGTATACGAGCGGCGGCGGCGTGTGCGCAATGACGCGTCGGCGCCAGGCGGCGCCATTTTTAAAATGAAGGCGCCTCTGGAACAGGTAAGTGAAACAGCTTCACTACCTGCCATTATGCAGGGCTGCGGGCCCACTACAAGGGATGCAGTGCTGCGGGCATGGTCCACCTGTACCATGCCCACAGCACTGCATCTCCTGTAGTATGCCCACAACCCCGGATCCTCTTGTACCATGCCAGTACCCTGCATTCTCCTGCACCATGCCAGTACCCTGCATTCTCCTGCACCATGCCAGTACCCTGCATTCTCCTGCACCATGCCAGTACCCTGCATTCTCCTGCACCATGCCAGTCATCCTGCATTCTCCTGCACCATGCCAGTCACCCTGCATTCTCCCGTACCATGCCAGTACCCTGCATTCTCCTGCACCATGCCAGTACCCTGCATTCTCCTGCACCATGCCAGTACCCTGCATTCTCCTGTACCATGCCCGCCGCCCTGCATTCTCACCCTAGGCTTATACTCGAGTCAATGATTTTTCCCAACTTTTTGTGGTAAAAGTAGGGGCCTCGGCTTATACTCGGGTCGGCTTATACTCGAGTATATACGGTATGTATTTCAGTGCACATGCATTTTTTTTTTAAATCGTTGGAAAGACTTGAAAACATGATTTTGTCCATTCACGTTGTGCCATGTGTTGTATGTAGTGCATGTTGCAGAATAATGTGCGTAAAAATACCCATAAAAGCAAAATATCATGTGTTTTTATGTACCCACACACGTGGGTTTTTGTGCTTTTCCATTAATTTCAATGAAAACACATGATTTTAATTTCACAGATCTTAATATGGCTTTGGAATTCAGTTGGGATATTCAGTCCTCGAAGATCGATTTTTCAGCAAAGATTTGTTGACAGGGGGTATCTGTAAAGTTTATATAGTCTTAGGCCTCTTTCACACGGCCTTTCAGTTTTTTTGTTCCGCTCCGGTGCTTTTTTTTTTTTTTTGCATAGACACGGATGACACTTGTGTCATCCGGTCCGTATGTCTGCATATCATCCCATCCGTTTGCGGATGATATAGGGACATAATGTATGTCTATGGGCATTGCGGATGTCAGCGGATGACACCGCTGACATCCGATTTTGCATCCGTTACGTTTTTTAAACGGAACAAAAATAGGGTTCTGTTCCGTTCCAAAAAACGGAACAGAACTGAAAGGACGAAAATCGGATGTCAGCGGATGGTCATCCGCTGACATCCGCAATGCCATTCACATACATTATGTCCGTATATCATCCGCCAAAAAATAGGATGATATACGGACATGCGGAACGCCCGTGTTAAAGAGCCATTATGCTGGACACACACAAATCAGTCTGGTTGTTTGATGAACTGATCTCTGATGTTTTGATCAAATCTGTTAACTATTGTTTAGTTTTCCTCAATGGTGCTAATCTAATAAATTAATCTAAAGCCATTAAAAATGACAACCTGATCATTTCAAAGATACCAATGCGTCAATCCAATACATGCATCTCTTGGTGCTTCAATTAATTTTACTTACAGATCAAATTGTTTAATGAAACAATTGTTGTAATAATCCCATCAAAATCAAACAATTCCATAATCATTGTTCTCAGCTAATTTTGTGGGATCAAATCAAAGATGAAAGCAATGGGAAGGTTTGTCAAATTCCTATAGATTTCTAGTTAATTCTATTGTATACAGAATAATCATTTGATTCTAAAATGATCACTTTTGATGTTTGTTTACTTTTTGCAATACATTTTTCAAATTCAGCATAATTGGTTCATGATTGTTGTTCTAGCCTTTTGGTTGATTTTGACTTAAAGAGGAAGTAAACCCTCCTCTGACACTTTTACCTATAGGTAAGCCTATGATAAGGCTTACCTATAGGTACTGTAAATATCTCCTAAACATGTACCGTTTAGGAGATATTTACCTTACATTCAGCCAGTGACGTCACTGGCGCATGCGCTCTGATGGAACGGCCGCTGGTGCCGTTTCTTCAGAGCCCCGTGCCGTGACTGTCGGCTCCCGCAAGATGCATACTAGCTCATTATGTGTTTCTCTTTCAGGTCGGAGAAAAAAAAAAACATTTTGTATGGGTTTATAACCTCTTTAAGCCAGCCATAGATGGTTTGAATCTAGGCTGATTCAGCAGGGATCAGCCGAGATAAATCCATCTATGGGCAGGCTGATTGTACCCAAGATGACCCTGTTGGGAGGATTTCTCCATCCACCTCGACTGCGTGGATGGAGTAATCTGTTTTTTTTTTCTTTCTCAATCAGCCCTCCGATTGACTTTGCCAGAACCAGCAGAGCTGCTGTTAGATATTATGGGGCCCCATACAGCCTTCCTGACAGGGGGCCCCCCACCCAATGAGATGCAGTGGAACAGCAGCACTGACTTTATCGGCCTATGCCCTGAAAATGAAAAAAGAAAAGTTCCTCTTCTGCTCCCACTTTCTTGGCCCCTCTGTTGACATGGTGGGGCACAGGGAAATGTAATTTAAGCCCTAGTAGACAAGTAGAAGTGGGTGTGATCCAGTAAAATCAATTTATCAATTTAGGCAGAAATAAACAATAAATCTGCCCTGGGCCCCCATGTTTAGCTGATGAGGCCCAGGCCCAGTACAACAGGACCAGTTGTACTGCCTTATCAGCCAGCCCAGTAACCAGCATGTCAAGTTTTAACATGTGATTATTGGCAGCACCTATAGCCGCTAGCAATAATCACTGTGTCCTCCCGGCAGGAAGGCTCCCCATGCCCCCCTGCTGGGAGAACACAATAGCTCAGTGGAAGGGATTCCCCCATCAACACAGTCAACCCGTGGTTGCAGGAAAGAAAATGTCATCATCTATGACCTGCCTTAAGCTGGCCATTGATGTTTCAAATCTTGACTAGTTTAGCAGGGACAGGCCAAGATTTGAACCATCTATGGGCAAGCTGATTTACCCAAGTCGATTCATTGATTGACTTGGGTACAACTAGCATGTCAGAATTTTACATGCAATTATTGCCAGCGGCTATAGCGGCTAGCAATAATACATGAGTTCTCCTAGCAGAAATGCTCCCCCCCCCCCCCCACTGGGAGATCACAATTTTCTGATCAACTGTGTTGATGGGGGGAATCGTGAGATTTTCTTTCCTTTAACCCATAGTTGCAGGAAAGAAAATCACTTCATCTATGGCCTTAGCAGTTCATTCACAAAGTAACAGTGAGGCCTTAACCTTGGCTATACCGCAGCTTAAAAAAATGTCTGCCACACATCACAGTGAATGTTTTACAAAAATGCCTTGCATTATCTGCTGTTAAAAATATTCTCCTAGACGCAAGTATTTGTTTGATTTCTAGTCAAACAAACCAAAAGGTTGATGCAAAAAATGAAAATTTTCACAGTGACAGCCAATGGGTTCCAACTTTTTATGGTCATTCATGCTGGTCATACACATCTCAATCCGATTGTTTGAAGAAGAGATCTCTTGCATAGTATGATCTAATTTATCAAATATCTGCAATAGATATCCAGTATTTTAATAGTTTCAGACCCATTTCATCATCTCAGATCAAAGATTAAAACAATCAACAGTTTGGAAAGTGATTGCTAAGAAATTGTCCCATCATTGTTGAAATCAGTTTCAGCTCAAATTACATTTAGGCAGGCCATTTAGGCAGGCCATACATGGTGCGAATTTCTTTCCTGCAACCACGGGAAAGAAATTTTCACAATTCCCCCATCAATACAGACAGTGCTGACAGCGGAATTCCTCCTGCCAAGCAATCGTCTGTTTCCCCTGCCCCCCCGTCGGGAGAAGACAGTGATTATTGCTAGCGTCTATAGCAGCCTGCTAGCGATAATCACAAGAGAATCCGGCATGCTGGTTGTACTTAAGTGTACCGATCAATCAAATTGGAACATTCAGCCTGCCCATTAACAGTTTGAATCTCGGCCAGTTCATGCTGAACCAGCCAAGATTCGAACCGTGTATGGCCGGCCTTAGGTAATTCCCAGTTCAAAGCAATCAGCTGAAAGGGAAAACAGTCGTTTTTACAATGATCACTGTTTTTAAAAATGATGCAAGCAAATTTTCTAGTGAATTTTTGCTTTTGTAAGTATTTGACAGAATTGTGAAGCTTTACAACCCATGTCAGTTTATTTTTTAACTGTTTCCTACTGGGGTGATTTGCACTTCCCTTCCTGTCCTGGAGACAGGGCCGGCCCTACCATGGGTCCCACTGGGTCAATTGGACCCAGGCAGCACTTGGAGAGGGGCAGCAAATTGACTCCCAAGATTTTTATTTACAGCAATTTTACGTATTATCAGTTCACGGCGTGTTACGGGTGGCATTTCCCCTTCTCATACTGTCGCCCGTAGTTTAAACTGATGAGTATGAGGAGGCACAGTATCTCCTCCTGGGAACTTCCCTCACGTGATCGTGGTGTGCGCAATGACCTCAGACATCAGCGCACTCCATCTCATTCAGGGCAGGCTGGATCTTCTGTGCGGTGGCAGACACAGGAGTGACAGGAGGACTGAGAACAGACAGTGGGTGTTTGGTGGACCAGTTCAGTAGTGAGTTATGGAAGAAGATAACAGTATATATAATATTCTCTAAAGGTTATATTTGTATAAAATAATAAATGTAGGGGCCTTTTGTTGGGCGTGTATTTTCTTTTTTTTTTTTTTTTTGGGGAGTGGGGGGCAGTATTTTATTCTTGGACCCAGGCAGCACAATGTCTTGGGCCAGCCCTGCCTGGAGACACAACAGGAAGTAAGAGGAAAGTGAAATTTGAAATGAAGATGTGAAAATGAACTCCCTTCCACAACTGTAAAATTTTCAGTTTCCCATTACTTTCTTTATCGTTGACAATGGTAAAAGACAAACAGAGAATATAAATGTACTCAGTGGGACACAGACAGCAATACAAATCTTAAAAGAAAACCAATTGCAAATCCAGATAGCAAAATGTACTTAAAATATAACTAAAGGCAAAAAGTGGAGTGGAGAAGGATTAGAACATCTGTCAGTTTTTATTGTTGTCTGTCCCCCTATTAAGGATATTCGCCCTCTCTTTTTGTCCTGTTTACTATTATCATTTAAAATAAAAGTAAAAGAAAATCCCAAATTTTGGGTTGTCGCCAGGAAAATAATAGAGGGGAAATCTTCCAAAAGGACACTAGTTCTGGTGACCTGGGGGTCCCCAAGGAATCCCCTTAATTTGCAGGGGGTATCCAGTACATTTCTGTTTGGCTATGGGACAGGAGCTATGGGACAGGAAGTGAAGGGAAATCTTCACAATGGGACACAGATGGCGAAAAAAAATCTGACGTGGGGTTATAACTCTCACTTTACTCTATCCAAAATGGAAAAAAAAAAAAAAAAAAAAGTTTAGCCTATAGTTATACTTTAAGTTTCATATTAGCAGAACAGATACACAGACATTTTAGGGGCACAAAGGACCCCTTTCTCAAGGTTACAAGTAGAGTCTGCCAACTATCACTTTGAAAAAGGGGGTTGCCAATTCCTTGAAACGTCAGTGGATCTGTTCTGCTGATTTGGGACTTCCATAAATTTTACTGTCTGGATTTTCAATTGGTGTGCTGGCTTTTATTTATGTACCTATACAACACCACCCTTTAGCCATGCACCCACCATCCAACAAAGGGGTACTTAACAGTCGGTGCAGTGTGGTTTGATGTACAGTAGAGCAATTCATTGTGCAGGAGCTGACCAATCTGAATCTCTCTGGTCTGTTTCGGAAGCACTACACACAGAAGAGGAAGAACAGTTGGGCACTGACCAATCAGAATCTCTCTGGTCTGTTTTGGAAGCACTACACACAGAAGAGGAAGAACAGTTGGGCACTGACCAATCAGAATCTCTCTGGTCTGTTTTGGAAGCACTACACACAGAAGAGGAAGAACAGTTGGGCACTGACCAATCAGAATCTCTCTGGTCTGTTTTGAAAGCACTACACACAGAAGAGGAATAACAGTTGGGCACTGACCAATCAGAATCTCTCTGGTCTGTTTCGGAAGCACTACACGCAGAAGAGGAAGAACAGTTGGGCACTGACCAATCAGAATCTCTCTGGTCTGTTTTGAAAGCACTACACACAGAAGAGGAATAACAGTTGGGCACTGACCAATTAGAATCTCTCTGGTCTGTTTTGGAAGCACTACACACAGAAGAGGAAGAACAGTTGGGCACTGACCAATCAGAATCTCTCTGGTCTGTTTTGGAAGCACTACACACAGAAGAGGAAGAACAGTTGGGCACTGACCAATCTGAATCTCTCTGGTCTGTTTTGAAAGCACCACACACAGAAGAGGAATAACAGTTGGGCACTGACCAATCAGAATCTCTCTGGTCTGTTTTGGAAGCACTACACACAGAAGAGGAATAACAGTTGGGCACTGACCAATCAGAATCTCTCTGGTCTGTTTTGAAAGCACTACACACAGAACAGGAAGAACAGTTGGGCACTGACCAATCAAAATCTCTTTTGTCTTTTTTGGAAGAACTACACACAGAACAGGAAGAACAGTTGGGGTTTCAAATCCCCTGACCGCTGGACCAGCTGTGTGGGTATTGATAGCTCAACATCCTCAGAGGAAAGTACAGACCAGGGTGTGTGTGTGTGTGTGTGTGTGTGTAGGCAGGTGTATTGTGTTAGTTCAACTTTACATATTTCAAACTCTTAAATTCAATAAAAACAAGGGAAGGTACAAAAAATGGATTACATTTAATGAGAAGTGTCCCCTTGTGCTGGTTGCTGCTGCCTTTCTTAAAACTTTCCATTCTTTGCTCTCCCCCATATCCCATAGTTTCAGTGCTGCAAGGGTTAATACAGCCCACTGGACATCATCAAGGGTGGGCATAGCGGGAACTCTTCAAGGGTTCCGACTATGCCCACCCTTTCCATTCCCCTCCTCCATTCATAAAAACTGTACTATGGACCTTTCATCCACCTGTTCTCCTAGAGCGCTTTTCATGGCTAGAAGCTTTAAGCCTCGTACACATGCACCGATTGTTGGGCGACCGATCGGCCGTCTTTTGTCCAGTGTTGTTGTGTTGGTTGAAATGTGCTCTAGACTGCACAAGAATTTTGTCGGCCAACAACAACCAACTTCAGAAGTGATGGCATGTGATGGTTAACTTTCCGTGTGTTTTTTCTTCTCTGAGCATGCCCAGTCTTGCTCATCATATTTTTGTCTGCCAAAATCTGTACTGACTGACGAACAATCGGCCGTTCTGTTGACAGCCAACAAAAATTTTATAGCATGCACACCAGATTTTGTTCGGCCGAAAAGTCGCAGTCGGCTGTCGGAAGCATCATACTAACAAGCCGATAATCGGCCGATCGGACGGCGGACGAAAATTCACGGCCAACAATCGGTGCGTGTGTACGAGGCTTTAGTACAGCTTCTATTAATGGAGGAGAAAGGGAAGGCATAGCAGACAGAAGATATAAACTTAAGCCAAGCATAGACGGAGCGATTTTCTTTCCTGCAGTCGCGGGTCAATCGATTAACCTGGGTACACTCAGCCTGCCCTACTGAACCGCTCAAGATTCAAACTATGGCTGGGAACCGTCTTGTGGCTTAAGACAGAAGCCACCAGGACAAGGAACACTTCTCAATGATTGTAAGTACTGTCCCGTATTTTGATTAAAAAGAAAACTAAACTGAACTTGGGCTTTAATGTAGTTCCAAAAGCTGTTTTAAATCTGCAGCTTTCATTAAAGTATTTAAGCTTATATGACATTTTATTGCTTGAGTTTAGCTATGTTGCACAACAAATGTTTTATTTTAAATTCAATTGCCCAAAGGCCTCTTTAGCAGTACTGTCTTTCTTCTATCTGGAAAGCACCTTGATTTTTTTTTTTCTACGTAATTGTACGTGCAGGTTAACAGACAACAGTACACTTCAGTTACATAACACCTGATTTCACGTCACTTGCCCTACCTTGTCTGTGCTTGATTTACTTCACCGGTTCATTTATTGAGTCAGCAAGCTGCGCCTTTCTCTGCAACTGTACATAGTTGCCAGGCATTGTTTGTTAAACTTTTTTCCTCTTTTGCTTTCTGTCAGCTGATCCTATGTAAAGATTTAACATATTTTTCATGTAAGATCACCCTGGGGGAAAATTTGTTTACCTTTAAAATCCATGTGCTCTAAATTATTTCACTATCTATGTAAGCAAAGGGAAAGGGTCGCTCTTGATGAATTGCCCCTTGGAGATTTTATTTGCCTTTTCTCATTAAAATAATAGAGAACATATGTGAACCATTAGTGCTTGGAATTTGTAGTGCAGAGTTTGACATTTTTCATAGGACCCCATTTACACTTGGAGATTTGGAATCGCTGCGATTCTGCTCGCAGTTAAAACATTGCGTTGTTATCATGGTAGAATGCGTGATGAACGTTTGGATACCATTTAATCTTAAAAGGATAAGTTCACCTTTCATAACATTTTACATTTTTACATTTTACATGTTAACATTTTACCCATATTCAGGGTGTAATATGTAACATGTTACAAGTTGATCGGGCCCCGCACCTCCCCAATTCCCTGATCTGACAGCTAGCAGGGATCTTCTCCCAACTCATTCACAGTGGAAAAACTACAAGACCCAACAGCCTTTGCGGCTGTCAGCTTGTAGTTTTCAATGAACTGCCATGGCGCTGTGGAGTGTCTTGGTAGTTTATACTCTCTTTCAGTCAGATTGTATATGCTGGGCCGTACGGAATGTACAGGCACACAGATACACGAGCATATCTGCTGAAGCCCTGCAGGCTAGGGTGACCACATTTCCTAACTGCCATTCAGGGACACTTATTGTACCTGTGTCCCGCCATCCCGAACTTGTTCCCTGGTGTCCTGATTTTGGAACCAAGGAACTGTCCCCAAAAACTGTAGCCACACACACACACTACATCCATGTAACTCCAAGCAGAAGTTCTGGCGCTAATCCAAGATTGGAAAATCCTGAAATGTCCCTTCGCAGAGAATGCACAATAGCATATGAAGAAAATATCTGTAGCAACACTGTTCGCCCAATCCCAAACACAGGACAGCATGTAGGTAAATTTGAAAGAAAATGAGGGATGGCGCTCAGATATGCATAATGCTCATGCTGGTGAAATTCAACCCCAATGTGGACTTCAATAGACAGTCTCATAAAGATTTATTGAATAGATCCAATGGTTAAAACAATATAATAGATTAATAATGAACACTCCTACCACTCCTTGAAGACTCTGTGCCTCCTCACTGATTGTTTGTAGAAATCCCTAGTATGTTCTTAGGGACCTGCTGGTAATCGGTGTAAAGGGTTGTGGCTGGCAGATGGAAAAACGGATTGGGTCAGAAGCGGGGGGGCTCAAACGGTCTGGTGTGCGGCCGCCTTCCCAGACTGGAGCCTCTGCGTTGAGCTCCCTCGGTGCCTGTGAGCACCGGGAGGGCGGCGCACGCTGATCATGACGTCACCGCGCAGGACGGAACCGGAAGTCCGTAGATGGCCAGCCGGAGGAGTCACCCGGAAGCCGAGAAGAGCGGAGGACTAGATACGTTCGCTTCTGTGGAGCCTCCCGATTGCCATGCCACAACAACATGTTTTGCACGATTGTAGCTTTGTCAAGTTGTGGCTGAACTCTGAAGGCAATTGGAGGCTCTAAGAAGCCAAGTAATGGGCGGGGTTAGGCTCACTGGCCAATGGAAAAAACCCCAATAGGCTGAATCAAAGAAAAATACCCAAATGATGACACATGTTAAATCATAGAATTAAAAAATAGATAAATAAATAAAAAAATATATATAAAAAAAAAAAAATCATTCCGGGACACTGCATTGTCCCGGAATGAGGGTGACCGGGACAGACTCTCCAAATGCGGGACTGTCCCGGGCGATCCGGGACACGTGGTCACCCTACTGCAGGCACCAGGGATCTGCTGATTACTGGTGCAGTGCTTTACAGGCTCCAAAAAATAAAAATAAATGCACATTTTTTTACCTGCAAACAAATGTACATTTATTAATTTTCTCTAAAATATGAACTTATCCTTTAATGGCGCATTAAATACAGCATGTGACAGAATCACGTGGAAAACGCACCTTTAAAAAGCAGGTGCTTCTTTTGGGCAACAATTTTCCAAAGGCAGCCCATTGAAGTGAGTGAAATAACCACAAAGTGCAGCGCTGCACTTTTTGGTTATTTTATTTTGTTTAGGTTGGAGTGATATCACTTTGAGTGCCTTGCAGCAATTTTTGTATTCCTAATTTTTTTTTTTTGTTTATGGGATTCTTTTTTTAAAGAACTTTTAATTAGTTGATTACGTTTGGGGGTGCGCAGGTTGTAATTTTGTTATTCATTGAAGTAAATGGGCTGCCCTATGAGCGGAAAGGCATGTAAATCGTGCTTATAAATTGCTATGCGAGGTCTGAACAGGGCCCTAATTGCAAGCAAGTGGTTTGCTGTAATTCCTGGATTTAAAGAAAATATGTGCTTACCTTCAGTCCCCCATTATTTAATTCCTTCCTGATATAGGGTAAAGTGCGGTAGGCCCTTTTCACATGAGGGGTCCAATCGAGTCCGAACTAATCGGACCGCCATGTCTTCTCTTTGGGCAGTCGGATGTAAATGGACCAGCTATCCATTTACACCTGCCTACTTCCAATCCGATAAAAACAAACAGAAGGGAATCAGTTCCCCTCCATGTGGCTAGATCAGATTGGAGATCAGATTGGAGGAAGCCCCGTACACACGTAGTGATTGTCGGCCGAACGATTGGCCGTCTTTTGTCCGGTGCTGTCCTGTCGGCTGAAAACTGCAAAAGACTGCACATGAATTTTGTCGGCCAACAACAGCCGACTGCAGAAGTGATGTCATGTGATGGTTCACTTTCCGTGTCTTTTTTCTTTTCTGAGCATGCCCAGTCTTGCTAATCGGCTGTTTGTCGGCCGAATTCTGTACTGACTGGCGAACAATCGGCCATTCTGGTGTTGGCCAACAAAAATTTTAATGCCTGCACACAAGATTCTGTTCGGCCGAAAAGTCACAGTCGGTTGTCGGAAGCATCATACTAACAAGCCGGCAATCGGCCGATCGGTCGGCGGCCGAATATTTACGGCTGACAATCGATACGTGTGTACGGGGCTTTAGACTACGTTTTATGAATGCAACTGTATAAAAACCCCATGTCTCCATTGGTGGTATTTGACTTAAGAATGTGGGGAAAGTCCAAAATCTCCTTGGAATAGTTGGGATGACTTAAAATCTCCTGAAGTAAATAAGGGATATTAACACTAAGGGAAGTCCAGTGAGTGATGTTCAGAAGTTTGAGGAAATCAGGTAGCATAGTAATGTACCAGAAAGGATTGCTGGGGAAAAATAGACCAGTCTTCACTAAAGATGTTTTTACAACATATTTCAAAAGCTCCAGATAGACTCCAATCATAGAGGTGCCAGACAAGGAGGGTACTGACCGTCTGTAAATAACCGTTTGTAAGGACTCATAAAAGAAGACAATGGTAGCCTTGTTGCCATAAAGGCATTATCAGCTGACAAGTGTAGCCAATCTTTAATGTTGACCAGCTCAGCCGATAGGTAATTAGCAATAGAGTTGGGAAATGCTAACCCTGAATTATGAAGAGTGATTTGGGAGGGTCATCAGGGAGACACGAGAAGAAGACTGTTGTCATGAAAAAAGGGGACACACAGTGTTAAGTTATGTGAAAAAAAGTACATTGGATTAGGCATGGGGCATTGACTATTGCTTTGGAAGAAAAAAATCCATTGTTCAACCTTCTACTGGAGGGTTACTTTTAAGGAGAGGCTGTAGATTGTTGGGAATATCACTTATTTAGAGGAAGTTGTATGATTATTACCTTTATATTTTTTAAATGCTCAACTACCTGCAACTTGGAGCATATGTGTATGAATTGGGAATAGTCTTTGTCCAGGGGGTTGAGACTAGATTCCTCCCAATTCCCATTGAATTCCTAAGAAAATTACAAATATCTTTGAAAATATCATTGTGAA
The DNA here is from genome assembly GCF_965119305.1 of Pelophylax lessonae. Lineage (NCBI taxonomy): Eukaryota > Metazoa > Chordata > Amphibia > Anura > Ranidae > Pelophylax > Pelophylax lessonae. The sequence goes on along the minus strand of NC_138769.1, from coordinate 354,556,267 downwards.
AAGAGTGGTCTGCATCTGCCATGTTTAAAATGGTATCACCTGCATACAGTAAGATATGGTCTTCTAGGGAATTTAAACGCAGGCCTTCGACTGGGAAATATGGAATAGGATGGCAAGGGTTTCCATTGGCATTGCAAAAAGTAATGAGAACAGAGGACAGTCCTTTCTCATAACTCTGAAAATGATGAATGGTTCAGAGACTGCATAGCTGACCATGATTCTGGCCAGCCAATCAACGTAAGCCTGACCCAACTGATTAGTTTAGACCCAAAGTCATAGAAGCCAAAATGTTACCCTAAAAATAGCTTCATCTGTGTCCAATGAGACCAACACAGCACCCAGAGTTCTCATGGGAGTACTGTAAATTAGTAAACAACCTACGTTGATTAATGTGAGAGGCCCTACCTGGAGTAAAACCCATCTGCTTATTGGTGATCAATGTATTAGTATAATAAATAATATTTTAGTTCACTGTTGCTACACACAGGCAGCAGTGTCCCCATCTGTCAGGTGCTTCTGTGATTTCCTTTTGTGCACTAAATATAGATCTGGCTCTGGCACCTACACCACTCAAGAGAAGCCTTGTATTTTGTAACCACTTTAGCCCCGGAAGATTTGGCTGCTCAAAGACCAGGCCCTATTTTGCGATTCGGCACTGCGTGACTTTAATGGACAATTGCGCGGTTGTGCGATGCTGTACCCAAATGAATTTGATGTACTTTTTTTTCCCACAAACAGAGCTTTCTTTTGGTGGTATGTGATCACCTGTGTGATTTTTATTTTTTGCGCTATAAACAAAAAAAGAGCGACAATTTTGAAAAATAATATTTTTCTCATTTTTTATATGAAATTCTCAAAAAAAAAAAATGTAAAAATCAAAATTATTTAACATTTTAGGCCAATTTGTTCTCTGCTACATATTTTTGGTAAAAAAAAATCGCAATAAGCGCATTTTGACTGGTTTACGCAAAAGTTATTGCGTTTACTAACTACGGGAAAGATTTATGTCATTTTTATTTTTTTTTTTTAACTAGTAATGGTGGCGATCTGCAATTTTTTTTTTGTGGGACTGCGACATTGTGGGGGACAGATTGGACCCCTGACTGACATTTTTGACACTTTGGGGGTACCAGTGACATTACTGCAGTAATCAGTGCTATAAATATGCACTGTTACTGTCAAAATGACACTGGCTGGGAAGGGGTTAACTTTATTGGTGATCAAGGGGTTGTGTGTCCCTAGGGGCGTGATTCTAACTGTTAGGGGGTGTGGCTTGTTAGATCATCACAGAGACATACGATCCTACAGAGCAGGATCGCATAGCCTCTGTGATGATCTATGGGAGAATGACAGACGGCTGTGTTTAGATCAGCCATCTGTCTTTCTCCCTCTTCTGCGGAAGATCGCGAGTGGCCGGCGGACATCAGAGCCGCTGGTCACTCGTGCTAGCTCCCCAGGGAACTAGCGGTGACGGGAGCGCGTGCTCGCCCCCCACATGTGTCTGAGCGAGTGACATACGGATACGTCACTTTGCCCAGCAGCGGCAGAGTACCGCAGTATATGTGCAGTGGGCGGGGCGCAAGTGTTTAAGAAATACAAGGCTTTCCCTGATTGGCCAAGGTGGAGATTGAATCTGGCGCAGATTTTGTCAAAGCTTAATTGAACAAGCTGACGTTAGAAGGCTACCATGGAAAGCTGCACCATATTTTGCACTCTCCAGTTTTAGCAAACCAATCCCACAGCCTTATAATCTTTAAACAAAAATACAAGGAGTGGCAGAGGTGCCAGAACAAGCGATGCTCTATATTTTGTACACAGAGGGAAGTCAAAGGAGCACCCACCAGATGAGGAAGCAGATTCCTGTGTGTAGCATAGGCTACAACACTAAATTAAAGATTAACCATCGGCCACGCTAAGATGGCATCAGGGTCATTTGTTGGAGCCAAGCTAGCCCAAAGTAAGTGTACACTGTATTACCATTCCTGGAATTCATCTTTAATCATTTGACCTCCAGAGGATTTACCACCCCATGACCAGGCCATTTTTAGTAATACGGCACTGTGTTACTTTAACTGACGATTGCGCGGTCGTGCAACGCTGTACCCAAAAAACATTTATGTCCTTTTTTCCCCACAAATAGAGCTTACTTTTGCTGGTAGTTGATCACCTCTGCCTTTTTTTTTTTTGTGCTATAAATAAAAAAATTTTTTTTTGAAAAAAAAAAAACAATATTTTTTTCTTTCTGCTATAAAACATATCACATAAAAAAATTGAAAAAATGAATTTCTTCATTAATGTAGTCCAATATGTATTCTGCTACATATTTTTGGTAAAAAAAAAAAACATCCCAATAAGCGTATATTTGATTGGTTTGTGCAAAAGTTATAGCATCTACAAATTATGGTATATATACTGGATTATTTCTTATATGCTAGTAATAAGGGCTGTCAGCAACTTATGGCAGGGCTGCGATATTGCGGAGGACAATCAGACACTAATTTACACTTTTGACCCTTTATGGGAACACGTGACGCAAACAAAGTGATCAGTGCTAAAAATATGCACTATTACTGTACTAATGACTCTGGCTTGGATGGGGTTAAACATCTAGGGTGATCAAAGGGTTAACTGTATACCTAGCCAGTGTTTATGTGTACTGTGTTAGGTGCTTTTACTAAGGGAAGTGATGGATTTTATCCCCTGCTTTGCAGAGATACAAAATCCTCCACTCCCCCCCCCCCCCATCAGAACGAAGCTCTGCCATGTTTACATAGGCAGAGTCTTGTTCTGAGCCTATGCCTGATGATCTGTGGGTGTCGGCGGACAACAAGTAATGAGTAATCACAGCAGTAGTGGCCCGCAGGCGGGGTGCTTCCCCTAGGCAGAAGTGCAGTTTTTTACACACACACATATATATATACAGTATATATATATATATATATATATATATGTGTGTGTGTGTGATTCTGAGCAGTAGGACCACCCTGTAACTGTATATCTGCTATGGGGTGGTCTGGGATTGGTTAATAACAGAGGGAGGAATTTATAAATCAAGCTACAATCACACAGTAAATCTGCCCCATAATTTGTCCTGTTTCGCTCTGAGGAAGTGCTTATAAATATCCCCCATTGCCAATTATTAATAGGATATTGCATTGCAGTAATCAATCCCTCAATGAAGAACAAAACCTTAGCGATCATCCTACCTGAATTGGTAGTATTATCACTGAGCGCAGTATATTTGCTGCTGTGGCGTTAGCCTCAACCAGAGTATTTTATGCCTTGCACGATTTAGGCTCGGTTTCCACTAGTGCGACTTGCGGTGCGACTTGACACATGTCAAGTCGCACAGCAAGTCAAAACCCATTGTTTTCAATGGGGCACGTTTCCACTGCCGCGGCTTCAGTTGCCGCGACCTCAAAAGTAAATCGTGTACTACTTTTGAGCGCGACTTCCCTCTATATATGAGGGACAAGTCTAACTGAAGCCGCGGTTTACTTTTGCTACGAAGTCGTGCTAGAAGTAGCACGACTTCGTAGCCGCACTAGTGGAAACCTAGCCTTATCCTTATATAATAAACAAATGTAAACTACACCATAACTGCAGAAAGACAGATTATAAGGACTCTATTATTATTATTATTATAATTATTATTATTAGCAATAAAAGTAATTAGCTTAGTTTTATAGGCCACAGTGCAGTCATTATATAGTGATGACGCTGTAGCATAACTGTAATCAAACCCCTAATCAGAAGTCCCAGTCCTCAGAAGGGATGTACTGGATCTTGAGAGAGTACAGAGAAGGGCAACAAAACTTATTAGGAGATTAGAGGACCTTAATTATGAAAAGCGTTTAGAAGCGCACTAGATCTATTCTCCCTGGAGAAGAGACGCGTGAGATGAGACATGATAGCGATTTACAAATACCTCAACGGTGATCAGAGCATAGAAAAAAAACTATTCAGTCGCAAGGAATGCATGAGGACATGAGGCCATACAATGCGTTTAGAGGAGAAGAGATTTAACCACAGGCTATGCAGGGGGTTCTTTACTGTAAGGGCTATAAGATTGTGGAATTCCCTGCCACAAATGGTAGTAACTGTGGGAAGTATGGCTATTTTTAAAAGATACTTGGACGTACATCTCAAGGATCTAAACATTTAGGGGTATGAGAAATCAATACGTCCACACACACCTACACAGGTTGAACTGGATGGACTATTGTCTTTATTCAACCTCACCTACTATGTAACTATGTAACTATGTAAATGGGTTTGGAGGTCAAGCTATAACACGACAATGGTCATACAATCAGGTCCATAAATATTGGGACATCGACACAATTCTAATCTTTTTGGCTCTATACACCACCACAATGGATTTGAAATGAAACAAACAAGAAGTGCTTTAACTGCAGACTTTCAGCTTTAATTTGATGGTATTTACATCCAAATCAGGTGAACGGTGTAGGAATTACAACAGTTTGTATATGTGCCTCCCACTTTTTAAGGGACCAAAAGTAATGGGACAATTGGCTGCTCAGCTGTTCCATGTTACAAGGAGCAGATAAAAGGTCCAGAGTTCATTTCAAGTGTGCTATTTGCATTTGGACTGCAGGCATCACCCCGGTACATGCACTTTCCATAAATATCTGCAATATCGGTAAATCCAAAGGCCGATTCCGATATATCGGGGAAAGTGCATATCGGCCCCCAATATATCGGTCGATCCCTAGTGTATAGAGCCAAAAAGATTAGAATTGTGTCGATGTCCCAATATTTATGGACCTGACTGTATGTAGCTTTTAGGATATGATAATGGGTTGGTGAGTTAACCCAAGTGTTGTATCAAACGGGGAGTTCTTTCATCTTAAGGACTCCAGTGGCAAGATCTCACCACTATGATTTCCAGTTCTGATGTAGTTCTTACTCGTCTTACTCCATGAAAACAATAAACAGAGGAAGTGTAACCTGCATGCAAAGGATGAAGCAGGGGTGTAAACCTGTTTCAGTTAGTCAAACAACCTAATATATGGGCAATCATTGGACACAAATATTATATTGTGTGTTCAAATTATACCTTCCATAGGTTTTGTAATTCTGTTTGGCCTGTTTTGGGTCTCAAACTAGTGACTACCCTGATTCCTGATTCAGCTCTCCAGCTTTCTGTGTCACCTCTGTGCCTCCAGCCTGCTCTCTGGACAATACATCTTCACACTGCTTGATTTATCATACTATGGCCAGTCAGGAAACAATAATGACATAATGGAGTTATCACCCTGGCCTTGTGGTTTCACAGGAATGTATGAATCTCAAGATTGTCTAAACAGAATTTAAAATAACTTGTCAGATAAAATAGTCTCTTTCTGTGTATTTTATAGGATGGCAAAGTTCAATGAAGTTTATAAAGCTGTATGTGGGCCCTCTTCAACAATTTCCAGTCTCTTCCTGATTAATGACCATCGTGCACATCCGGGGAACTTGTCAATGGGGAAAAATATCAAACCTAACAGAAGTTTTAACTTTTCAATACTTTATGCAAAAATAAGAAAAAAGTTTTGCCTGCTGCCAAGATTTTATTTTTTTTAATGTCCGTGTTGCAACTACAAGGGGATGTTTCTGTTACACATAACTTACAAATGTGTATATATATTTTTTGCGCTTGACAGGTTTTGTATCATAAAGAAAAGGAAGCCTATGCAGAGTGTGGTCTCTAAACATTTAAATGTGTTGCCGTGTCATCTGCTAAAAAGCCCTGAAGGTTTCTTGCACTATTTTGATGACGTAAGTAAATCATGACAGCACATACTGTACTTTATAATGATATACTAATCATTATTTTCAGCAGAAGCCATAGCACGATTCAAGTTGATATGTAAAAGAAACCATTCACAGAAAACCAATAAATCCATTTTCGAAACGCAATGTTTCTGACCAATGGACGGTATGTTTATTAGACTTCAGTATTAAAGTTACTCCCCAGAAAAATTGGAAAGGTAATGTCCTGAAATGTAACCAAACTAGCTGCCTGAGCTTTGTTTTTTGAAGTTGGTGCACCAGTCCAGTTCTCTTTTTATGTTGGTAGTCTGCTTGTCTAGGATACCATTACCTTTAGGCCCCTTTCACACATGCTGTCCGTTTGTCCGTTTTTCATCCATCCGTTGACGGATGAATAATGGACATCAATGTATCTCTATGTAAAAACGGATGACAACGGATGATCATCAGTTAACATCCGTTTTCATCCGCTTCCTTAAATGTCCGTTTTTTTGAATGGATGAATGCCCTATTTTTCATCCGTCAAAAAAACGGATCGGATGAAAAACGGATGACAACGGGTGAAAAACGGATGACAACGGATGAAAATGGATGACAACGGATGAAAAACGGATGACAATGGATGAAAAATGGATGACAACGGATGAAAAACAGATAACAACTGACGAAAAACGGATGACAACTGACGAAAAACGGATGAAAAACGGATGACAACTGATGAAAAACGGATGAAAAACGGATGGAAAACTGATACATTTTGACGTGACTGAACTGAAGAACTGAACGGACCGTATGTGTGAAAGGGGCCTAACCTGTTTGGGTTCAAAGTTGCTTTGCTACTTTAATTGTGATTGGTGATACAGTAAAGTGGGGTACACACTAGTAGAAAATCTGCCGAAAATTCCCGTCCGAGGTAAAATCGTACAATTTTCGGCTAGTGTGTACACAACTTTCAGCAGCCGATGCCAACATTTTCAACGAAAAAAAAACGGAGGGACAAACACCAAAATTGTTATCGTCCGTCCACAGCACGACCAATTTTCGTTTAATGTGTATGCAGTAGGTCCGCGAAAAATCGGATACCAAAGACCGCGCATGATCTGAAGTTGCTGACGACCCGGAAGTCTAGGAACAAACGTGCCAAAAAAAAAAAATCGCATGAGAAATTTCGTGAACATTATGCACTGTCAACTAAAAACGGTAATGACCGCTGAGCATGAGAGAGAAAAATCGGAAGATATTTCATCTGATTCTCATCAAGTGTGTACGAGCCTTAAGCAAAGAGAAGATGTTAAAGTGTGCTCCCATGTATGAATTTTACCTATAGGTAAGCCTATAATAAGGCTTACCTATAGCTACTGTAAATATCTCCTAAACGTGCACTGTTTGGGAGATATTTACTGTATATTCAGCCGGTGACGTTACTGACGCATGTGCTCTGAAGAAACGGCATACCTGTGCCGTTCCTTCAGAGTCCTGTGCCATAAATGATGGCTCCCATGCGCATGCATGGGAGTGATGTCATGGCAGCTCCGTCCAGTCACACAAATGAAGTTTGCAAAGCCAAAAGGAAGACCAGGTAAAAATGAAAGCACCTTCAGCCCTGACAGAGCGCCACTGGAGGGCTTCGTTCTAAGCTAAAATTCACATAATGTGCTAGTATGCGATGCACATTATTACATTACCTTGAAGGTTTATAAAAAAAAAGGCCAGCGGTTTACTACCACTTTAACGGGCTTTTGGAAGCAAATATACCCTGTCCATAGTTCAGATATGAGGATCCTTTTAAAATCTGGCTGCAGCAGGTTATGTTTTCATTAATTTAAAATTAGGCAAATTGTTAGAAGTTTGGTATCGCAAAATATTTTATTTGTGTTCTTGATTTTAGATACACTTTAACTATATAAACTCCTCTCTTTACCCTTTTGCCACCTTGTTTTCTAAATTGCGCTGTGTAAGCTATAGATCTTTTTACGGTAATTATAGCTTGCACAAAGCTAAGGACTGTTCCCTCACTCCAACTGACAGCTTCCAGGCCTGGAAAATTGTTGTTCAGGCACCCAGTCCTGCATGGTTAACGGAAAAAAAAGAATCACACTCTACCATAAATCTGGAAGTACCTGTTATTATTCTTAACTGCTGGAGCTGAACAGAGAACTGGAAACATTTCCAAGGTCAAAAGTTGCAGGAACTGTTCTTAAAAATGTAAACTATAATTTTAGCACTTTAAGTCAACACACTTGCCACATCTTCCTATTTAAAATTTTGGCTTTCTCAGTGTTTCAGCCGGCTTTCTGTTTGCTGCTTCCTGGTTATAGGGTGGCTCCTTTGCCTTATGGGACACTATGAAGCCACCCTTGCGTGCATGCTCCCATCAGGAATTAGGCACTAGGACGCTGTATGGTACAAACTCACTGGCATTAAGAGTATGATGGCAGGCCTTCCCCTGCTCTTCCCTTGTACAAGCTCGTAGATGAACAGCTGTAGGCTCCTGCAAACTGATATTCAGTTATATTCAGTTTTTTGTGATGTGATCATGCCTCAATAAAGACCATTTGGACTCTACTTGATGATCGGTGGTGTGCTGGCAAATAAACTCATTCTAGCTTAGAGGTGGACATTCATCAGTTTCCTATTAAAAAAGTTTGTAGGCAGGTGCAGTCTATTTTCTCCACAGCAGGTGGCGCTCGGTCATAGCGGCTCTGTTGCTGAGGGGAGGAAGTCAGGAGGAACAAGTTTCCTCTATGGTTTCCTGGGTCACTGTGGAAGCTACCTTAGTGGATACTGCCGCCCTATATGACTCAAGCAGCCATCTTGGGCCAGGCAGAGCCCATTTAAGCTTTGGCATGCCTTGGTGAGTGGACAGAGTAGGGACAGGTATCCTGACTTTGAGGGACAGCAATGGCACTAGAAAAAAGTTTTGACAAGGAGGGTAATTATAGGGCCCAATCTCTTCTGATAGCCTCCCGATCGGAACCAGACTGGAACCCCTCTAAACAGACACTGTCATTCTGGCTGGAATCTACCTTGTCACACTACTGAACTGTGAGTGTGTCCAGCTGGGTGGCTGTCCCACCAGGCTTGTTGTGAACTGTTGTTGCATTCCTTTAATACAAGTTCTTTTGCACCTTCTAGGGTTGCCACCTCCTCCCTTTAAAATTGAACACTATACTAAATATTAATTAAACAGGTTCTAGGGCTAATTTAATGCAGGCAAGGCACTAAGTGAATTTAATTACCACCTTAATCAGCCACAGAACCTATGTAATTGATATGTGTTTGGTTTTAAAGGAATGAGGTGGCAACCCTAGTACCTACCCATGTGAATTATTGTCCATCCCAGCCCATGCTGCACCCCACCCACACCTTTTTCACATTCTAAGAAAGGACATGTATTAGGCACCACAGTAAATTTTACTGACAATCTGTGAAGATACAGGACAACAATTATGTTCTAGAGTACATTTTCTGAGTCTTTAAAGTAGAAGTTCACCCTAACACTAAAATATCTAAATCTACAGGCATCCATGATCTAAGACTAACCTATCTAGCCCTGTAAAGAAGAAATCGCTATACATACCTTTTCTGAAGCCGATCTGGTGTGGTCTCCAGCGGCGGAAGCTCTGTGGAAGAGACAGCAGACAATGACTGGGAAATGCCTGGGAAGTGACATCACCCATAGACTTACTATGGGGCTTCTGTTGTTAGCTGCCTCCTCCTACACAGTGAAGAGGCCACTGACAGCTCAGTGTGGGACCGGACCGCAGTGGCTTCAAAAAATGATGTATACTGATTTCTTCTTCACAGGGCTAGATAGGTCAGTTTTAGATCATGATGCCTGTAGATTTACAGATTTTAGTGTTAGAGTGAACTTCTACTGTAAGTTTTGCCTAATTTGCTGAACAGCAAGCATGAGTTGAAATTGGTGTTCTAATAAATTTTACACATTCGTGTGTGAATGACCTTCTATTTTAATATGATTTATATATTCAACCCTGGTCTAAAATGAAAAGGCAAGGTGTAAACAGTGGCGGCCGGCCGATAGGGGGCGCAGGGGCACCGCCCCCCCTAGAAAAAATAAGAAGAAAAAAAAAGATTAAATAAAAAAACAAATTGTCAATTTGTGTCCACTAGGGGCGCCGGACTTAGTGCTGGGTATGGGGGGGGGTGGGGTTTTGGACCCCACATGCTGCAAATAGAGGCGCCGATTGGCGCTCGTCTGGGGGTCATCGGGGCGCAGAGCAATGTGCCCCGACACCCCCACTTTACTGATGTCCGGTCTGTGATTGGTCCAGACTCCAGCCTGGACCAATCACAGGAGGACATGGACCTGGTGATGTGACGTGTGGGGGCGGTGCACCGCCCCGGCGTCACGATCACCTTCGGTTCCCGCCGGAGAGAGAACACAGCAGAACGAGATCCGCCGCTGTGTGAGCCGGGAGCCTGGAGGACCGAGGAGTTGTCATCATCAGTCGCCGGAGGGAGCCCGCCGCCCGCAGCAGTATCAGAGAGAAAGCAGCCTGGAAGACCGAGGAGTCGTCGTCGTCAGTCGCCACCACGCCGGAGGGAGCCCGCAACCCGTAGCAGTAGCAGAGAGGAGCCTGGAGGCGAGAAGTGACAGGATGTGATTCCACTGCAGCAGAGCGCAGACTTCCAGTTTTTCTGTGCCAGCAGCTGCAGCGGGGGCGGGCGGCCTCACGTTGTGAATGATTGGTCGGCTCGATTGGCTCGTGCACTGCAGAGATAATCTGCGATCAGATCTCAGATCTTGCGCCCCACCATCTTAAAACTTCACCAGCCCCCACTGGGTGTAAATTACTTTTTGTAGAACTGCACAACAGAGTTCTGGAGATTTTACCAGTCAGAACAAAGGAGAAAGATCTAACTGTTTACACAAGTAGACTCATTCACTAAGGTGCCAGCCAGTCCAAAGATTATTCTAATGTGCAAAGCTGCAGATGAGAAATATACATATACTGCATGTTTTGCCTTAAAAAAGGACTTTGTAGTCCCCTAATCACATTAATAGTCACATTGCTGTTATAAGAAACAATATATCGCAGCCAGCATCCCTGTAGGCATAGGTCATTCTACAAGTATCTCACAAAAGTTGAAACCCTTTGGCCTTGCCAGACATGTCATCTTCCGTACTCCTGTAGGTGCACAGTTTTGAGAGAGTCAACTATAGTAGCAGGGACATGAGGATTTTGAGATGTCCGTACCACAAACTGAAACTCTTTTCATGGTTCCCAGTTTGAAAAAATCATAACTCTGAACTCTAAAACTAAAAAGCAGGTACAAAATAGCTTGTATAGCAGATTTTGTTAAATGGTTGCATTATTCTTTTTTTTTTTTTCAAAATAGGTTGCTTGCTCCCCTTAAAGTCCAACTCCAGGAAACTATAAAATTGTCCCTTGCAGGGGGGCCGCACTGGCCTAGGGGACACATAAAAGCAGATTTACTTACCCTATTCTCCACTCCTCCCGCTGCTAGACCTGTCCCTGAAGGCTCTTCACCCCTATGCTCCACTAGTCCAAAGTTCTGATATCATCAAGAGCAGTGCAGGGTCTATGAGGATGTCAAGGGACAGTCCACCACTGGAGCATGGGAGATTAAACACGTTTCTTTTGTCAAGAGTCACAGCAATGTTTTTTGGAGATTTATTTTGGACTGTAAATACATTTTTTTTTCATGTATTTTACTTTATTTATGTGGACTATCAATTCAGATTTTATATTTAAGATGTATTTGCAAATTATCACTTTTTAGCGCAGCAATGTATATGATACCATCAGGTAAAGCCCCGTACACACGTACCGATCGTCGGCCGTCTTTTGTCCAGGGCTGTCGGTGTCTGTTGAAAAGTGCAAAAGACTGCACAAGAATTTTGTCCGCCGACTACAGCCGACTGCAGAAGTGATGTCATGTGATGGTTAACTTTCCCTGTGTTTTTTCTTTTCTGAGCATGCCCAGTCTTGCAAATCTGCTGTCTGTCGGCCGAATTCTGTACTGACTGGCGAACAATCGGCCGTTCTGGTGTCGGCATACAAAAATTTTCATGCTTGCAAGACAGATTCTTTTCGGCCGAAAGTGCGCTGTCGGCTGTCGGAAGCATCATACTAACAAGCCTACAATCGGCAGATCGGTCGTCGGCCGAAGCTTTTCGGCCGACGATCGGTACGTGTGTACGGGCCTTTAGTGAAACATTTTACATGAATAGAATGATGAGATATTCTAAAAACGAGGAATTGTATGAGTTTAGGGTTGGCACTTGAGGATCTGTAAAAGGAAAATGTACTATACTTCTAAGGGATTGTGTTTTTGGCACACATAAGCTCTATTTGAACTTGATTATCACTTGGATTAGTAATTTGCATTATGGATGAATTCAAAATTAGGAGGGGAAATAGCATACATTTTATACCCATTCCCACATTCTAAAAGTAGATACAGCACTGGCTGAGACCAACCCTCATCTTATAGTGTAGACTTCATAAAAAAGGCATATCTCCTGTACAGGTGAATAAAATTCCCAGGACAATATTATACAGGCAAAGTTCTGTTTACTTTATTAGGCAGACCTGTATCCTTGATCAGATGATCACATTTTAATGTTATTGCAAAACATAGTACACTCACAACTGATATACGTAAATGACAGCGGAAAGGCTTTATCTATCTGTGCCTCAAGGCAATAAATGAGCTCATGATTTCAGTGGAAGTATGTGATACATCAGAATGTTTCTCTAGGAAACTAGACATGCTGTATATAAACTGATTACCCCCCAGGGGAGCTGCTGGATTGTTTGGGTTCGTCCTACCTTGCACGTGAGATGACCCGCTCTTACCTGGACCAGAGACTACCCCAGAGACTACCCTAACACACCTTACATTGTTAAAATAGGCTTTATTAATCAGCATAAAGCCCTAGAAGTGAAATGGTTCGTTAGAAAACAGTTTCCATGGCAATACAGTTTCAATACCACAGCAATGCAAGTACCTTGTTACATAGCACAGGGTGTCACTGATCATTTCCCACAGCCTCACAGCCGCCTTTGAAAGATTTGGTAGATAACACGCACTAGGGAACTTTGGCAAAACAATGGGACAGCAAACAGGATAATTTTTTTCCCATAATAACTTAATTAATAAAATAAATAAATAAATAAATAAAATAAATAAATAAATGGACACACACTCAATCGGTTCAGTTTGGAATACAAATTATTTAGGCCGCGGCCATTTATTATTTGTATTAATAACACCAATAAATTATTAAAAACAACCATAAAATATAATAACACTGAAAACAACCCGATCACCATGATCCAGGTTGAAAATCCAATAATAAATTAAAATTTATCCAACACTTAAAAAACACATAATAGTCCCCCTTTGCATAACACAAAGGTGACCCACAAATAATAAACGTTGGCCGTAACAGCCAAGAAAAGGGAGGGGGGGGAGGGGAAACGATGAACAGCTTCTTCTTGTCTTCTGAGGTGGTCTGAGAAAACCTGTGAAGGGAAGCCCCTTAAATAGCCCTATCTGGACCAGAATGAACCGGCTGGCAGGACTTTGGGCGGCAAATTTGAGCGGGAAGCGGGGGTCTAGGCTCAAATCTCCCCAGATACAGGGGGGATTCGAGCGGGAAGAGGGATAGAATTAACCAATCCCATCAAAGTACCTCCAAATGAGCGGGAAAGGTATATTCCTGCTGAGGCAAGGGGTCAAAAGTTCACTGACCTGTGACACATAGGCCCTAAGCTTAACTAATCTACCATTTTAATAAAAGATCTATCTTGCCCTGTTGCTCTCCCATGAGGAAATTGGGGCATAGCTTATGCCCTTTTCCTTTCATTCTTACTACTGAACAACAGCACTAAAGTTAACCACTTCAGCCCCGGAAGGTTTACCCCCTTAATGACCAGGCCATTTTTTGCGATTCGGCACTGTGTTATTTTAACGGAAAATTGCGCGGTCGTGCGACGCTGTACAAAAATACAATTGATGTACTTTTTTTCCCCACAAATAGAGCTTTCTTTTGATGGTATTTGATCACCTCTGCGGTTTTTAGATTTTGCACTATAAACAAAAAAAGAGCGACAATTTTGAAAAAAAAACGCCATTTTTTTACTTACTTTTTACATTCCCATTAAAAAAAAAAAAATGTAAAAATTGAATTGCTTTATCAGTTTAGGCCAATTTGTATTCTGCTACATATTTTTGGTTAAAAAAAAAATTTCAAAAAGCGTATTTTAATTGGTTTGCGCAAAAGTTATAGCGTTTACAAACTATGAGATAGATTTTTGGACTTTTTATTTATTTATTTCCGCAATTTTTAGCGGGACTGCGACATTGCAGCGGACAGATCGGACCCCTAACTGACATTTTTGACACTTTTTGGTGACCAGTGACACTAATACAGTAATCAGTGCTAAATAATATGCACTGTTACTGTATAAATGACACTGGCAGGGAAGGAGTTAATACTGGGGGTGATCAAAGGGGTTAAATGTATGCCTGTATGCTTACTGACTGTGTGGGGGAAGGGTTCTGTGACAGGCACAGACAGATCGCAGTTTCAGCTTAGCTGAGACTGCTGATCTGTCCCTGCCTCTCTGAGAGAAGATCTGCCTACTTTGTTTACATAAGCAGACGGGTCTTCTCTCGGTTTCCCGGACGATCGCGGGAGGGCAGCAGCAATCGCCACTGCTCCTCCCGCGGCCCGTCTCCCGCTGTGTCTAAACCACATGCACTCCAGTCACGTAGTACTACGTGACTGGACGCAGCTGAACCGCCCTGCCGCAGTAATATTGCGGCGGCCAGTCTGCAAGTGGTTAAAGGATAAGTTCACCTTTATAAAAAAAAAAAATAAATGCACATCTTTTTGCAGATAAAAAAATATGCGTAATTTTTTTTTTAGAAGAAGCCTGAAAAGCATTGTATAACGGGTGCAATCTCAGGCTCCTGCTAACTGTCAGTGCAGCTGTCTGCTTGAACCTCATACGGGCAGGCAGTTACTGAATGACAGGAAGAATCAATGAACTACCAAGAGCGCTCATCAGCCCCCTGGTAGTTCACAGAGAACTACTAGCTCCCAGGCTCAATGGATGACATTTGTTGTAGCTCTCCCATTCACAGAACTCTTTGAATGAATTATGCGTCGGAATCCCGCAAAGCTGTATTTTTTTTAAATTGTGACAGCAGGTGGAGGGAGAAGAATCCCTTAGCCCGTGTTTACAATGGGAATGCAGGGGAGGGGTTCAGGGGCTGCTCAGTTAGTGCCATGTTGCATGCTACACCGTATATATGTATATTTTGTATCTGTTTAATCAGAATATATTTTTAGACTATATGTGTTGATGTCCTTGTACAGTACCAATAAGGTCCACAATAGCCTCCAAAAGTATTCCCTTTGTAATGATTCTAGGACATATGTACTCATATCTGCAAGTCTTTTTGGCACAAATATTTGCACACCCTAAATAGGGGTGTAACGTGTAACATGTTACTAAAGGTGAACCTATCCTTTAAGTCACTAGTATCAGTACCAATAACTTTTGGCAACCACAGTGTAGCCAACTTACTGCACAGGTGCCCTACCTAAGCATTGGACAGTGGGACAATGCAAATAGTCTGCTGGCATAGAGGCTCAGTTTTTAAAGGAGAATTCACTCTCAGAAAGAAGGTATTTGTAATCCTAAAGTACAAGCAATACAGTCCCCTTTAGGCAGAAATTCTTGGCGGCTAGTAACAGTAGAAACAATAGGAAAGATAGCTCTTCAAGGCACTCTCATCATCCACAAAGCTCCTGATGTATTGATGCTCCAAGGTGCTCTTTCCACTCAATGAAGATTCTGGTGCCTTCACTGGCACAGTAGGTTCGGGACAGAAAGTCTCTGGATAATAGGATAGTGGACCAATAGGGTAATGAAAAATAAACAGCATAATACAGAGACACATGGCCTTGGGGCTCTTGAAAGTGGTAGTAAATCCCGCTTGGCCAGTTTTACCTACAGGTAAGCCTATATTAAGGCTTACCTGTAGGTAAAATTAAAACAGTATCTCCTAACTGTGCACCATTTAGGAGATATCCACCCTGGATGCAGCCAGTTATGTCACAGGCGCATGCCTTCTGAAGGTCTGCCATAACTTGCTGGACCTTCAGAGATTCGTGCCTGAATGGTGGACTCCAGCACACATGCAACACCCTGAGCCCTGTCCTTTCCAGGCTCTAGGCACACAGACAGTCTCCTTTGGGGACCATTAGCCTTTACTCACCCAGGGGCCCACTCTGTTTCTGGCAGGGCAGAAACACTCTACAGGAGACTCAAACTTACCACCCAGGTCCCTGGGCTTCTGACCTATTCTCCATGTGGATTTCTAATCTTCCTCACCTACTGGCCAATCCCCTACCATCCTGGCCCTGGCAGCCAATAAGATATCCTTTTTGACCCAAGGTTTCCAAGGGATGGTCCAGTTTCCTGGAGTAACAGCCAATGAAATAAAAAAGCACAGCCAAAGGGATTAGCGATCTGCTGGAACACTGGTACATTGGAAATGCAACCCTAGCATGTACAGTACAATAACCCTTTTGATATGAAGCCATGATTAAAAATATGAACAGAAATTACAGAAAATCTGCCCAATCCAGCTGTTTATGGTTAAATAAGGGAAAAGTAACATGTTGGTAGGCCTACATAACCCCTTGTCACGTCTTCTTGGTCAAGGAGTTGCATGGGAAGGATGAAGGCAAACATGTTTGTGCAAATCTCACTAAAACATTCACAATCCAGCCACTGGATCAACATTGTTGTACTCATGCCAAAGACGGCAATGCTTTGCTTCACGGTCACATCAACTTTAACTTGGCATGCTGAGGTTAACAGCCTGCGCTGCCTGTCAAATTTCTAAAAAGCTTGTTTAAGTCAAAAGGGCCGTGCTAGAACTGTGAGCCAAACTTTTTTTTAGTGGTTGTGGCATGATGTTTCGATACAAAATCCATGTTCCACTGAAAAAAAAAAAAGAAAAAAACAGAAAAAAACCCCCAAAAAAATAAAAACACATGCATTCAGGAGATGACAGGATCAGCTCCTTAACAACCGCTGCTCTACCACCCTCTAAAATGCAATCCACCATGAATGGCTTTTCAGAGAAGCATTAGAAACTTCCACCTGTGTGTAAGGAACAGATGGTCTTGCCTGTCACAGAACATGGCTAGACTCTTAGGCCTCATTCACATAGGCACACCTAATCCTGCATTTATATGCATTTAGAGGAAACTTCTAAATGCATATAAATGCATGTAGTGATTTTTTAACCACTTAAGCCCCGGAAGATTTTACCCCCTTCCTGACCAGGGCCTATTTTGCGATTCGGCACTGCGTGACTTTAACGGACAATTGCGCGGTCGTGCGACGCTGTACCCAAATGAAATTGACGTCCTTTTTTCCCCACAGAGCTTTTTTTTGGTGGTATTTGATCACCTGTGCGCTATAAACAAAAAAAGAGTGCAAATTTTGCAAAAATAACAATATTTTTCACATTTTTTTATATGAAATTCCCCCCCAAAAAAATGTAAAAATCAAAATTTTTTAACATTTTAGGCCAATTTGTTTTCTGCTACATATGTTTGGTAAAAAAAAATCGCAAAAAGCGTATTTTGATTGGTTTGCGCAAAAGTTATTGCGTTTACTAACTACGGGAAAGATTTTTGTCATTTTTATTGTTTTTTTTTTAACGAGTAATGGCGGCGATCTGCGATTTTTTTTTGTGGGACTGCGACATTGCGGCGGACAGATCGGACCCTTGACTGACATTTTTGACACTTTTGGGGGTACCAGTGACATTACTACAGTAATCAGTGCTATTCATATGCACTGTTACTGTAAAAATGACACTGGGAGGGAAGGGGTTAACTTTATTGGAGAGGGAGGGGTTAAGTGTGTCCCTAGGGGCATGCTTCTAACTGTGATTGGATGTGGCTGTGTGTGTAACAGCACAGATCAACGGTCCTACATAGCAGGACCGTATGATCTGTGCTTTTACACAGGGAAGAATGACAGGTGGCTTTGTTTACATTAGCCGCCTGCCTTTCTCCCTCTCCACCCGACGATCGCGAGGGCTTCCTAGTGAACGAGCGGGAGCGGGAGCGCGCCTCAGGCGGCGTGCGCTCGCCCCCTATTGGCTCCCAGACTAGTGACGTACCGGTACGTCACTTTGCCTGGGAGGGGATATAGTCGGGCGGCGGGCGGCAAGTGCTTAATGGCGTCATTCACACTGACCGTTTACCTGCCTTTAGGTGCAGTCAAACAGAGAATATTAACGCCGCTAAACCTGCTTTAAAACAAAAACATCTAAACAAAGCAAAAAGTTAATCTGTGAAGCATAGAAGTTGTTTATACTGTACTTTCCAGTTGACTTCTCTTGCATTTCGAAAAGCTATACACAGGAGTACCAGGGTAATTGAAGCCTTAACCACTTTCTGTCCAGTACACATTTTTCATACACATGTTAAAACCAGCAGTTTTTGCTAGAAAATGACTTGGAACTGCAAACATTATATATATTCTGGAAGCAGAGGCCCTGTAGAATAAAATAGTGGATTTGGCAATTTTTTACTGTCAAATTATGCTATTTATCAAATGCAAATGTTCAGGAAACAATACACTAAAATAAATTTTACCCACTTTTTTGGTACATTATAAAAGATAATGTTGTGTCAAGTAAATAGATACCAAACATGTCAAGACTTAAAATTAAATGCACCCGCAAAATGGTGACAAACTGCAGTACATCAAATTTTCCATAGGTTATGCTTTAAAAGCCTTTACAGGTTATTGGTTTAGAGTTAATCATAAATTATGGCCCTAGAATTACTGCTCTCACTCCGAAATACACATCGATACTTGGCATGTGAGTTGCCAACACTGTTTATATATGTATGCTGGATCTACAGTGGTGATCGAAAGTTTGGGCACCCCAGGTAAAAAATTGTATTAATGTGCATAAAGAAGCCAAGGAAAGATGGAAAAATCTCCAAAAAGCATCAAATTACAGATGAGACATTCTTATAATATGTCAACAAAAGTTAGTCCATCATTTACACTTTCAAAATAACAGAAAACAAAAAAATGGCGTCTGCAAAAGTTTGGGCACTCTGCAGAATTTATAGCATGCACTGCCCCCTTTGCAAGGCTGAGACCTGCCAGTGTCATGGATTGTTCTCAATCATCGTCTGGGAAGACCAGGTGATGTCAATCTCAAAGGTTTTAAATGCCCAGACTCATCTGACCTTGCCCCAACAATCAGCACCATGGGATCTTCTAAGCAGTTTTCTAGAAAACTGAAAATAGTTGACGCTCACAAAGCTGGAGAAGGCTATAAGAAGATAGCAAAGCGTTTTCAGATGTCAATATCCTCTGTTCGGAATGTAATTAAGAAATGGCAGTCATCAGGAACAGTGGAAGTTAAAGCAAGATCTGGAAGACCAAGAAAAATATCAGACAGAACAGCTCGCAGGATTGTGAGAAAAACAATTCAAAACCCACGTTTGACTGTACGATCCCTCCAGAAAGATCTGGCAGACACTGGAGTTGTGGTACACTATTCCACTATAAAGAGATACTTGTACAAATATGGTCTTCATGGAAGAGTCATCAGAAGAAAACCTCTTCTACGTCCTCATCACAAAAATCAGCGTTTGAACTTTGCAAATGAACATATAGACAAGCCTGATGCATTTTGGAAACAAGTTCTGTGGACCGATGAGGTTAAAATCGAACATTTTGGCTGGAATGAGCAAAGGTACGTTTGGAGAAGAAGGGGCATAGAATTTAATGAAAAGAACCTCTGTCCAACTGTTAAGCATGGGGGTGGATCAATCATGCTTTGGGGTTGTATTGCAGCCAGTGGCACAGGGAACATCTCACGAGTAAAAAGGAAAAATTGATTCAATAAAATTTCAGCAAATTTTGGATGGTAACTTGATGCCATCTGTGAAATGCTGAAGTTAAAGAGAGGATGGCTTCTACAAATGGATAATGATCCTAAACACACCTCGAAATCCATGGGGGATTACATCAAGAGGCGTAAACTGAAGGTTTTGCCATGGCCTTCACAATCTCCTGACCTCAACATAATTGAAAATCTATGGATAGACCTTAAAAAGGCAGTGCGTGACAGACAGCCCAGAAATCTCAAAGAACTGGAAGACTTTTGTAAGGAAGAATGGGCAAAGATACCTCAAACAAGAATTGAAAGACTCTTGGCTGGCTACAAAAAGCGTTTACAAGCTGTGATACTTGCCAAAGGGGGCAGTACAAGATATTAACTCTGCAGGGTGCCCAAACTTTTGCAGACACCATTTTTTTGCTTTCTGTTATTTTGAAAGTGTAAATGATGGAAATAAAATCTAACTTTTGTTGACATATTATAAGAATGTCTAATCTGTAATTTGATGCCTTTTGGAGATTTTTCCATCTTTCCTTGGCTTCTTTATGCACATTAATACAAATTTTTACCGGGGGTACCCAAACTTTCAATCACCACTGTATATGCATGTTTGCATTTGTATATATGCACAGAGAGGACAGGGGTGCTTTTAATTTTTTTTTTTTTTTAATTATTTAATGTATTGTTTTTTATACTTTTTAAATGTTTTTTTTTTTTTTCATTTAACTAACAAGCCCTCTATGTGATAAAAATGGGCAATTACCCTTTAAAAGATACGTTCACCTGTGGAACATGTTACGTTCAACTCATATTTAGGATGTAACATGTAAAATGTTCCAGTTTCTGCCCCCTCTCCCCCCAATCCCCCTGAGGTTTTAAAGGTTTAATGGCCGGGGGGGGGCATAGTCCACTGACATGTCCTGTCTTTCAAACAAAAAGCTGTACAGGGGTATGGGCTGAAAGCTGGAGTTCATGTCTGCAGGGCCCCACATTGTACCCACGATCTACTGATCAGTGGTGAAATTTATTCCAGGCTCCGAGTCCTGCAAGAACCCCTGCAAGAAAAAATAATAAATGCACATTTTATTCTGCAAAAACGTGCATTTATTTTATTTTGTTTTCTGTAAAAGTGAACTTAGCCTTTAAGGCTTGCTCTCTAGCATAACAAACCCTACCGACCTTAGCCAAACCTCCTACTGATATTTTCAGGGAACAGAAGGAAATGGGTGTTTGTTGAAGTCAATGTAGCTTGTCAAGTGACAGGTAGAGCTGAAAAGGAGAAGCAGGTTCTCATACTGGGCCATGCCTTTTATACAAACATTAATTCACAGGAAGTGAGTGCCTGAGACACCCGATATAAGAAATATAATATTTTTCATTTTGGCAATGCTTACAGAGGAGACAGTATTAACACATTAAACCACTATATTATCTTTTCAAATGTGAATTATATGTAACTAGCACATTGCATGAAAGTGTTCTAGCTGCATTCATTTCCAATATTATCATACATTTACAATTTCACCAACAGTAGTAGTTTTATACAAATCCTTATAAGATCCTGGCATATATTAAACCTTGCACTAAGATAAATTCTAAAGCTTCCCTTACAGCAGGACAATGCTGACATTGCATATGTAAAACATTTGGGAAAGCCATCATTGGGAATTTGTTAGAGATTAGAATGTTCAAGTCAGTACATTGTGGAAACCCTTTCAACCCTTATCAACCGCACATACCAAAAGGGGAAACGAGGAAGGGACTTTCACAAACAACAACAGAAAGTAAAACAGAAATAAGGACTGACTACTAACTTTGCACTGTAGGCACACATTGCCATGGACAATCATACTACCACAATATATTTCACATATGTAACAATACAGTGTAAGCCCTGGTTCACACTGATGCAATTCTGGATGCGTTTCAGAAAACACTGAATCGCATGTTGTGAGTAACATGGCTTTCTATGGAGGTCGTTTATGCTTACGTGTTCCAAACGTGATGCGATTTCCAAAAGGGTCCTGTTTCTGTTTGATACGATACAGTGCATTTTAGAGCCCCATAAACTTGACTGGTACCCGAAAATCACAGAGGTGTTCAATTGCACTGTGCATTTTCTAGAACTCTGTGCTGTATTTGTGAGGTCCTTGAGAGAGAGAGATAGATAGTGAGATTTTGGCCAGAACAGAAATCGCAGCTGTGTCCAATTGCGTCAACATGGCAGCAGAATCGCAAAACTGCTCCTTGAAATCGTACTTGAAAATGCATAGAAATCGCATTAGTGTGAACCAGGGCTAAAGAAATCTTTTTACACTAAAAAGCATTGCAGTACAAAAATTCCCCAGTACACTCTCCAGCTAGTTAGCATAAACAGCCTACTTAAAGGGGAAGTCCACCCTAACACTAAAATCGCTACATCTACAGGCATTCACAATCTAAGACTAACCTATCTAGCCCTGTAAAGAAGAAATCAGTATACATACATTTACTGAAGCCGCTCTGGTCCGGTCCTACGCAGATTTGTCAGCGGCAGCTTCTCTGTGTAGGTGGGTGCAGAGGAGGCAGTCGACAATGGAAGCCCAATAGTAACTGTATAGGTGACGTCACTTCCTAGGCGTTTCACAGCCATTGTCGGCTGTGTCCTCTGCAGAGCTTTCTCCGCTGGAGACTGGACCAGAGTGGCTTCAGAAAGGGTATGTATACTGATTTCTTCTTTACAGGGATAGATAGGTTAGTCCTAGATCGTGGATGCCTGTCGATATAGCGATTTTAGTGTTAGGGTGGACTTTCCCTTTAAAGGAGAAATATGCCCGAGCTTCTTTTGGCCATACTTCTCTTGTGTTGAACATATAGTGTGTGCTACAAGAAAAATCTCAATTGATGACCATGTACTTTTGTCCTATATATTGACATAGCAAAAAAAAAAAAAAAAAAATGGGCTAGCGGCACTGAGAACTTTATTGATACAGTATGAACTAACAACACGTTAATAGAGGGGGGAGGGGTGTCACGCTTCAGGGGGGTGGTATAGGTTAATATTGGATATTAAAAAAATAAATTAACTAAAAATGCTGTTAAATCAATATTCAATAATATGTGGTGGTGTTTAAATCAAGTAAAATCATCTAGTGTACAGTGTGTAAAAAAATATACAAAGTATATTTCCACGCCCCACTGGGAAAGGGTAGGATATAAAATACAATCAATTTAAATACCTGAGGATACAAAATAAATAAATAAATATGTGAACTAGCAGCTGCTGTTGGAAAATAAGGTAGTAGTAGGTGAATGGTCTGGAGGACCAAATACAGCGCTTGCTGTGGTAAGAGTTAATGGATAGCAATACCCATTGAAGTGAAAGTGATAAAATATCAAAATTATATCATAAATTATATATGTATCCTGTAAGTCATCAACAATTCATAAATATTGTGCATAGGTGTATGGTTAAAATTATCTATAAAATTGTAGAATAAAAATATAAAATTATATATCACAATCAATTATTAAATAATCCGAAGTACACAGTGACTTATAGTGCTCAAAGTTATATATAAATGTCCTTGGTGAAAGTGAATCTTCAAAGTTAAAAAGTGAACGTGCTCAGGCTTGATTGATAAAATCTCAGCAGTTTCTGGTCCCAAGTGAATAGTAAGTTGGGTCACTTACCAGATGTAGTGGGTCCTAAATGCCGTATGGCACTAGGACCATTCGAGCTTATAAGCCCCCATGGGCTAAAGGAATTCCCTCTAAGCGTTGTCCTATGGGCTGGTAATGGCTCCTTAGGCTGTATCCACTCACTTTTTACTTGTACTTACTTAAAAAAAAAGGGAAATGTTCAGAGCTGTCAGATGAGTCGCAAGGAATAAGGATGCCGAGTGATTTAGGAGGCAGCAGAGAAGAAAACCATCAGTCAGTGATCACCGGCACCTATCACCCCTCAGTGTGTGCTAACCGCTCACCTTAAATTATAAAGTTTTGCGCCTTTTTGTTGTAAACATATAGTAATCCTCTCCTCTCTTTCCTTGTTGTATGCTCAGGAGATGGTGTTCAGCCTTAACTGACTAGATCGGGGTATACGTCCTCAAAGGATTCCACGAATCTCAAAGGAAAGTGCTTCCCAATAGCTGCTCAAAGGATCTTTCCATCACTTTCTGTATTCCAATGCAATCAATTTGCCTCATTGAATAGTATGTGATGTCATATTTCTTCAGAATAAATATACACACTGCAAGCTCTGGTGGTCGACAGGTTTGGCTGACAGTCACCATATACATGTATTGTATACATGTATATTAAAAAAGCACCTCCTAAAGGGCAAAAACAACACAGTACAAAAACATAAAGATAGTCCATCACAACTCCTACTACAGATTTATAGATTGGGTATTAACTACGATGTCTCCCCCGTTTGGGGGGCCCCAAGAAAATATATCCAATACTACGCTACAGTACTGGACGCGTGCAGTATAGTGTTACCAGCACTTGGTTTGCGATACAGGTCAGTGGTTATATATCCCTCCTCCCCAATGGATAGGGTGAGATCGAGGAAGGATATATACTCATCACTGAAAGTATAGGTAAACTTTAAATTGAAGTCATTCGTATTAAGAGTCTCCAAAAATGGCATCAGCTCATCCTTGGTGACGGTCCATATGATGAGTAGGTCGTCAATATAATGGAACCGATAAAGTACCTTAGATAACCATTGACTAAATAAATCATCAGCAAAAAATTGTCTCTCCCAACCTCCATACTTCTCTTGTGGGTCACAGAAATGTACTTACTCTGTGTTCTCCTGTGACTCAGAATCAATCATCAGTGGGCTATAGCCCGCTGAAAGCTGACCTGGCGGAGCAGCTGACTGCATCCAGATAGGCAGCTGCTAATCGTATGCCCTAGTCATTTTGGTTGCAATAATCCACTGATTCTTGTCTTTTGAATCCAGTGGTCTCCTGTAACTGGCCATGTACAGTACATGTGGCCCTAATCCCTCAGTGACAATAACAACGTTCTTGCTAATATTTACAAAAGCACATGATTTCATAAAGCAGATATTACGTACAGTTACATTTAATAGATGTCTGTACTGACAGTTTGTTCACTGTAGAATGAAAAGAACTATCAATAATTATGTAACTGAGAGACAGATGTAATGGGGGAGTCTTGAAACGAGCGACAAGAGAATTTGTAGCACATTTTTTGTACTGCAGTGTTCAAATGGTATGACTAAGCTTCCACTTAACCATTTTGTGACGGAAGGTTCATCTCTCTACAGAACCAAGCCAGAATTAATGGGCGTTGCAACAATTTAGATACAGAATTGCAATTTAGGGTCATTCTATGCAACTCAGATTCAGTCTGCTATCCTTCTAAAATGGTCAAAAAACTCAAATGTCACTTCCTTCTTATAACCTGGGGGTGGGTGGTGTTTACACTATGTGTGAACCCCTCTCTGAAATCTTACTTCCTGCATGTGTGGTTGCCTATCTCCAATGTTTGTCTCCTTCAACATTTTTTCTGAACTACAAGTCAAATTATAGGCATCCCCTGAAGGACACAAGTTTTTTCCTCACTTAAAGTAGAACTATAGGCAAAACTTTTTTTTTCCATTTTGGATAACGTAAGGGAGGGTTATAACCCATTAGATTTCATTTTAATTTTTCTTTCACTTCCTGCCATATAGTCAAAACAGGACGTGAGAGGAAATCCCTGCAAATTAAGGGAATCCATTTGCGCCCCCCAGGTCAGAAACTAGTGTCCCCATTGGAAGATTTCCCTTTTATTATTGTTCTGGGGACAACCAAAAATTTGAGATTTTCTTTTACTTTCACTTTTGTTGATAACATTAAACAAGACAAATAGAGAGGGTGAATCTCTGCCTCCATTCTGTTGCTGACAATGCACATTTAAATATCCTTAGAATCATCTGATTTGAGCTGTTATCCAAAACCACCCCCTTCCTTCCTGTCTATCCTAATTTGTTGCCGATCGCCTTTATTATTACATTGTATTAGGTGCGTATTTTTGATATGACATCATGTTACTTATGGAGTGTTGTAATATGTACCCTAAGTGGGATGGCCCAATGCTAAGACATATGTAGAATGAGTATATCTTGACGCGCTTTCATGGTATTTGGGTAATGGGTGGGAAAAGATTTGGGTCTATTCTTGCTTTAACTCACATCTTGGTGGTTATCTTCATTTCTTATGTTATATATATATTTAACTGTACATCAGTATATACGTATCTATTTGTGTTGTTGTTTCTTTGTATTTTTGGGTATGTATTTTTTACAGGTTTAACATTTCTCTTGAACCAAACTCCTGAAGAAGCAGACAATCTGGGAAACATGTAGAGTATGATTTGCGATTCACCATTAGAGGTCCCCCATTATTGCATAGACACCCTAGTCAATATCCAATCTATATTAGAGGAATTCTGGTATATGTTATTTTAATCGCTTCTCTTCTCCTTAGTGCACAATTATACTGTCTTTCTGTTGTTCAATTTTCACCTTTTGGATGATTTTTTACCATACATTGATGTAATAAACTTTTGTATTCTGTATAGTATCATCGTGTTGTGAGTTCATACTGTACTTTGAATGTCCTCAGTGCCTCAATCCAATTTTTTATTCTATATGTCAATATATAGGACGAAGGTACACTTCTTCGATTTGTTAGTTTGCGTAGCACACACCATGCGTTCAATAAAGATCACATATGTCTAACACAAGGCCCTTGCGCAGGGCCATGCTGGGAAGTTGCCCGGGGGCCCCACTTTCCCGGGGGGGCCCCACCTGCCCAGCCCCTACCAAGTTTAGTCCCGATTCCAGTGTGAATCTCGCAGCCGAACTTAGCAGATGGCAAGCGCCTGTCAGCCCTGCGCTGCTGTCAGGCTGGAGGGGGAGCCCACAAATGCAGGAATGCCTGTCCGCCTCCACGGGAACAGGCACACAGAGGACAGTCGAGTCTGACTCCCATCCGTGTGTGTGTGTGTGTTCACCAGACCCAGCCGCTGAACTTGGAAGCTTACATTAGCCTTGCACTGCTGTACCAATAAATATAGCCTTATTGATAATTTGCATTTTTATTCTCGTGGGTGATTGTGTAGGCAGGGCCCCAATGCACTGCATTGCCCAGGGCCCTTTAATGCTCTTAAGATGGCACTGCCTGCGGGCCAGACCTTGTCATGTGGCCCTTCCACCCAGTTTTGCAGCTGGATCGTGGCTCTCACCCTCCATTTCCACTGGCAATATAGAAGAAAATAAAAGGTGGGTGGGGCTAGTGCATTATCCTCAATGTATGTCCTTAATAGGTAAAATAGAGGTAAGAATAATACTCACAAACAAATGCTTGGGTCATTGCATATCATAACATTTATCCGCATGTGTCCACGTAGAACTTGTCAACATAGGCTTGCAGAAACATTGGCTAACGCGTTTCGAAGTTTCCCTCTTCTTAGACTTCCTCCACTTCCACTCCCTGCTCCACTTGTAAACACAGAAGATTTCAATGTTTACAAGGAACAGCATTGCTTTCTTGGCTTAGCTTTTGGATGTAACAGACCCCTCATGGCGAGACATGGCAGGGACAGCTCTCTAGAATCTGAGAGATAGAACAATCTCCCTGCAAGGCAATGCTACCTACACAGGAAGATGTAACTGAGCCAAATACACAGGTAGTAGAGACAACCGCCTACACAGGGTGGTACTAGAGCCGCCTACATAGGGAGAGGTAGAAGAGAGTAGAGCTACAAGGAAGCTTTGGGGGGGGGGGGGTGGTGCTTAGTGCACACCAAAACCCTGCACTCTGTACACAGTGCACCCCTAAACTCTTCACTCTGTATGTAGAGCAACCACAAACTCTGCACTCTGTGCATAGCTAACCCTTAAACCCTGTACTCTGTACATAACACACTCCTAAACTCGGCACTCTGTACATAGCACACCCCTAAACTAAAAGAGTAGATACAGTACATAGTCTTACAGATACAACCAGTCTTTTGAGGGCTACCTTACTGCTGATGCTACACTTGATAAAATTGAGTTTGACACCCCTGCTACAGATGCTCACTGCTAAGCTCTTTGTGACCCACTTTTACATACTGTTAATTGCAATTCTTTCTTTTCTTACCTATTTTTCGGATACAATAGAGATGTATGGATGTGTTTTACAATGCATACACTCAGTACAGCCACCCTCTTTTGCATGCATACATGTTTAATGAAAGTCATTGGTCTTTAATCATTTGAGGACCTTAGGGTAAGAGCTATCCCCTAATACACTTCAAATTTTATAGGGCATATCTCCTACGTCCTGCTCCGCTTTCTTTGATGCCGGCGTTTTTTCAGCAGTCAAAATGAGTGATGCACATGCATTAGGCAGTCCATTTAAAATCCAAAGTCTACAACACATTTAAATTTTAAATTTTGCAGTGCACATGCCCTTTGGAGGTGTGTTAGTGTGCGAGTTACAAGGAATGGCACTGCAGGGCACCAATACATGTAAGCGTGTTACCGCGTTACCCCACAATCATTACTGCAATGGCCCAGTACGAATTGGCCCTAATAATTTACATTAGCCTTTCTCAACCTTATCACAACAAAGGGAACTCTGAAACAGTTTTCAAGCCTCAGGGTATCCCACTAAAATAATTAGACATACAGATTATGATACAGTAAAGTGATAAGTAAGCTGATCAGCAGATTTCAGCCAAAACACCAAATTAGGAAGTACATTGTGGTGTATGGGTACGTCACGGTGCCTGGCTGTGCCTCACGCTTGCAGTACATCTACTGTGACCAGGTGGGCAGGAGGTTAAAAAAAGAATAGACATGGGGTTTACTTAATAATCTAGAAATTTAAAAAATAATAATAATGTCCATTGGTGGTCAGCATAGATGTGACTTCTTACGTTGGTGATCAGTTTAGGAAGGAAATCAATTGAACACTCAAGGAAACCCTAGCAAATGTTGAGAAACTCCAGAGTTCCTGGGATCCCTGGTTGATAAAGGGTGTTGTACACTATAGACTGCCATTTGTTAGCAACTGATAGCTAACTGTAGCAGTTAAACTCAAATGGTGTTAGTAGAATGATATAAAGCCTGGGTGCTTCTGCCATAACACAAGATTCACACTTTTATTTGTGACACCCATGTGATTTTTTTTGTGTCTGGTACATTTAAAGGCATCTCCGTAGATTGGCTTTCTTGAGCCTTTTCATTCTGCATGCCAATTAGCATTTAGCCAATTATTTTAGGATGGAGGTGCACACATTATCAGCATGCCCTTGCCAAAACAATCAACCTAATGCTGAATAGGAATTGGGCTCTTCTGTACCTTTGTGTCCTTGATAGAGGGCTTGGAAGTTGGGGGTAGTTTGTATAATGGTTAACATTTAACAGAGACCATATTGATTACTCATTCATCTCCATGTTAAAAGTATAAACATTAGCCCCCCGTTTACACTGAATCTGACTTTGAAATCGTGTGACTTCATTTGAAGTTGGATGATTTCAAAACCGCATGTCAGAGTGACTTCAGGTGCAACTTGGCTGACATCTGTGTGACTTCATGCAGCGATGTCTATGCAAGTCGCACTTGAAATAGCAAAAAATAGTGCAGGAACCTTTTTCCAAATCGGTGGACCGCAAAGTCAGAGATGAAACAAGTTAAACAGTTCCACTGCCGACAATAGGGTGCAATTTGTCATGTGATTTGGACCTGTCAAATCGCATGACAAGTCGAACCAGTGTGAACAGGGCCTAACCTTTAGAACTGTTTTCTGATAGCTCAATCCTAGCAGTCCCTATCTGTCAAATCTGTGAGCCAATCTATAGAACAACCCTGAGAATGCACAAAGACCTCATAGACTGAGAAAAGCATGGGTTTGGTTAATTTTCTGAGCCATTCCTAAATGCATACTAGCCCAAGTGTTAGCAGATTTTTATTGGTTTCACTGTTGACCCTTTTGAAAATGCTAATTTCTTGTATTAGAGTTCAAATTTACAACCTCAGGATTTCCCACTGGGTATCAACAACTGTGTTTCAGGGGGTGCGGATAGGTAGGAACCTTTTTCTACACATGGCAGGATGTCCTATAGTACAACAATTCTGGCTAAAAGTGTTTCAGTTGATCTCTGAACTCTTGGACTTCCCGAACCCTTTCTTGACCCAACATGCTCTACTGAATCTTAGACCCCCAGGTCTTTCAAAAAATAGCTTTAAACTCTTCCTCCCTGTCCAAACAATTACAAACAAACAATATCGAAAGACTAGAGATCATCTCACCCTCCTTACCGGAAACTAAAAGAAGAGTCAACACAGTTATGCTACATAAGAAAATTGAGGCAAATTTGACAGATAAAATGAACACATTTTTGATCATCTGGCAACCTTGGAGCTCTAAATTTCTTCCTATTGGCTTCAACCAAGACCTTCTTGTACTTTACGGGAGGGTGTGTTTATCGGACTTAAATTTCTCAGCTTGGCACACCATATCCTTTTCCTGCAACCCCTCTCCCGATCCTTCCTTTTTTTTGTTCTATCCTCTAGTTTCCCACCCTCTCTTATCTTTTTCTGTCTTTCTCCACCAACCCAAACCTCACCCTCCTTCCCATGCCTTCTCTCTAATCCTATTATTTCCCCTCTTATTTATGTGCAGAGACTCTTGATCCAGTATCTCACGACTTTATTGGAATCCTTAACCCCAGTACTTATAAGTAATAATTCTACTCCCTACTAATTAAAACCTACTGTTTCTACTCTTATTCAAGCCATGGTAACCATTGGTTTTATTCAGGCAATGGTAACAGTTGGTTTCCTATTCTACGTCTGGGACTGTATGCAACAACGTAACTCCAAAATGTTTTAAAATGTCCACATAGCTCTAAACCTTTGAATCTCTAAAAACTGTTAAACTTACCTTACAAAAAAAAAAATCAATATACAGCTTGTAAAGTCACAATAGTATATAGGCACAATTCACTTAGCTGTGATGTATGTGTTATTATATATATGTGAAAAAAAATCCTAATTTTCAGTATGACTTTACTTTACCTATCAGTTCTTATACACTATATTGCTTATTTCACTCTATGCAGTGTTAAATTCAGAGTTTGTACTTCTTGAACACCCCTTACCGCTTCACTGTGTTGTTTTCAAACTTATTTTGAGCCGATGGTTTCGTAACAGTTGTGACGGTTACAGCAGGGAATTTTGAGGCACGTCTTCCTGTGTTGCGCTGGTAATTACTAGTATTGCAACATTCTCGGCCCTGCCTGGATTTATTTGCTGACACTGGTGCTGTGCGAGAGGAGATGAAAGTACTAACATGGGAATGATATGCTGCATATGGATTAAATCTTTCCAAAGCATGCTCAGTTAGATAAAGTCTAAGCATTTAGGTATCAGCGAATGTGACAGTTGATGTGACAGGATGTGGTTTGAAGCCATTACAATATGACGGTGCTAGAGCAGCAATCATTTTCTCACACTCATATACTATAACCACATATTCATTCTCTAACAAGTTTTCCCAGAAATGCCTTACACCTACTTTCTAACTACTGTATACATATACACACACACAAACTGCTCTAATTTTCATATTTTAATTCTACTAGATTGCTTACCACTAGAGATAGACTCAGGCGTGTTTGAGATCAAAATTCTAACCCACCTACCCGATTTCGCCAGGAAGCCGACACTGCATACCCATACCTCCCAACTTTTTGAGATGGGAACGAGGGACACCTATGGGCAAAAGTGTGTAGTCATAGGACTCCCTTTATGCCATACCCTCTTAAAGGAGATCTATACAAAAATACATTTATCAAACCCACACGTGCTTTTTTTTTACCACTACTATTCCTTTACAGGCGGTCCCCAGATTACAAACAAGATAGGGACTGTAGGTTTGTTCTTAAATCGAATTTGTTTGTAAGTCGGAACAGGTACATTTTTTAAGTTTAGCTCCAGCCAAATGAATGATTTCTAAGTTTATTGGATGGCATAGGGAAGAGCTAACACCCCTGTACTATTTGTTTTGCTGTCTGTACCCCTGTCCAGAAGATGTCACCTCACTTTCTATCCCAAGGACAACTGGATTTTGAAAATTTTGGGTTGTTGTGGAAACAAGGATTAGTGATAAAGCTTCAGTGGAGACACCTTTTTCCCATGAGAACTCCTACAGGAGTGAATTTCCCTTCCTAGGGCTAGATTTCTCCTCACTTCCTGTGTCTCTCTCCATTTGTAAGTAGGAGTCATTTGTAAGTTGGATGTTTGTAACCTGGGGACCGCCTGTATACTGGTTTTTGAGATTTACAAATGCAGCAATTTAGAAATTGGATGAAAGGTTTAGCACTGGGAAACACTTTTTGAAAGATAAATAGTGCATTTTATATACAACTATATAGATCAGACCAAAATGAGGAGGAATGAAGGACAGAGGGACTTTGTTCCAGATCAGGGACAGTCCCTTAAAATCAGGGACAGTTGGGATGTATGAACACCGCCAATCATAGGTATTGAGACATTTCCTGGTCCGCACCTTCACAGACTGGTAAAATGTCTCAATGCATGTGATTAGCGGTTTGCAGCGTCAGCTTCCTGGCAGGTTCGGACAAGTGGGTTGGGACTACGATCCCAAACACGCCTGAGCCCATCTCTACTTAAAACTTGCTGGCCAGGCTTTTTCTGGTACTTTTTGTTTACAAGTTTAAATCTGTATTTTTTGCTAGAAAGATACTTATAACCCCCAAATATTATACATTTTTTTAGTAGAGACCCTAAGAAAAAAAATAGCGATTGTTGCAATTTTTTATGTCACACTGTATTTGCGCAGTGGTTTTGCAAATGCAATTTTTTGGAAATAAATACACTTTAATGAATTAAAAAACCAAATACACAATATTTATTGTTTATTATTTATTTGTATATTGTGAAAGATGATGTTAGATGAAAGTTATAAAAGGAAACAATAATGTGGTCATAATGATGCTTATGCACATTACACCAGGAAACCACATATCTCTGTCAGCTATAACATCATGCTGACAGAAATACCCAATGAGTTTCATGTTCAATAGTTTTTATTGAAAAATTTTTGTAAACATACAGAGAATTTAGGCAAACATATGGTCTCAGCATTGAGACTAACTTAACAGAGCATTGTGTGCAATATATTACACAAGTTCAACCTTTAATGCTTCATAATCTTCTTCAGGGGTAGGTGGTTGTCAAATATATCTCTCACAGTAGGTATGGTACAAGGTATGGGTGACCACATCAAATAAAATCACCAAGGAACCATTTGATGTTGCCTGCTGTCAGGAGTCCACCCAAGAAAGGAGAGAGAAGGGAAAGTGCTTCTTTTCAACTGGGGACCCTCGGTAAGGTCAAGGACCCTTCTGAACCTATAGTTTAGTAAAGGATTATCTTCTTATAGGTGATGTGGCCAGCCAGTTAGACCAAAAAGATTATTAGAATTAGAGTGTCTCAAAAGGGTGAATGAGGTAATGAACTATACACCAAAGAACCCGAAGTCTAATGGGATGGTGGCAGTCCCCAAATTGGACTGGGTAGACTGCTACTTTCAGGGGTGTCCATACAAATAGCAAATTAGAGTTTTAGGGCACATCACTACTTCAAGAAACTTTGGGCGTGGTCTCCTCTGTGGCACGGCTGAAGTGTCTTCAAAACTAATCCCAAGCACATAAATCTGATCTTTGCTTTTAAAAAAAAAATTTATTTACTTTCAGCCTGGAATGGAAGTGACGTCATGACGTAGCTCCGGTCCTCCAAGGCCATATAGGCCTTGATACTCTTTGATCGCCTATTGGAGTAGCCGGCCGCACCCTGGTTTCTCTGGCTATCCATCAGAAAGGGGGTGGGGGTGTCTTCCATGATCTCATGAGCCACTCGAAACGGTTTCATAAAAAAGCTAGTCGCCAGCTGCAAAAGAGGATACTGAAGTTATTGCTGACATCTTGAGCCATAATCCCGGTAATCCACTTGCAAACCGCAACGTACATATATGTATTGCGGTTAGCAAGTGGTTAAAGATTTTTTTTATGATGCAATCAATTACATTTTCATATATGAAAAATAAACATGTCTCCAAGAATTATTCACAGCAAAATCTTAAAGTATATGTAAACACCAACGATTAAAATGTATCTATGGTCAAAATGTAAAATTATATATTCAGTTCCACCTTTTATTTCAATTATTTCCAGCCTACTCCTATTAATCTGAATGATCTTGAAGTTTGCAAACTTCCTTGCTCTGTGTCAAGTGAGCATAGCCATAGCCAAGAAGCATTTTACCTGGATAGCTAAAATGCTGGCTTCATAAAGTTTATGGATTGCAATGTAAAATGCAACATTGCTGCACACACACACACACACATATATACTGTATATATTATGTATACATACAGACACACACACAGTATCTCACAAGGGTGAGTACACCAATTGCATTTTTGTAAATATTTTATTATATTCTTTCATGTGACAATACTGAAGAAATGACATATTCATACAATGTAAAGTAGTGAGTGTACAGCTTGTATAACAGTATAAATTTGCTGTCCCCTCAAAATAACTCAACACACAGCCATTAATGTCTAAACCGCTGGCAACAAAAGTGAGTACACCACTACGTGAAAATGTCCAAATTGGGCCCAATTAGCCATTTTCCCTCCCCGGTGTCATGTGACTCGTTAGTGTTACAAGGGCTCAGATGTGAATGGGGAGCAGGTGTGTTAAATTTGGTGTTATCGCTCTCACTCTCTCATACTGGTCACTGGAAGATCAACATGGCACCTCATGCCAAAGAACTCTCTGAGGATCTAAAAAAGGATTGTTGCTCTACATAAAGATTGCCTAGTCTATAGGAAGATTGCCCAGACCCTGAAACTGAGCTTCAGCATGGTGGCCAAGATCATACAGTGGTTTAACAGGATAGGTTCTACTCAGAAAAGGCCTCGCCATGGTCGACCAATGAAGTTGAGTGCACATGCTCAGCATCATATCCAAAGGTTGTCTTTGGAAAATAGACATATGTGTGCTGCCAGCATTGCTGCAAAGGTTGAAGGGGTGGGGGATCAGCCTTTCAGTGCTCAGACCATACGCCGCACACTGCATCAACTTGGTCTGCATGTCTGTCATCTCAGAAGGAAGCCTCTTCTAAAGATGATGCACAAGAAAGCCCTCAAACAGTTTGCTGAAGACAAGCAGACTAAGGACAGAGATTACTGGAACCATGTCCTGTGGTCTGATGAAACCAAGATAAACTTATTTGGATCAGACAGTGTAAAGCGTGTGTGGCGGCAACCAGGTAAGGAGTGCAAAGACAAGCGTGTCCTGCCTACAGTCAAGCATAGTGGAGGGCGAGTCATGGTCTGGGGCTGCATGAGTGCTGCCAGCACTGGGGAGCTTCAGTTCATTGAGGGAACCATGAATGCCAACAT
Organism: Pelophylax lessonae; assembly: GCF_965119305.1. Classification (NCBI taxonomy): domain Eukaryota; kingdom Metazoa; phylum Chordata; class Amphibia; order Anura; family Ranidae; genus Pelophylax; species Pelophylax lessonae. Next base: position 354,521,047 of record NC_138769.1, on the reverse strand, counting down.
GTACTGTGACATACTCAAGCAGAGCATGATCCCCTCCCTTCAGAGACTGGGCCACAGGGCAATTTTCCAACATGATAACGACCTCAAACACACCTCCAAGACGACTACTGCCTAGCTAAAGAAGCTAAGGGTAAAGGTGACTGGCCAAGCATATCTCCAGACCTAAACCCTATTGAGCATCTGTGCAGTGCTGTATCTTGGCCTAGGCCAACAAGACCCAGGCCTAGGGCGGCACTTTGCAGGGGGGACAGCAAAAAAGCTGCACCCCACAGGAAACAAAAACCTCCTCCTGGCTCCCGCACGAAAAAGGTCCCCGCCGGCTTGCGCTACACTCTTAGTATAGTGCCAGTCTTATGGGGCAAATTGGGCCGGAGGGCAGGGTCCAGGAGGCAAATCAGTCTGGCACCCCCATAAAGCAGTCACACTGCTACCTGCCGGTATGATAATACCGGCCGGTCAGGACATTCGGACAGACCGCAGGCCGCCGACCACACTTAACCACTTAAGCCCCGGAGGATTTGGCTGCTAAAGGACCAGGGGTTTTTTTGCGATTTTTTACTGCGTGACTTTAACGGACAATTGCGCGGTCGTGCGACGCTGTACCTAAACGAATTTGACGTCCTTTTTTTCCCACAAACAGAGCTTTCTTTTGGTGGTATTTGATCACCTGTGCGGTTTTTTGATCACGCGCTATAAACAAAAAAAGAGCGTAAATTTTGCAAAAATAACAATATTTTTCACATTTTTTTATATGAAATTCCCCAAAAAAAAAAGTAAAAATCAAAATTTTTTAACATTTTTCGGCCAATTTGTTTTATCCTACCTATGTTTGGTAAAAAAAAAAAGCTGCTCTGTCTTTCTCCCTTCACAGGAGCGATCGCAGTGTGACTGGCGGACATCGAGTCCGCCGGTCACACGCACTGACTTGTCTGTGAACGAGCCGCGGCGGGCGCGCGCCTCGGCGGGCGCGCGCGCGCCTCGGCGGGCGCGCGCCCGCCCGCGATAGGCTCGCAAGTCAGTGACAGGCGAGTGACGTACCGATACGTCACTCTGCCTGGCCGGGGCTGACCGCCGCAGTATATAGTCGTGCGGCGGTCGGCAACCGGTTAATACAACTGGCCCGATGGCTGCCAATGCTAATAAGTGTGGCACTGCAGTCTTACTGCTCCGTCTATCCTCCTCTGCCCCCAGGTATGGTAGGCATCATGTCAATAATATAATTTCATTTCTTTAAACATCTTTGTCCTTGAGCAAGCATACTGAATTGCATCATATACAATTAAGACTTTTAACTGTATACGATTTCAATAATATTTTGGACCTGCTCACCTCATGCTATCGCAATATGTCACTGGATTAGTAAGATTACTCCTATCTTATAAGATATTTGGACTTGTGTTTGCTGCCAATGATTATTTCACTTATGTGTATAATGACTCTGGACTTCCTAGTCATTATACAAATAAGTGAAATAATCCTATGATTACAATCAGTGGCAGGAAACACAAGTCCAAATATCTTGAAAGAAAGGAGTAATCTTACTAATCCAGTGACATAAGGCTGTACTAATGGGCACTGATAAGCTGCACTGATGGGGCTGCACTGATAAGGCAGCACTGATATGCTGCACTGATTGGCACTGATATGCTGCACTGATGGGCGCTAATAGGCTGCACTGATGGGCACTGATATGCTGCTCTGATGACCACTGATGAGGCGGCAATGGTGGGTACTGATAAACTGCACTGATGGGCACTAATGAGGCTGCACTGATAAGGCAGCACTGATATGCTGCACTGATGGGCACTAATGAGGCTGAACTTTATGGGAACTGATGAGGCTGCCCTGTGGGCACTGATAGACTGTGGTTGTGGTCTCTAGTTTACAGATGACAGGGCGGGTCATAAACGGGAAGGGGTGTGGCCTTTACAGGAAGGGGTGGGTCATATTTAAATTAGGGGGTGCACAAGTTTAGTCAGGGCTAGGGCAGCACAAAACCTAAATACACCACTGCATCTGTGGGTCATCTTCAAACTGAAGGTGGAGGAGCGCAAGGTCTCTAACATCCACCAGCTCCGTGATGTCGTCATGGAGGAGTGGAATTCCAGTGGCAACCTGTGAAGCTCTGGTGAACTTCATGCCCAGGAGAGTTAAGGCAGTGCTGGAAAATAATGGTGGCCACACAAAATATTGACACTTTGGGCCCAATTTAGACATTTTAACTTAAGGGTGTACTCACTTTTGTTGCCAGCAGTTTAGACATTAATGCCTGTGTGTTGATTTATTTTGAGGGGACAGCAAATTTACACTGTTATACAAGCTGTACACTCACTACTTTACATTGTAGGAAAATGTAATTTCTTTAGTGTTTTCACACGAAAAGATATAATATTATATTAATAAGATATAATAAAATAATTACAAAAATGTGAGGGGAGTACTCACTTTTGTGAGATAATGTATATATATTTATATTGTTTAGGGGTCATTCACACAGATGGCAGCCCCTAAATACCGCAACCGCAAAAAAAATGCATTTGGCTTGCGGCTGCTGCCTGACCCTATTCGCTTACTACATTTATGGACTTTTTATGTATTTTTTATTGTTTTTACTAGTAATGGTGGCGATCAGCGATTTTTAGTGGGACTGCAATATTGCGGCGAACATATCTGACACAGAGTGACACTTCTTGGGGACCATTGACACCAACACAGTGATCAGTGTTAAAAAAAAAAAAATGCCGGTACTGTATAAATGACACTGGCAGGGAAGGGGTTAACACCAGGGGCATTCAAGGGGTTAGGTGTGCTCCTAGGTAGTGCTTTCTAACTGTGGGGGGAGTGGATGCACTGGAGGAAAAAGAGAGATCACCCACTGGAAGTTCACCCACTGGTGTCAGTAGTTTTTTTTTGCATTTTAATTGTATTATTTTTTAACATTTCATTTTATTTTTTTACAATGTCATTGACTATGACTCTGTCCATCCAGAAAAGGAAGGAGCTGGTAAATTACATACTTACCGACCCCTTCCTGGTTCTCTATTGTGACACATCCCCTGCAGAAGCTGGCAGGAGAGGGGAGGGAGCACAGTGGGGGGGGGGGGGGCAGCACCGTGGGGGGACCAGGGGAGCACACAGGGGCCCAGAGACAGCAGAACACAAGTGAACTGGATAGGAGGAGTGGTGGGGGCAGCATACAGAGGAACCAATCTCCTCCATTTTCCTCCTGCAGCTACAGGAGGACAAGGAGAACAGTGTTTTCTCTACATGCTGCCCCCCACCGCCCCTCCTATCCAGGTGTACAGGGGAGCCACACAGGCCCCCTGGAGCATGGGGCCCGGTTGCAATTGCAATCCTTGCAACCCCTGTAGTTACGCCCCTGACGTGATGCTGTGCAGCTGGGCTGCCCTGCCGCAGTATATATGCGGTGGGTGGTCTGGAACTGGTTAACATAAAGCAATATCAACACTATTGCCATCCATCTAGTGTTGCCCACATATTTAACCACTTGGTGACCGCCGCACGACTATATACTGCGGCGGTCAGCCCCTCCTGGACAAAGTGACATACCGGTACGTCACTCGCCCACGAGCTTGTAGGGGGCAAGGGCACGCCGCCGGCAGCACGCTCCCGCCCCTGCTCGTTCACTAACATCTCCGCGCGTCTGACCGGTGGCTCCGATGTCCACCGGCCACTCATGATCTCGCTCAGCAGAGGGAGAAAGGCAGATGGCTGATGTAAACACAGCCGTCTGTCATTCTCCCTTAGATCATGACAGAGGCTATGCGATCCTGCTATGTAGGATCGTATGTCTCTGTTATGATCTAACAAGCCACGCCCCTTGACAGTTAGAATCACACCCCTAGGGACCCATTTAACCCCTTGATCACCAATAAAGTTAACCCCTTCCCTACCAGTGTCATTTTTACAGTAACAGTGCATATTTATAGCACTGATTACTGTAGTAATGTCACTGGTACCCCCAAAAGTGTCAAAAATGTCAGCCAGGGGTCCGATCTGTCTGCCACAATGTCGCAGTCCCGCAAAGAAAATCGCAGATCGCCGCCATTACTAGTTAAAAAATAAAACAATAAAAATGACATAAATCTTTCCCGTAGTTAGTAAACGCAATAACTTTTGCGCAAACAAATCGAAAAACGCTTATTGCGAAAAATCTAATTTTGATTTTTACATTTTTCTATTGAGAATTTCATATAAAAAAATGTGAAAAATATTGTTACTTTTTCAAAATTGTCGCATTTTTTTGTTTATAGCGCAAAAAGTAAAAATGTCGATTTCATTTGGGTACAGCGTCGCACGACCGTGCAATTGTCCGTTACATTCACGCAGTGCCGAATCGCAAAATAGGGCCTGGTCTTTGAGCAGCCAAATCCTCCGGGGCTTAAGTGGTTAAAAACCTAGACATTTGGTAATGTAACCGCTGCTGAAGAGAAGGCTCAGAGTTCAGAACAGCTGATCCTCTTCTGCAGCAGAAAACAAATGGCTAAATGATTAGGTTTTTTTGTTATAAGAACAGTATTGGAGAAACGTGAGCAGCATTATATCCAGGTAAAGACTCGTTCGCTGCCAGTGTTAAGGCCCGTACACACGTACCGATTGTGGGCCGTAAATATTCGGCCAACGTCCGATCGGCCGATTGTCGGCTTGTTAGTATGATGCTTCCGACAACCGACTGCGACTTTTCGGCCGAACAAAATCTGGTCTGCATGCTATAAAATTTTTGTTGGCCGTCACCAGAACGGCCGATTGTTCGTCAGTCAGTACAGATTTCGGCCAACAAAAGCCAGATGAGCAAGACTGGGCATGCTCAGAGAAGAAAAAAACACAATGAAAGTTAACCATCACATGACATCACTTCTAAAGTTGGTGGTTGTTGGCCGACAAAATTCGTGTGCAGTCTTGAGCACTTTTCAACCAACACGACAGCACTGGACAAAAGACGGCCGATCGTTCGGCCGACAATCGGTGCGTGTGTACGGGGCTTTAAACCTGCATTTGTATGTATTTAGGCTAGGTTTACACTTATGCAGGTTGCAACAATATGTTTTCCCGGTGCATTTTGCATTTATTGACACGTGTTATTGATGCCTTTTTCATGCATTTTTTATGTGTTTTGCTATTTTGGGAGGTGTCTGTTGTCATGCGGGAGAAACTAGCAAAAATGTAATGGAAATGCATAAAAAAGGCAAGCACTGCGTACGGAACCAAAAATGTAACCTGCTGCGGACTAAAAAGTCCTGATCCTTTAGAAAAAAAACGCACTGATTGAAAATGTACACATGTGAACCTGACCCATAGGAAATCATAGTAAATGGACTGTAGTGCATCTTTGCAAAACTGAAAACGCACTGCAAAATGCATAGGTGTGAACCAGGTCTTAGAGGCCGTTTCTAAATGCATGTAAATGCATTTAATGATTTTTCAAGCACATCATTGAAACTGAGCATTTACCTGGGTTTAGATGCAGCATGTAAATTGTGCCTAAGTGTGGCAAAATCCACTTTTAGGCTAGGTTCACACTGCATTTTCTAGTGCGGCTTGTATTTTGCAGAAACGCAGTGCCAGCCGTTTAACATTGTTGCATAGCATTTTGTGTTTTTGGTCCAATAGACGTCAATGGGCCCGCATCCAAAATGCAAGTGCTGCATTTGTCCTGCTTTTTGCCCGCGCTTCTGCTGCGTTTTTGACCATGCTTCCCTGCAAACACCTTCCACTGAAAATAGACTTCCTATGCTGCCCTGCAAAATGATTGTATTGGCCAACACAAAAAGAAAAACGCATGATAAACACAGGTACAAAAACTCAACACGCACCGCAAAATGCATATGGAACACGAACCAACTGCAAACTGCATAGGTGCTATAGCCTAAAGCAGGAACATCTAAATACAGATAAAAGTGATCTGGGAAGCAGACAACTTACCCTGCATTTAGAAAAGCTAAATGCAGGTAAGAAAGTGTAGGTAGCCTAAAGCCTAGTACACACGGCCGAATGTCGGGCAACATTGGCGGGTTAAAAAAAAATGACCAACATTCAGCTGTGTGTATAGCTGGCTTCTGTTGAATGAGCATGCTGGAAAACCAGCTGACCACCTCCTGATCAGCGCTCTCAGCCAATGGCAAAGAGTGCTGACCGGAGTGTTCTGGCAGTGGGGCTGTCCCCCTGTCACAACACAACAACTCAACTGGGGAGATCGCCGTACTAACATCGGATTGTGCCCTCGGAGCCGTCAGTTTTTTTTTCGGTTGAACGAAAAAAAAAACTCATAGTGTGTACTAGGCTTTAGGCAGGCCATACACGGCTTGAATTTAGGCCAATTTCTGTGAATCTACTGAAATTCGAGCAGTGGATGGCCCTGCAGACACCACTCTGCTCAACAAACTTCAAACAGTGAAGGCAGCCAATCAGCTGCAGCCACTGTTTGAAGTTTGTCGAGCAGAGTGGTGTCTGCAGGGCCATCCACCGCTCGAATTTCAGTAGATTCACAGGAATTGGCCGGAATGCAAGCCGCAGAAGCGGACAAATACGCAAGTCGCGCCCACATATGTAAACGTGTTAAAACCACGCATGTGAAGTAACGTCGCAATCGTTAGAGTGAGAGCAATAATTCTAGCCATGGACCTCCTCTGTAACTCCAAACTGGTAGCCTGTAGAAAATTTTCAAGCGTTGCCCATGGAGATTTTTAGGTACCAAAGTTTGTTGCCATTCCACGAGCGTGCGCAAATTTTAAAGCATGACATGTTAGGTATCAATTTACTTGGGCTAACTTTACTGTTTTCTTATTCTTAATTTAGTGTATTTTTTTTTTAAATTGCGTTTGTAAGACCGTTGTGCAAATACGCTGTGACATAAAGTATTGCAACAATCTCCATTTTATTCTCTAGGGTCACTGCTAAAAAAAAATATAAAATGTTTGGGGGTTCTAAGTAGGGATAGACCGATTATCGGCATGTCCAATATATCAGGGGCCGATATGCAATTTCCCTGATATATCGGTATCGGCCCCGAAACTGGCCGATATTGCCGATATTTTTTTTACGTCATTCTGCCTTCTTAGGCCGCCTCCCTCGCCTTAGACAGCCTCGTCTAGAGTCGGGACTAGTCCCGCGGGAGTGCATCACAGCCATACACCCACCCACAGCAGCCTGGTGCCAGTCACCCACATCCACAGGCCATGTACCAGCCAGCCACCCACCCACAGGCCCTGTACCAGCCAGCCACCCACAGCCCCTGTGCCAGCCAGCCACCCACCACAGGGTGGCAGCCAGCCAGCCACCCACCACAGGGTGCTAGACAGCCAGCCACCCACCACAGGGTGCCAGCCAGCCACCAACCCACAGGTCCTGTACCAGCCAGCCACCCACAGCCCCTGTGCCAGCCACCCACCCACCACAGGGTGCCAGCCAGCCACCCACCACAGGGTGCTAGACAGCCAGCTACCCACCACAGGGTGCCAGCCAGCCACCCACGCACAGGCCCTGTACCAGCCAGCCACCCACAGCCCCTGTGCCAGCCACCCACCCACCACAGGGTGCCAGCCAGCCAGCTACCCACCACAGGGTGCCAGACAGCCAGCCACCCACCACAGGGAGCCAGCAAGCCAGCTATTAGGCATGTAACAAAAATTAACATGTCCAGTACCAGATTTGTGTCAAAAATTGTCTTTATTTTTCAAAACTTTAAATGTACAAAATATCGACCCATATCGGCAGATACCGATGCGTTGTGACCAAAATATCGGTATCGGCCTTGAAAAAACCATATCGGTCTATCCCTAGTTCTAAGTAATTTTCTAGCAAAAAATACTGATTTTAACTTGTAAACAACAAGTGTCAGAAATAGGCCTGGTAGTTAATCAATTCTATTTTACTGTTTAGTTCCTGATTTGCTATCTAATACGTATCCTTTTATGGCAAGTGCAAGACCATGCCCATTGCTAACTTGCCAATTGCTTCGAGTCTCTAATGCCCCATACACACGTGCAGATTATCTGCAGACTTTTGTCTGCAGACTTACCAAAACCATATAATATGAGGTCAAACCTAAACACTTTCAATTTGTATGCAATCCGGCAGGCCCTTGCACTACATAGAAAAGGTAAGTCTGCAGACAAAAGTCTGCAGATAATCTGCACGTGTGTATGGGGCATTAGGCAGCTGTGCGTTCAGACTGAAACTTCACCATCTGTTCTCTCCCACTGTCATCTTTCAGTAGTTGGATTTGTTTTGTGATTTCATTGTAGAGCTAGCAAGAATTCGGCACAGACAAAGAGGCAACTGTAATTTAGGTCAGCTAGTAAAATGCCCTACTTCATTGATTTAACAGGGTGTAGTGAAAAGCAAATATCTCCTTGCCCAGTACTATGCTACAACATAGACTTTTCTGTTCAAGATAGCCAGGGAGAAGCACAGAAAACAGAAAATACAAATGCTCTCTTAGCTTACTCCAGTACTCTCAACAAAAACTCTGGCTCATCAGCCCAACATGATTCAAGTTTGTCTCATCATTAGATCACTCATCCTGAGGTGTTACACAGATGAGATTGCTGCAACGTACATAGATCAGCAATCTTCCACACATCCTGTGTAGCAATTGCTCTGAGCACTCCTCAACAAAAAAAATCTGGTATAGACGTAGACATAATTAGCTGATGTTTCTTCAAAAATAGTTCAGGGATGTAGAAGATTTGAAAATTCACAAAATATCAATTGTCAGAAGAGTATTTAATCAGTATGACATAGGGAAGGAGCTTCTAAAATAATAGTGGCGAACGTTTCTTTCCTTTTTTAGAAAAGGTTTTTGTGTATTAACCGCTTGCCGACCGCCGCACGACTATTTACTGCTGCGGTCAGCCCCTCACAGGCAAAGCGACGTAGTACTACGTCGCTAGCCTGTGAGGCTCTAGGGAGCGAGCGCGCGCGCGCCGCCGGAGGCACGCTCCCGCTCCCGCACGGTCACGGACCCCCCCCCGCGCGTGTGCCCGGCGGACCCGATGTCCGCCGGGCACTCGCGATCGTCCGTTACACCGGAAGAAAGGCCGGCGGCTGATGTAAACAAAGCCGCCTGTCATTCTTCCCTGTGTAAGAATGGAGATCAGACGGTTCTATGTAGGACCGTTGATCTCTGTTCTTACACTAGTAGCCACAGCCAATCACAGTTAGAAACACGCCCCTTGGACACACTTAACCCCTCCCTCTCCAATACAGTTAACTCCTTCACTGCCAGTGTCATTTTTACAGTAACAGTGCATATGTATAGCACTGATTACTGCAGTAATGTCACTGGTAACCCCAAAAGTGTCAAAAATGTCAGTCAAGGGTCTGATCTGTCTGCCGCAATGTCGCAGTCCCGCAAAAAAAATCGCAGATCGTCGCCATTACTCGTTAAAGAAAAAACAACAAAAAATACAAAAATCTTTCCCTTTGTTAGTAAACGCGATAACTTTTGCGCAAACCAATCAAAATACGCTTTTTGCGATTTTTTTTTTTACCAAACATATGTAGCATAAAACAAATTGGCCGAAAATTTTAAAAAATTTTGATTTTTACTTTTTTTTTGGGGAATTTCATATAAAAAAATGTGAAAAATATTGTTATTTTTGCAAAATTTCGCTCTTTTTTCATTTATAGCGCATGATCAAAAAACCGCACAGGTGATCAAATACCACCAAAAGAAAGCTCTGTTTGTGGGAAAAAAAGGACGTCAAATTTGTTTAGGTACAGCGTCGCACAACCGCGCAATTGTCCGTTAAATTCACGCAGTGCCGAATCCCAAAATAGGCCCTGGTCAGGAAGGGGGTAAAATCTTCCAGGGCTTAAGTGGTTAAAAAGAAAAATAACATGGAGGGTGTGGCTGGCAACTGACCAAGATGACCATGTAATTCCCGTCCTCCATCTGCTCACAATTACAGTGACACTAGAACCTGTATAACAACTGCATCTGCTACCACAGACTCCCAACAAGATGTAGACATTACCATAGCTCCCTACTGTCCCATATTTGGAGGGACTGTCCCTTATTTGGAACAAAGTCCCTCTGTCCCTCTTTCTTCCTCATTTTGGTCTGATCTATATAGTTGTAAATAAAATGCACTATTCAAAAAGTGTTTCCCAGTGCTAAACCTTTCATCCAATTTCTAAATTTGTGTATTTGTAAATTTCACAGGCCAGTAATAAGGAATAGTTGTGGTTAAAAAAGCACTTGTGGGTTTGACTAATCATTTTTTTGTATAATTCTCCTTTAATGGGTGTGGCAGGGGTGTGTCCTATGCCAACATGCATTGCTGATAGGTATCCCTCGTTTTCCCATCTCAAAAAGTTGGGAGGTATGTGTGACACACCGCTAGAGGTCCATAGATGGTGATCTGCCTTCCACCTCTCCACACAACTTTTGCTACAGCTATGTTCTCCGAGGTCTCCATCAACTAGCAGACCTGCTGAATGAAAGTGGAGGAAGACTAAACCACTACTGGATCATAAAGAAAGCATATTTAGTATATTTCCCTATTATTAAAAAAGAACTGGGCTCTTTCCAAGATTTTCCAACATCTGAACAGCCCATATCAGACACGACCTTCACGGACATGTTCATATCCTACACTACATACAGACATGATGTCTATACATCATTTTAAATAAGAAACAACTGAAATGGGAGATAGGGACAAACAAATTGAGCAGAACATAGAGGAATTTATATTAGCTCACAATGAGCTAGTATATGCACATAACACGGTTTACGATCTATGGTGGCTGCTCATCCATCCTTTCCTTGTGACTGTGTTGTGTGTTGAGTGGACTCTTTCTCTTGGACTATATGCGCTTTTAGCACCCTCTAGTGTGTGCTACTACGGTAGTGTTGGGAGTAGGAAAAAGCATATTCTGGCTAGGAATAACCTGAGTCATTGAATTGGGTCAGGGTTACTGGAGGCCAGGACTGGATGACCCCGGCAGCTCTCTGGTGCCTCCCCCTGGAAGACTGGAAAACCTTCTAGAACTAGAGGGTGGGGGTTAGGAGGAACTGCCATGAATAATTATGGGGCCTCAGCCAATCCCAAGAGATGGGCTGGCAGGGGACTGAGACAACTCCATAAATAGAAATGGGCCATTCCAGCAGAAGAACCAGGTGGAAGATGGAGAAGTGATGCTGAGGAGAGACTGTCGATGGCTCTGGAGGGACCCCTTACTAGAGGGAAGGGGGGGGGGTTGCCTCAGGCCAGGTGCTCAGGAGGAAAGCTGACCTGGAAGAATTCTAACACAGACAGCAGGAAGGAGCAAGGAGAGACAGTCAGTAGATCAGCGCCGTGTAGGGACAGACATGGGGAGAGATTGCCATCTGCAGCAGGCCTCTCTTGAAGACTGCTTAGTGCCAAGTCTTCATCTAACCTTGCCCTGGGAGGTCTCCATGTGTGAAAGCCAGTCAGGCAGGACTGGGGTGGGAAGTCAGGAGAACTAGGAGGAAGCAGCCAGGCTTGGTTGGTGGCAGCCAGCTGGGCTAGCCTTTTCTGCAAGCAAGTGGAATGTCATGCTGTTCACTCTCACTACACTACTTTGTCAAGGGACTGAGAGTTCCTGCCTATATTAGGCCTTGCTGAACTAGTAACACCCTGCTAGTTCTCACAGGAGTGAGCAGCAGGTGCTGTGCTGTGAAAACCAACTTTGTGCAGAAGGAGGGAAGAAGAGGACTTTTTGTAAATAGGGAGGAAATGTCCCTTTGTTCATAGTTCTGGACATTTTTCAAGTTGGGCATCCCATAATTCACTACCCCATCTAAGTTATCAACCCCTAATAAAACATAAAAAACAAGCCAAGGACTGTGTATAGTAGTTGTGTGTCTAGGTTTTAGGCTACCCGCTCAGTAGTTGCTTTCCCACTCCCTGACCACACTGTTTGCTCTATTTGTAAGCATGCAAACATTCTTCCTCTATAGCTCCAGCCAACACTGTATGCATTATTTTACAATTTGAAACTTTGAACCACAGTTTCTACTATTGTGGTCAATCTTCCCGAATGTGTTCTATGTTATAAACTCCTCCTGGAACATAAATACAATTGCACACCTTTGTGTTAGCTAAAAGACATACCTTGCCCACCAAACTTCAGTTATTATACTTAGAATAAATAGAAATGAAATATAACAGGACCTAGTATAGAGCCTTGTGGCACACCACTAGTGACTGCTCTCTGCTCCGCCTTGGTCCAAAACATTTGTGACATAGTCAAAAAATTAAATCAGATTAATCTGAGATGATTTGACCTCAGTAAAGTCATTATGCGTTAAGTCCAGTAATTTGTGTGTTTTTAAATTATCAGGGAATCTACTTTATAGTTGTAATTATTTTGATTTTACTACTGCAGATGCTAAACTCACTTTCCTGTAGTCGACAGTCTCTTCCATAATACTCTTATAGTGAAGAGGTAATGTATAAAATGTCTGCCAGTCAAGAGAATCTTCTGTTAGTAGAGATTGATTTATAAGATCAGTTGAAGTGTTACTAAACCCAAGACCCTGCGTCTTCTCCCAACTCTACAGCATTAGCTTTCTGGGATAAATGTCATCAGGTCCCAAAGCCTAATAAGCAAGGGGTCCTTATGGTATTTCAGAGTTCTAAGAGAACTTAAAGCGTTACTAAACCCCCAACAGTACAGTAGTGTACAGACTGATTTTACTGTTGAGGGTTTAGTAACACTTTAATGGTCCAACAAATATACCTTGAAGTTCTCTTAGGTATAATTGTTGGACCATTAAAGTGTTACTAAACCCTCAACAGTAAAATCAGTCTGTACACTACTGTACTGTTGGGGGTTTAGTAAAACTTTAAGTTCTCTTAGAACTCTGAAATGAATACCATCAGGACCCCTTGCTTACTAGGCTTTGGGACCTGATGGCAATTATCCCAGAACTCTAATGCTGTAGAGTTGGGAGAAGAAGCAGCTGGCAGAAACCTCCTGTGCTGTGTGGTGTATGAAAACAATAGCTATTGTTTTAACAGGAACAGTTGTTATTCCCCCCTGATGTATAGGATGGGAGTGATCTATAGGATGGGAATGTCTGGCAGCATCTAATACTGTTTATAAGTCTCCCACAGACCTAAAAGTTGGACATGCAGGCACGATTGACTGGTTTCAGGCTGTTCAAGCAGAAGGCAGACACACACTCTACAAACATGACTTGCCTAAGCTTGCATTTCAAGAAAACAAAGAGAAATTGGTGTATGTATTCTGCTATTGGTGACATGTCCTTCTAAAATATTAGTAGCCTAGATATAATGAACTGAGTTTAATATTTATTTTTAATTTCATACCTGGGACAAGTGCGCAGATCAGGAGTTCTAAATTTACTGTACCTTTTTTGTTGTACCCTTGTGTCAGTGTCTCAGAGTAGTAATGCCAGAATCAGCCAGGAAACTGAAATTTTCAAAGGAAAGTCAACAATGGAAGACTAAATTTCTCTTAGCACAGGTTGCCTTTAAATTGTACATTTTTTAAGCGCCTTGTTCCACAACAGGTCTTATACTCATCTGACCCCGATCCATCAAGATCTTGACTTCCACTGCATTATAAACTTCTCCACTGGACCTATGGATAGATACCACAATCTCAAATTAATCCTATGAAAAGATAGAAAGATATCCAGTGTCGAGAAGCCTAACACAGCCAAGATCTTAGTGGTCAGTAAAAGATTAGTATAGAGGGAGCAATAATCACTGTTTTCTACCAGCGGGCGACAACCTTCCCAATTGCTCGGCAGGAGGGATTTCGCCTGTCAGCACTGTCTGTGTTGATGGGGGGATCATGCGAAGGAAAGAAATTTGACCCGTGTATGGGCTGCCTAAAAGGAGAGGAAAGAGGGCAGGAGAAGGAGGGCCAGGATGATGAACATGACTTATCTGAAGGGTAATATTGATATTGAACAAGGTTTTCTAATCAGATCTCATACAGAACCACTAACCTTTTTTTTTTCTCTCCCAAAATCCCCTTCAATTCCAGAGCATTTTTATATATTTTAGCATTAGCATTGTCTCACTTGTTTTAGCATTTGTAGTCTACTCTGATGTACATCATTCAGTATATTGTTGGGTTTTTTTTTTTTTTTTAAACAAATAGGGCTTTAATTTTGTAGCAATTTGGAAACAAATACTTTTATTTCCCTATTTTTTATTTAGAATAAGTAGAAAAAAATGAAAATCTAAAATAAAAACTGCATTTTACTGTAATTTTTCCCAATGCAACATTTATGTAATTTGTGCACCACCAAATATTTACCAGAAAACACAATTAAAGGGTAACTCCACTTTTGTGGGGAGAAAAAATAGCAAATAAAGGAAAAACAATATAGCGTATACAATTGCGACATAAATCATATTGTAATTGAATGTTAATAAAAATGACCTTTCCTTTTCAATCTGCAGCTGTTGTAATTTTCTGAAAATGAAGTGCAATATGGCTACTGAGAGCTTTTCTGTACACAGAATGTGTACTGGCCACACCCCAGAGACATCATTTCCTGCTTGTGTGATTGGCTCACCAATTTTCCCAGAAGTCTGCACTAAGATACAAGTCAGATTTCCGGCATCCCCTGCAATAAAAATTTAATTTTTGGTGAGATACTCCCAATAGGAACACATCTAAAGGGATGCAGGCCCAGCAGCTTCCCTCATTAGAGCCCTGCAGCTTCCACAGCTGACAGATATTTATGAAACCACTCCCACTTGGCACAGAGACACAGAAGAACAAACAAAGATTTCTTCAGAATAATAAAAAGCAGGAATCTGCAACAAAGTTTGTTACAATCCTTGTAATGTACAGAGATCTTCCAGAGGGGAATGTTTTTTTCTCAACAAAAGTGGAGTTACTCTTTAACAAAGTTTGCTGATTAAAATGATATTACAATAAATCTCAAAGGCAACATATGTGTTTTACTTTAGAAGAGCATTATTCCACTTTCAATGCTAGATTGTGATGCACAAGGGAGAAAGAGAAGAGAAAAAAATACACATTCACGTTAATTGTTAGTGTAAACAGAATATTAGGTAACAAATTAGCACAATGGCGTCTTTTTCACAGGCCTGTGATCACTACAAATTTAATGTAGCCTTCACTAACTTGAACATTGGGACCTGGGGAATAATATAGAGGTGGATTTTTATTTTTATTTTTACACTTTCTCTTTGTTTATGGGGTGTTTGGATCTGATCAGTAGAGACCTGATCCAGACCCCCATGCAGCGGTGCAGCAGCAGATCACTTTTAATAGTGATCTATTGCTGGCTGCAATGAAATAACAAATATTGGTTGATCCGAACTTAAAAAGTTGCTATCTTGTAGGTAGCTTGTAGAGTTAATTGTGCCTAAGAAGTACCTTGAAAAATGTACCTTTTGTCTGGAATTCCTCCCAAAATATAAAAATGCACTTCTTGAGATGTCAGTGTGCCTAGGCTCTCCTCTATCTAAAATGTGAGATCTAAGGCACTGCTGCCACCAACTCCTAATCTTGTGAGATATCGGGTGGGATTTGGTGATGTCAGTACTGTGCTGCCCATTGTTCTCCTTGCTGGAGGCTCTGACTTGAGGAGGCAAAGCCTTGCCATTACTCAGATGGTCATCTGCACTTAGTGAACCAGTGAAGAACAAGTTTTTTTTGGACCAATTACTGTGTAAGAATACATTACCTCTAATTGTTGGTTTCCTATGTAGGGCTGCTGCTCTGTTTAGTAAAACTGATACTTTCATTCAGCCCCGAAAGTACTGTCAATGTTGAACCTCTGGTGCTGAAACCTGTAGTTCCAGATGCTGAACACTGATCATAGAAGTTTGCTTGCTCTACACCCCCTCCAATTAGACTTATAGTCTCATAGGTGAATCAGTAAAAAATATTATGGCCAGCAATTTTTATTTTACATGTTGGAGATTTATTACAGAGTTAATAGTGCTCTCCACACCTGGCTAACTAATCTTCCCATATAGAACATGGCCAGAGAATGTAT
Organism: Pelophylax lessonae; assembly: GCF_965119305.1. Lineage (NCBI taxonomy): Eukaryota > Metazoa > Chordata > Amphibia > Anura > Ranidae > Pelophylax > Pelophylax lessonae. The sequence goes on along the minus strand of NC_138769.1, from coordinate 354,505,041 downwards.
ATACTGTACATGAGTCAAAGTCAGGTAACTGTTTAAAAACTACCCTTGCAGTGGGGCTCCCACCACACTGCAAGGGTTAAATGCTTACTTTTGCTTAGAGTACCTTTTTGCTTACTTTATCCCCTGGCAGCTAGAGCTTTCCACTTCCCTCTGACACTCCAAGTTGTAGATGGGCCTTTAGTGTCCTCTCCTGCAATGAAGGACTGCTGATCCTACTTTGTACATGATGTAGTTAAAGTGCGACTGATGGACAAAGTGCCAAAGGGAAGGGGCTTCAGGGTACCAGGCACATGAAGAAAAGGGAGCCTGCGAGATTGAGAAAAAAGGTACTGCATGGGGTGCTCCACTGCAATGGTAGTTCTTAAACTTGGCCAGAGTTCAGTTTTAATGAATATAACATTTTGTTAAATTGTAAATTTAGATCTCTGAGGAGTTGGATGTAAGCAGGTGTAGTCTACTTTCTCCTCTGCAGGTGGTGCTCATCTGCAGCAGCCTTGAAGGTGGTGAGGAAGTCAAGAGAAGCATAGTTATTCTATGCTTTCCTAGCTCACTGGGGAAGCAATCTGGTTGGATGCTGCCACCCTATGTGACTCTGGCAGCCATCTTGGGTCAGGCAGAGCCTATTTAAGGCCCCGACACCCAGGCTTGACGCAATATTTGCAAGTGGGTAACGTAGGAAAAGATACCCTGTCTGTTAGGGACAGTACTAGTGGTAGTGAAAGGTTCCCAACGAGGGGGGAAAGCTTAAGGTCGCAACTCCACAGTACATCTTCCTTCTTGGGCACGAGACTGCCAGACTTCATTCTGCCCTCTTAACAGACATTGTCAGATCAGCTCTTGCCAAAAATAAAATTAAACAAGTAGACCTGCTGCTTTTGTTGCAAGATTACCCTAAATTTGGAGCTGTCTCCTGCAATACTTCTTTTCTGACATGATGGGAAAATATATCATTGTATTTTTGCCAGAATTTTGGTGCAGAAAACATGCTCAGACTAGCAGTAACCTATTTATCATGCTTTCGCATGATTTTTCTGGGCAGTGAAATGTCACTAGTTATGTGACATTTTGTTATATCTCTGTAGTTTCTGCACTAAATTCAAATCATATTTCTTGTCTTAGCAGTAATTCTTGGGATTGTTGTCATCACATTGTAATTATTGTGATTAAAACCATCCTTTCATATGTGTTTGTTCAAGGTCCAGCCAAATCTCTACTCCTGTTCTCATTCTTCTGATTCTGCTACCTCTTGTAAAGTAAATGTTGTATGGTCAGTCACAATTGTGCCATTTTTGTACTTTGTGCCGTATTTATGATAGTAAGTGGCACCTATTCTGACTCCAATTGTTGTAATAGTGACTTATCTCTTGCTGAGACCTATTCCTGGCCTTTATAAGCAGATACAATCACTGTGGACAATCCTTATCAGATAGCTGAACTCACCAGACACCGTTTCTTTCCATCCATGTAGGTTTTATTGCAGTAGGTAAAGCAGACAACAAAATGTGGCAGATGATTAAAAGATGGTATCTTCAGGTCAAAACATGGTAATGTGTTCCCTGACGCCAGCAGATTGTATAAAGGCCTAGACAGATGTGGCCATCTCTATTCCCACAAGCATAAAGAAGCAGGAACACGAAATGCATCATAAATGGGAGGGGACAGGAGGGAACACAGAAAAGAGGGACAAAAAGGCAAGTGCAACAACCAAAATAAGCACAAGATGGCAGTATAATGACCAAATATATAGGCATTACCACAACTATGAATTATATTATAACTTACATATTGGTGTAACAGCACAGCACCATTTTCAAAAAAAGTGGAGCACTTTCTGTGCTATATTCATCTGAGCTGTGACATTTCACCTGCACCATTATTAATAAAGTCCACCTTAAAAGTCCATAGTCTTCTCTGAGCCCGGGCTGACATGGATCCACTCCTCCTGGGCTCAGGGTATTACTTCACTAAACAAATATCACACATAATTCATAAGGCTTTTGGCTGCAATTCTTCCATGAAGATTTCTGGCCAGACTTCTCTGGACAGTAGATGGGTGTAACTGGATCCCACTGGTTTCCACCAGTTCTGTGCTGATGGCACTGTTGGACATCTTCCAGTGTCAAAGAGAAGTAAGCATAATATGTTTTTCATTTGCTGTATATTTCCTTGGCCGACCACTGTGTTTAAGGTCCTCAGCATTTCCAGTTTCTTTTTTGCTTCTTTAAAAGAGCTTGAACAGCACATCTTGAAACACCAGTCTGCTTTGAAATCTTTGCTATGCTGATGCAGTATAACTACCTTGTGTCTTGTTGCTGTGCTCTGTCTTGCCATGGTATGATCGGTCACATGAAACAACCTCACCTTAGTAGCAGAATTTGGCTGTTCCTCAACATGTTTAAAGCCTCATACACAGCTGTTTCTGTTTCAGTTAAAGACTGTTTCCACCTACATATGAAATTGATGATCATTAGCACCTGTGTGGTATAAGTAGTTAATCCTACACCTGACCCTAATCCTACAAAGTCCCTGACTTTGTGCAAGTGTGCAAAATGTGCAAGTGTAAGAATTGATGCTGGTTTGAAGCCTAAGGTTATTCACACCAAATATTAATTTGATTTAGCTTTGTCTTCTGTTCGCTCACTTAGCATTTTGTAAATTGATAAAAATAAACAATTAAAACATATATTTTTGAAAGCATTCCCTCTCTCTCTCTTTTTCACTTTCTCTCTATTTGCAGTATATATATATTTAAGAAAGTGGACAGCACCAGCAGGTAAAAATAGGCATCTATGCATGTATTCAGGTGGATCCCAAAATAACCACCAAGGTAATTAAAGCAGAGTTCCACCCAAAAATGGAACTTCCGCTTTAAGGCCTCCTGACCCCCTGACATGCCACATTTGGCATATGTTTTTTTTTGGGGGGGGGGAGCAGGTACCTAGATTTGACAGGTACCTGCTCCCTCTCCCCCTCCCTCTCTACAATCATCTGGGACATGGCACAGGTCCCAGAAGTTTGCCCGTCCACTCAGCGGGACTTGTGCATGCGCAGTGCACACCTGTCTGTGACGCCACAAGCTGTTGCAGCCAGGTGCCCACACTAGAGATACCGGTGTTGGGGGGGAAAAGAGGGAGAGAACCGAAGCTCCCGCATCGCTGGACCGTGGGACAGGTGAGTGTGTGTTTATTAAAAGTCAGCAGCTACACTTTTTGTAGCTGCTGACTTTTAATTAACACAAAAACAGGTGGAACTCCGCTTTAATGTATGATACAAAGGAGTTACAGCACAGTTAGTTTATACTTTTAGCCAGTAATATAGCTACTTCAGGCTCCCCTTCCATGGTGGAGGTTGGTAATTATAAAGGGCAGAGAAGTCTGAAGTCCTCTTTTGCTCCAGACTTCAACTTTAAATCGTGCATTTCATTGAATTTCATCATTCATTTCAGAATTAAAGTAATGTTGTTCCTGAAAATGTTATTGATCTTTACTAGATAATAACAGTGTGTATAGCTTACTGCTTTTCAATATGATGCAACAGAAATAATAACAATGGAGATTGCACAAACAACAGAGTTTTCCCATTCTTCTAATCACCTATCTAGCTCGTACAATCCTCAGATAAAATAATTGCAACGGTTTAATATGTTTGTGTTAACCATGTTGCACTACACAGTTACGGGTAGATTTTTTATCATAACCCGTACACCTTTTTTTGTCTGTGGAATGACATTAATGACAAACAATGTATTAAAAATACAGTCTCTAAGGATCGCTCATTTCCATGGTTACTAGCACTTAACTGCACTGTGGGACATGTTCTGTACCATATCAGTCAACTGTAGATCGCCTTATTCCGGAATGCAAACTGCATTCATTACTCATGGGGTTAAACAGACATTTATTTTTCTGAATAGAAAAGGTGTGTACACAGCTGGCTGAGGTTTACCTGACATAAGATCCGAGAAAGAGGGTTTCTTATATAAAAATAAATGCAAAACTGCTTTATATAAAGCATTGCTCTACAAAAGTGGTATAAATGTAATAGAATAATATCAGAAGGACAATTTTGGAAGAGAAAAGATAAAACAATATTGCAATCTGAAATTGTATGTGTTATTTCCAAGAGAAATTGCATTGTAATTGCTGGCCTCATGAGAACTGAAAGGGACCCAATGGCATCTTTATAGTGGGAAAATACCACCAAAGCAAATATCAGTGACAGTTGTGATTTTATTTATAAAATAATATACCTGTTTTTGCATGGGTTTCCTCTAAGTGCTCTGGAAATCCATTGGGTAATAGGCTTTTGATCAAATTGGCCCTAAAAGGTGTGTTGTGTCTATACAAGATAAATTAATTAGATTGAAAGCACTCTAAAGCCAGTCACAGACAGTTTGAATCTATGACTCGGCCAAGATTCGATCCATGTGTGGGCAGGCTGATTGTACCAAAGTTGTTTGATCAATCAACTTGAGGCCAACCAGCATGTTTGCTTTGCAATGCGATTATTGCTAGTGGCTATAGCACTAGCATTAATTATTACAGGTAGTTATATAGTACCATCAATTTACAGTGTGCTTTACATATATATTGCACATTTACATCAGTCCCTGCCCCCAAGGAGCTCACTATCTAAGTTCCCTCACATTTATACATACTAGGGCCAATTTACCTACCAGGCCAGCATGCCTTTGGAAGGAAACTGGATTATCCAGAGTAAAACTACACAAGCACAGGGAGAACATGCAAACTCCAGGCAGGTAGTGCAATAGTTGGGATTTGAACCAACGTCCCTAGTGCTACTAGGCAGAAGTGCTAACCACTTTGCTGTCCAATAATTAATGTGCGTTCTCCCACAAGGTGCACCTATATGTATGAAAACTTTGCGTGCAGTACACGCCAGAGTAAGAATAGTTCTAGGCCCATTGGTCGCCGTTAAGCTAATGACCTATAAAGTTTCTTAAAGGTTAGCCAATGGAAAATAAAAAGAATGGGGTTCCTGTAGCCCCCAATTCTTTATGGGATGGGAGAAAGGGTTAATAAATTTAAATAATTACCAGGATTAAACTGGGTTAAGGTTTTAATGTGCTGGCTACTAGAATGTTAGCCGTGTAATAGTTTGATATGAACTTTTGACCTGGTTCATTTGTGTGGGGTTCTCCCGCTCAAATTAAGTTAGTATTAAATTATTCCCGCTTTTAGGTCAGCTGTATCTGGGCAGATTTGAGCGTGGAGCTAGGTTTCCCGCTCAAACAGCCCGCCTTTTGGTAGAAAATCCAGCTCAGGCCGGTTCTGGGAGCACTATTTAAACTGTGGCCGCGGGACTCCGGGTCACTCATCTCCTCAGGACTGACATTCCTCGTTCCTCCGGTCGGTCTACCTCAGGAAGCCAAATGAGTTTATTGCGGCAAATAATTGAAAAGGCTGGCAGCAAGGGAGGTGACGAGTGGTTACGCCGCTGCCTGGAGCTACCACTACTGCAAGACACTACTGCCATGGCGTTACCTGAGGCGGCGGTGCAAGACTCCACAGACGGAGGGAGCAGAGAAGCGTTCGCGGAGGATCCCCATGAAGATGCTTCCATTTTGGCGGATGTCGCAAGTAGTCTGCCGGGTTCATCGCACATGCGCAGTGTCTTAGCATCTGTCACGTCCGGTCCGGAGGCGGAACCGGTGAAACGTCGGAGGTTGCCCCGGAAGAAGTATTCACCGGAGCCCCGTCGGAGCCGTCCGGAAGACACGAGCACCCATTCTCCACAACGAAGAGGTCGGAAGACAACGCAGAATCGCCCGGAGCCAGCAGCGAGGAGTTCTTCATCCAGGGGTCACAGGGCCGCATCGGTCAGGTCGGAAGACTCAACGCGGATGGGACACGCCAGAACGACCAGGATGGATTCATCCTCCTCACATCAGGCTGAAGCATCAGCCGCAGCAGTCCAGGGTGAGTTCTCTGCCCCGGATAGGATGTTCCTCTTAATGTCCAATATGTTAGAGGAATTCAGATCCTTTTCCAGTCAGTTTAGAAGTCAGTCAGCTCCCTGCACTTCTAATGTTTGGGTGCCCCCAGTTTCAGGGAATGTGTCTGTTAGTCAGGCTAGTCCCATTCAATCTGCTGCTTTTGAATTGGCTCAGAGCCAGAATCTCCCTGAAACATGCTTGAGGGAAGCGATAGTCTGTGAGCTCTCCCCTCTCGGTTTCCATCTGTCAGAGGGCATCAAGGAAAAAATCTGGCAAGGATCTTTCATTGATGTCCTTTCCTTATTACCATCAGCTAAGGAATTTGTGTCTAAACCTGACAAAAAAGAAGAGGATGAAAGAAAAAGGCCAATTACTAAGTCGTTCAATAATTGGCTTCAGGCTTTCTTGATATACTCCAGTGTTTTTTGTGAAAAGCACCCCCAAAAGAGTATTGGCTTATTCCAGCACATTGACATTGTGCTGGAGGCCTACAAAAACTTTGGGGGAAGTGCTTGGTATTCCTATGATGTAGCCTTTAGGCAAAAATTAGCAGTACAACCTACGCTTAAATGGGGAGTAAAAGATGTTAGCCTGTGGCTAGATTTGTTTCTACCACAGAAGTCTTTTCCGCCAAAGCCTATCACCAACCCTCAGCAAGCAAATTTGCAGTCCTTTCGGAAAGGCATTTGCTTTAACTTTAATGAAACAGTTTGCAAATGGCCAGGAACCTGCAAGTTTAAGCACGAGTGTGCATTCTGTTCCGGACCCCATCCTTTATTTAAGTGCTTTAAAAGGATGTCCAACTCGCAGCAATCAGGAAACTTTCAAAAAGGCTCACACTCCAGTGAAGCTAACAGAAATGTTGCTGTGGCTACGCAAGTACCCAAACAAGGAGAAAGCGCAATTGCTCATTGAGGGGTTCGCTTTTGGGTTTTCTCTGCCCTCTTTTAAAGGTAAGGGTTGTATCATACACGCTAATTTAAAGTCAGTAGATGGTTTACATGAAATTGTGGCGGAAAAAATTGATTTGGAATTAAAAGAAGGCAGGTTTGCCGGTCCTTTTTCTGAACCCCCATTTTTGAATTTCAGGGTGTCCCCTCTTGGAATAGTTCAAAAAAAGGAGCCCAACTCCTATAGATTAATTCACCACCTTTCATATCCGTTACATGAGTCCCTTAATTACGATATTGACACTGCTTTGTCTTCTGTAAAATACGCTACATTTGAGGATGCTCTTGAAAGGTTGAGGTTTGCAGGCAGGGGAGCTCTTCTAGCCAAAGCGGACATTAAGTCCGCCTTCAGGCTACTTCCAATACATCCTAGTTCATTCAATTCATTAGGAATTCATTTTAATAATCAGTTTTATTTTGACAAATGTCTTCCCATGGGGTGCTCTCTTTCCTGTTTTTTGTTCGAGAGTTTTTCAACCTTCCTGGAATGGGTAGTTTCGGATATTACAGCTTCTCATCTGATTGTACACTACCTTGATGACTTTCTTTTTATTGGCCCTCAATCCTCTTCTTTATGTTCATTTTTACTGGATGTTTTTATTCAAGTTTGTAACCTTTTTGGGGTCCCACTGGCCCTGGAAAAAACTGTTTTTCCCTCCTCCTCCCTAGTTTTTCTAGGAATAACAATAGATGCTGACAAGATGGAGTTTAGACTTCCGGAGGACAAATTGGACAATCTGCGCAGAATTCTTCTCATTACTATTCGGCGGAAAAAGGTTTGCCTGAAAGATCTTCAATCTCTACTAGGACTACTAGCCTTTGCGTCAAGAGTCATTCCAGTGGGTAAAGTATTCTCCAGAAGACTCTATGCTGCCACTTCAGGTTTAAAATCCCCGTCTTCACATGTGCGAATTACAGCCGACATGAGAGAGGATTTATTAGTCTGGGCCCACTTTCTCCTCCGTTTCAACGGTGCTTCTGTATGGCAGGAGCAATTCGTTGTGGACGAGAAATTTCTGCTGTTTACTGATTCAGCGGGTTCTAGGGGGTTCGCTTCCATTTGGCGCAACCATTGGTGCGCGGCACCTTGGTGTGAAAAGTGGAAGCGCTTAGGCCTTACCAAGAACATAGTGTTGCTAGAACTGTTCCCCATAGTGGTCGCTTTTGAAATCTGGGGTCAGTTTTTTCAGAATAGGAGGATAATGGTACGGACGGACAACAAAGGAGTGCTTTTCGCACTCAATTGTTTATCATCTAAATCTCCGCCTGTTACCATTATGCTCAGGTATTTGGTGGCCAAATGCTTTGAATATAATGTATGGTTAAAAGCGTCCTTTGTGCCCGGTAAGTTGAACACACTTGCAGATTGTCTGTCTCGTTTCCAGATGGAACGATTCTTTCATCTGCTACCGGAGGCAGACAAGGATGGACACCCCTGCCCAGCACACCTGTGGGATTTGATATGACTGGTATAGTTGAACATATTGAATGGTCCTTGGCACCAGGGACGCTAGCCGGATACCAATCGGCTTGGTGGCAGTGGAAGCAATACGTTCAGAGTTTCAACTTGCAGTCAGATTTCTTTTCAGAGGCTTTGTTGCTTTCTTTTCTAGACACTTTGTTTAAAAGAAATTTATCCTGGTCACATATTAATAAAACACTTGCTGGAATTTCATTTTTTAATAAGCTTCAGGGTCTGCCAGCTTGTCTGTCTTTCTTTACGGTAAGACAGGCATTAAAAGGTTATAGGAAGCGTCATTTTAAATTAGATGATAGACAAGCTATATCAATTGATTTGCTGGGCAGGCTGTGCACGGCATTGGGGTCGGTGTGTTTCTCTGACTATGAAGCTTCATTATTCAGAGCTGCATTTGCTCTAATGTTTTTCGCAGCGCTCAGGATTTCAGAATTGATACCTGATAAAAGGACAGGAAGTTTAGGTTTGAGAGTGCAGGATGTGGCATTATTTTCTAATGGTGTCAGCATATTCCTGTCACATTCAAAAACCGATCAATTAGGTGTAGGCAAGAGAATTCTTTTACATCAGTCGAGTTTTTCAGCCATCTGCCCCGTTTCTCTTCTTAGGGAATTTTTGAGTAAAAGACCTCAAATGAATGATGTTTTGTTTATTCATGCATCAGGGAAATATTTGTCTAAATTCCAATTTGGTGCTGTGCTGCGGATGTGTCTGAAATACTTAAACCTAAGTAATGCCAAGATAACTTCGCACTCCTTTCGCATTGGAGCAGCCACCGAAGCGAATAGGTTGGGATTGGATGTTAGTACAGTGAAACGAATTGGGAGATGGTCTTCTGATTGTTATAAAACATATATTCGCCCTAATACTTTCGTTTAAATTGCAGGTCACATCGCTGTTTGGATTGTAGGACATTCTTACATCCATTGGGCTCACCAGAGGGCGAAGATAAGAGTTTATTCCGAAAATCTTGGACTGGATGGCAATACATTTAAGGTTTTTTGGTTCGCTAAAAGGGGGATGCGCTGGGCTGAGCTGGTTTCATTTGTCTCTAATTTAGCTAATTTTTACCCACAACCCCATATTTTATTAGTCCACCTAGGCGGCAATGACATTGGTCAAATAAAAACGCTAGATCTCCTTTACAGGATCAGGGATGACTTATCTTTGATCCAAGCCAAATTCCCTTCGGCCAAATTAATTTTTTCGGAGGTTATTCCTCGCTTAATTTCTTTTAGGTACCGCAATTTATGGCCTATAGAAAAAATGCGTAAGAGATTGAATAGAGGGCTTGCCAAATTGTTCCCAGTTTTGGGTATATTGTCTTACAGGCATTTAGAATTGGAGGGTGGATTAACTGGCCTATACTGGAAAGATGGGGTACATCTTTCAGATATAGGCCTAGACATTTTCAATAATAACTTGGGTTCTTGCATAGAACAGGCCGCGTGCTGGGTGGGTGGGGACAGGCGGAAAAATTCCGCCTGTCTAGTGGATAATGGCTTTAAATGTTGGAGTGAAATTTGTCAACCTGAGCCGTAGGGGCTAGGTTGCTGTTTATATTATCTGAAGATGTAATAAAAACAAAGTATGAGAATTATTTTCATGTATGTCAAGCCATTCATTAAAACAGCCGCGGCCTTTTATTTCCAAACAAACTTGTGTCTAGTCTATTTTTAATTAGTATTTAGTATAGTATGTTATTTATTAAGGGTTATAGAACACTACATCTTTCATACCATTCCCATAAAAAGAATGGGGTTCCTGTAGCCCCCAATTCTTTATGGGATGGGAGAAAGGGTTAATAAATTTAAATAATTACCAGGATTAAACTGGGTTAAGGTTTTAATGTGCTGGCTACTAGAATGTTAGCCGTGTAATAGTTTGATATGAACTTTTGACCTGGTTCATTTGTGTGGGGTTCTCCCGCTCAAATTAAGTTAGTATTAAATTATTCCCGCTTTTAGGTCAGCTGTATCTGGGCAGATTTGAGCGTGGAGCTAGGTTTCCCGCTCAAACAGCCCGCCTTTTGGTAGAAAATCCAGCTCAGGCCGGTTCTGGGAGCACTATTTAAACTGTGGCCGCGGGACTCCGGGTCACTCATCTCCTCAGGACTGACATTCCTCGTTCCCCCACCCTCCCGCCCCTTTGGTTGTCGCGGCCTGTTTATAATTTTTGGCTAATGCGGTCGCCTTAGCAAGTGGCTTTGGTGGACGTTAGTAAGTTTTGTTATTATCCTTGGTTGGATAATGGCTTTAAATGTTGGAGTGAAATTTGTCAACCTGAGCCGTAGGGGCTAGGTTGCTGTTTATATTATCTGAAGATGTAATAAAAACAAAGTATGAGAATTATTTTCATGTATGTCAAGCCATTCATTAAAACAGCCGCGGCCTTTTATTTCCAAACAAACTTGTGTCTAGTCTATTTTTAATTAGTATTTAGTATAGTATGTTATTTATTAAGGGTTATAGAACACTACATCTTTCATACCATTCCCATAGGTTTGTCATTGTTTCATGGGCACAAATACATTTATTGGTTGACATGTAGGGTGTCTATTTACTCTGTGCATCCTCATCCCTATTTCACTAAAAATTGGGTAATATATAAAAAAATGAATACCCAAATACAAATATCAAAAACAAACTATATATATATAGAAAGCAACCCATCATAAAGCAAAGCTTAACAAATTGAAACAAACAAATATTGACTGCGCTTTCAATTCAAACAAATATAAGTGAAATATAGGGCATAAAGTCCCAAATTAGTTAATGAAAAACACAGTTCCATGAGTGATTATTATCTTCCAAACACCCGAACTGACGAATCACTCGTGACCTGTTGTGTCTCCTCTCCATTAACATTCATAAGTGTATCCCACTCACCAGACGGTATTGACCCCCATTACAGGTAGTCAAAACCAGCATGAAATTTAAATCTCACTTGTAGAAAGATGAGTCCGGGAGGGCCTGTCAGTGACGGTAATCCTGCAGGTCAAAATACTCATGGTACCCATGTAGAGGTAAAAAGAGACCTCTACATGGGTACCATGAGTATTTAGACCTACAGGATTACCACCATTTTTTTATTTTATTCTCCGTGGTCTCTGTTTTCAGAAAATATATCATGTTTGGGGATTTTAACTAATCTTTAGTTTAAAAAAAACGCAAAAGTGCCTTTGGCAGCAAAATAGTTACAAAACGCCTTGTAACTTGTGTTAGTGTAGGTGTTCCTTACATTAGCCAAGTTCTCTCCTCTAACCTTTATAACAAATACAAAAATAAAAAGACCTTTCTGAATGATTTTGCTTATTTTACATAGATGGGCAATGTCTCACCAGGAATGATGCGAGATATGTTCCCACACAAATTAAGGTCTTATGCACACAGACAATGAGAGGCAAAAAAATAAATAAAAAATGCTATGCGTAAAAATCTTCCATGCCTGAGAGCCGCAGGTGGCGCATACAGCCTTCCGTACAAATGAATGCCTATATGTGGCTATACTTCTGTAAACTTCCAACACTTTAGTATCTGCATTTACCGACGCATCCACATATTGCATATTTTTTTAAGGCAAAACTTCCTTACAGCTTTTTTTATGTCTCTCACTGACAGTGTCAATGAGGTCTTATGCCCTGTACACACACGTCGATAGTTGGCCGTGAATTTTCGGCCAACGTCCGATCGGCCGATTTTCGGCTTGTTAGTATGATGCTTTCGACAACCGACTTCGGCCGAATAAAATCTGGTGTGCATGCTATAAAATTTTTGTTGGCCGTCAACACAACGGCCGATTTTTCGTCAGTCAGTACAGATTTTGGCAGACAAAAATCTGATGAGCAAGACTGGGCATGCTCAGAGAAGAAAAAACACACGGAAAGTAAACCAGCACATGACATCACTTCTGAAGTTGATTTTTGTTGGCCGAGAAAATTCGTGTTCAGTCTAGGCACATTCCAACCAACAAAACACAACTCTGGACAAAAGTCGGCCGATCGGTCGGCCGATAATCATTGCATGTGTACGAGGCATTAGTGAAAGGTTTGGGGGAAAAGGGATAAATGTGAATGATCACAGAAAGAGTTTAGCAATTGTGATATGTGTGTGGTACGGAACTATGTTAGGCTGCTTTTGGTTCCACAGAAGAGGTAGTAGTTGTTTAGGCAGATGTTTGCATAGGGATGACTAGTTTGGCGTGCCATTACCAGAACAAACCAAAGTGTTTTTACAGTTGTCCTCTGGCAATGATGGAAACTGAAATCTGATAACAGCTATAGAGCAGCTGTTTTTCTGTAAGAGAAGACAACTGCACTGCCTTGCTAGTTCACTGAGCCAAGCAATGACTGCCCCCCTCCACACAAAGCAGCTTCCTCCACCCAGCTATGCTCATTGCTTGCCTTCCCCTATGAGTCATACCTCCTTCCAGTAAAGCTTGGCATCCCTCCAGTTTCAGCTCATGACCCTTCTGGATAACTTTCATTACTTATGCACGCACAGAATGTTCTTTGGTTTTCAGCTACTGTACTTTATAAAAGCAAACACGTCAATCACCTTTTTATAAATAATAAAAAAGAATGTATAGTGTATTTTTAGTGAGCACATATTTTGAGTTGTTATTGCACTGTTATTTTATGAAGGGGTCATGCATATGGACAATTAGGACCATACACTGATCAGAACCAGGTGTTTCCAATTGCAGTAACAGTGGGTGGGGCTTTAAGGGGGTATCAATAAATAAAACCCAAGGTTTTGCCGATGTGGATCAAGAAAATGTAAATCAGAGAATTAGGGGGTCAGGATTAACCACTTAAGCCCCGGAGGATTTGGCTGCTAAAGGACCAGGGTTTTTTTTGCGATTTTTTACTGCGTGACTTTAACGGACAATTGCGCGGTCGTGCGACGCTGTACCTAAACGAATTTGACGTCCTTTTTTTCCCACAAACAGAGCTTTCTTTTGGTGGTATTTGATCACCTGTGCGATTTTTTGATCACGCGCTATAAACAAAAAAAGAGCGTAAATTTTGCAAAAATAACAATATTTTTCACATTTTTTTATATGAAATTCCCCAAAAAAAAAATGTAAAAATCAAAATTTTTTAACATTTTTCGGCCAATTTGTTTTATGCTACCTATGTTTGGTAAAAAAAAAAACGCAAAAAGCGTATTTTGATTGGTTTGCGCAAAAGTTATCGCGTTTACTAACAAAGGGAAAGATTTTTGTCATTTTTGGTGTTTTTTTTTTAACACGTAATGGCGGCGATCTGCGATTTTTTTTTCGGTACTGCGACATTGCGGCGGACAGATCGGACCCTTGACTGACATTTTTGACACTTTTGGGGGTACCAGTGACATTACTGCAGTAATCAGTGCTATACATATGAACTGTTACTGCAAAAATGACACTGGCAGGGAAGGGGTTAACTTTATTGGACAGGGAGGGGTTAAGTGTGTCCTAGGGGCGTGATTCTAACTGTGCAGGGACATTGCTATTGGTGTAAAAGCAAAGATCAACAGTTCTACATAGTAGAACGGTCAGATCTTCACTTTTACACAGGGAGAACTGACAGGCAGCTTGTTTACACAAGCCGCTCTGTCTTTCTCCCTTCACAGGAGCGATCGTAGTGTGACTGGCGGACATCGAGTCCGCCGGTCACACGCACTGACTTGTCTGTGAACGAGCCGCAGCGGGCGCACGCCTCGGCGGGCGCGCGCCCGCCCGCAATAGGCTCGCAAGTCAGTGACAGGCGAGTGACGTATCGATACGTCACTCTGCCTGGCCGGGGCTGACCGCCGCAGTATATAGTCGTGCGGCGGTCGGCAACCGGTTAAGCAGTGCACAGGGGTTAGGAGTAAAACAAAAACGCAGAGTTCAGGAGTCAGGATTAAGTAACAAAGAGAGTTTAGGGATCAGAAGTAAGTAACTCACATAATTCAGGGGTCAAAATTAATAAACGCATAGAGTTCAGTGGCTAGGGTTAATTAATACACAGTTCAGGGATCAGAACTAAGTAATGCACAGAGTTAAGGAGTCAAGATTAAAGTGGTACTAAACCCATAACAGTAAAATTTGTCTGTAGATGCAGAATAGTATGCTTGTTATACTCACTGTGGAACTTAAGTGATTAATTCTCTACATTATGTAAAAAGGCTGTTTGATCCCCTCCTGCAATGTCACTCTGGACAAGTCCAGATAAGACACAATCAGAGTAGTCTGGCTGCACATGCTCAGTTTGGTCGCTATTGCTGGAAAGAACATTTTCTGTTTGAGCTGAGCTATTTAGGTCACATGATATTGACATCACACGTTTGTACGTTTTTTTTTTTTTTATTTTGTGTGAACTGGGCTTGTCATTGGCAAAGCGCCAATCAGCGCTGGCCGGATCGTGGTTTAGGAGTCACTAATGCATCGTAAGTTTTGTCAGAGGAGAGTAAAATCTCCTCCTACATGAACATCATCACTCAGCACTCGGGCAGACCCTGCATTGTATCACATGATCGTGGTATACAGATCAGCTAAAAAGGAATTTAGCGGCAGTATTTTAATGTAAAATGAATATTTATAAGCTGTGGGCACTGGGGGGGGGGGTGGTCAATGAACAATTTTTATATTACTGGGATTAGTAACACTTTAAATAACAAAAAGTGTTCAGGGATCAAACGTAAGGAATAATCAGAGTGCAGGTGTCAGAATTAGGTAACACAGAGAATTTATGGATTAGATGTAAGTAACTCACAGAATTTAGGGGTCAGGAGTATGTAATGCCAAGACTATGGGGGGTCAGGATTCTTCAATGCACAGAGTTCCTGGGTTAGGATTAATTAATGCACAGTTCAGGGGTCACGACTAAGTAATGCAGAGAGTTCAGTGGTCAGCATTATGTAACGCACAGAGCTCAGTGGGTCAATATAAGGTAAAGCTCAGAGTTCGAGGGTTTAGGATAAGACAACACATTAAAGGGGATAAAAGGAGTTGTAAAGGCAAAAGGTTTTTTATTTTAATACATTCTACGCATTCTGCACATTCTACGCATTAATACTTAACTTGTTGCCGCCCGCGCTATAGCCGAAGTACGGCTACAGCGCGGACTCGAATTTCCGGGAGACCGTCTTTAAACGGCCCCCCAGAAACAGGCTCCCCGCGCGCTCCCGCGAGCGCGCATCGGGGAAAATCTGTGTCAGCCGTGTCCCTTGGACACAGCCAATCACAGATCGTGGTAAATGGCCAATCACAGCGGCCATTTACCACGTGATCGTACCATGCAATGAGAGATGATCTCATATGTAAACATATGAGATCATCTCTCATCGCCGGCGCTCCTTCCTCACACAGAGACTGCGTGTGAGGAAGGAGCAGAGCCGATCAGCGGTAAGCTGACACAGAAAAAGGTAATCAGGGCACTGATCACCAGTGCCCTGATTACAAAAGTGGTAAAAAAATGCCATAAGTGCCCACTATCAGTGCCCCCCATCAGTGCCCACAATCAGTGCCCATAGTGCTGCCAGTCAGTGCCCATCAGTGTCTGCTCATCTAGGCACTGATGGGCACTGACTAGCAGCACTATGGGCACTGAGTGTGGGCACTGATGGTGCTGCCCATCAGTGCTCATCAGTGCTGCCCATCAGTGCTCATCAGTGCCACCCGTCAGTGTCCAGCAGTGCCGCCTCTCAGTGCCTATCAGTGCCGCCTCTCAGTGCCCATCAGTGCTACCTGTCAGTGCCGCCTCTAAGTGCCCAGCAGTGCCACCTCTCAGTGCCCAGCAGTGCCACCTATCAGTGCTCATCAGTGCCGCCTATCAGTGCTCATCAGTGCTGCCTATCAGTACCACCTATCAGTGCTTATCAGTGCAGCATATTAGTACCTCCTCATCAGTGCCACCTCATCAGTGCCCATAAGTGCCACCTCATCAGTGCCCATCA
Organism: Pelophylax lessonae; assembly: GCF_965119305.1. NCBI lineage: Eukaryota > Metazoa > Chordata > Amphibia > Anura > Ranidae > Pelophylax > Pelophylax lessonae. The sequence goes on along the minus strand of NC_138769.1, from coordinate 354,488,736 downwards.
TTGCAGCCTATCAGTGCCTATCAGTGCCGCCTCATCAGCGCACATCAGTGAAGGCGAAAAATGTATTTATTTTCAAAATTTACTCGCAGAAAATAAGAAAAACTTTTTTTTTTTCAAAATTTTCTGTCTTTTTTCTTTTTTTTTGTAAGAAATAAAAAACCCAGAGGTGATTAAATACCACCAAAAGAAAGCTCTATTTGTGTGAAAAAAATTATAAAAATTTCATATGGGTATAGTGTAGCATGACCGCGCAATTGTCATTCAAATCGTGACAGCGCTGAAAGCTGAAAATTGGCCTGGGCAGGAAGGGGGTAAAAGTGCCCAGTAGGCAAGTGGTTAATACTTCCCTGAGCCCCCTCCCTATCCAGCGATATCCACAAAAACCTCAGGCATCCGGGACTCTCTCTCCTGATTGCCTGAGACACAGCAGCAGGGGCCATTGGCTCCCGCTGCTGTCAATCAAACTCAGTTAGCCAATCAGGGGAGAGAGTGGCAGGGATGAACAGCAGCTCCGTGTCTGAATGGATACACGGAGCTGCAGCAAAGCTTGGGTGTCCCCATAGCAAAGCTGCTTGCTGTGGGGGCACACAACAGGAGGGAGAGGGCAGGAGCCCCAGCCAGGGACCAGAGTAGAGGAGGACCCGAGCTGCCCTGAACAAAGGAGGTAAGTATAACATTTTTGTTATTTTATTAGAAAATAAAACGAGACTTTACAATAATTTTAAGTAACACAGAATTCAGGAGTGCCAGTGCATTGCATTCACAACTTGTAAGAAAAATATTTGGTGTTTTTGCTCCCACATAAATTGCCAACAGCCCTCAAAGTTAGTATAAAATAGGAAACAATTTGAATTGGGACTTTTGAGGCATTAAATAACACACATTGTAAAAAAAGAAAATACAAACTGTTTTTATCATCTTATTATTTTACAGCCGCGATTTACTGATCACAGTTGCAATGCTCTGCAGGCCTAAATACTTTTTGTTTCTCAACCCAAAAACAAACATTAAATAGATTACAGCTTACCAGTTCTTAGGTGGGGTGGCTGCATTTGTTTTAGAACATTGTCAGCAAGTACAGAAAATATCTGTTGATCTTTCCAGAAATGCAGTGTCCTTGACATTTCCTCTGAGCTGAAAAGACAACAATCTTATCTATCTTTTGTAAACGACTAATCCTAGCAGTCCACCATATAATGGAGGTGAACAAAGGCAGACATGTTTGAAGGCCAGAAAAAGGGATGTGGTCCGTGGCACCATATGTGATAAGCCTCCATCCCAATTATATAAACAGAAAAAGAAAAACATTGGTCAAGGGGACTTTAGATGAGGCCAATCTCTCAAAGAATCAATAGCATACACAATGGTAAAATGTATTACATGATCACAAGTAAAAAATAAACATTTTACAAACATAATGGACTATTGGCAAAAAAACATTTCATTGAGCTGAACCATACTAAATGAGCATCGTGATTATCATAGAACTCGATATGTGTTAATATGATGTTAATAACATTACATGGTAAAACCAGACAATTGAGAATGCGTGATAGCAGATAATGTAGCGATCTAAATATTTCCATGTATCCTATAACTCTACGCGTTTCATGGATGCGTTTCCACTTCCTCAGGAGTAGATGCAGAAAATAAAGTCTAGAAAGGTGATAAAAAAGACCAAAGTAATATCATATATGTAGTGGGTATATCCCAAAAGGGAAGTAATATGAGGGCAAGGTCCTAATACTTACATGTCAGCTCAATTGAAGAGGGGGAGGGAAGGGAGGGAAAAACCAGCAACCCTGAGGGTGGGGGGGGGGGGGGCAACGGGGATCGTCTACACCAGGGGCTGAGGCGGTGGGACCCAGTAAAACCTCACAGAGAAGGGGGGGAAGGGCAGACCAAGCATCCATGTCCAGGTGAGTCCATAGAAGATGTGCATGAGTAATGGCTTATAGTGGTAATCTGTGAAAGATTATTTAACCACTTGTGTCCCGCCCACCGTACATTTACTGCGGCACTCTACCGCTGCTGGGCAAAGCGACGTAGCCCTACGTCGCTCTCTCAGGAAACTGTAGGGGGCGAGCACGATCCCGCCCCCACTCGTTACCTGGGGAGCCAGCACGTGTGACCGGCGGCTCCGATGGTCGCTGGCCACTCGCGATCTCCCGCAGCAGAGAGAGAAGGACAAACGGCTGATGTAAACACAGCCATCTGTCATTCTCACTGAAGTAATCACAGAGGCTATGTGATCCTGCTATATAGAATCGCATGTCTCTGTGATTACTTCACAAGCCACGCCCCCTGACAGTTAGAATCACATCCCTAGGGACACACTTAACCCCTTGATCACCAGTACAGTTAACCCCTTCCCTGCAAGTGTCATTTTTACAGTAACAGTGCATATTTTTAGCACTGATTACTGCAGTAATGTCACTGGTACCCCCAAAAGTGTCTAAAATGTCAGTTAGGGGTCCGATCTGTCCGCCGCAATGTCGCAGTTCCGCAAAACAAAAATCACAGATCGCCGCCATTACTAGTAAAAAAAAAAAAAAATGACATAAATTTCCTGTAGTTAGTAAACGCTATAACTTTTGCGCAAACCAATCAAAATACGCTTATTGTGATTTTTTTTACCAAAAATATGTAGCAGAAAACAAATCTGCCTAAAATGTTAAAATATTTTGATTTTTAATTTTTTTTTGAGAATTTCATAGTAAAAAATGTGAAAAATATAATTTTTTCAAAATTGTCGCACTTTTTAGTTTATATCGCAAAAAATAAAAATCACACAGGTGATCAAATACCATCAAAGAAAGCTCTAATTGTGGGAAAAAAAAGGACGTCAATTTCGTTTGGGTACAGCATAGCACGACCGCGCAATTGTCCGTTAATGTCACACAGTCCCGAATGACAAAGTAGGACCTGGTCATTGAGCAGCCAAATCCTCCGGGGCTAAAGTGGGTAAATAACTATGTGTTATGGGTTCAACAATCCCTGTAGAGTAGCACTGTGAATGAGAGAAACCAAAACATTTTTTCTTTTTCTTCTGCTTTTTATGTTTGAAGTCCACACTATGGGGTTGATTTACTAAAGACATATTGACTGTGCACTTGGCAAAATGCAGTTAAACCAGAGCTTAGTAAAAGAGCAGAAACTCTGCTGACCTTTAACATCCAATCATGTGCAAGCAAAAATGCTGTTTTTTGATTTTTCTTGCATGTGATTGGGTATTCTTTGCTAAGTGAAGCTTTACCTCATTTACTAAGCTCTGGAGCAACTACACTTTGCCAAGTGCACAGTCTATTTGCCTTTAGTAAATCAACCCTGTGTGTCATCCAATGCCCCCTCCATGGATACAGCGATGAAGAAGTTGTACCCATGAAGACACAGAAAGTGTGCTATTCACATGATTATCAGTTAGTTGAACAGCTTTAGTGTTTTTTTTTTTTTTTTTAAATGGCAAGTAATAATAATTGATTTAGCTAACATTGATTAACATACAGGAGGTTACACAATGCATTCACACACTAGAAAGAGGTGGCTTGACGCTGGTTTAGCTCTACTGAAATGACAGTTTTTTCACTGTACAAAATATTGGCAGCAGGCGGCTGGAGCAATGTTGACTGCCCTTTGACCCTCAAGGTAAGGCGCTGTAAAGAAACAATAAGACCCCTTTCACAAAAAGAAAGAAACAATAAGACCCCTTTCACACTGGTGCATTTTTGCTGTGCTAAAATGCATTTTCCAGAGCAACAACATGCCCTTTTAAATCATATATCTGCGATTTGGTGCATTTTTGGAATCACATGTCCATGTTTCACAGGTGCATGTTGAAAGAGTAAAAAATGTGATATGTATTTTGGAAAAAAAAGCAGTGTGAAAGGCCCCTAAGATTGTTAATTCTGCCTGAACATTTCCACTGTTTGACGGATTTTGTAATCTGCAGGCTAACTACTGCAGAATTCACTTTAAAGTGTGTGTAAACAATAACAATGAACTTCTCTTAGGCCTAGTACACACTATTCCTTTTTTTTAACCGGTCTTAGTCTCCCGACATTCGGCCTGCATGTACCCAGCTTTATTTGGATAGCCTGTGTGTACCCCGCTTTATTTGGATGGCCTGTGTGTACCCCGCTTTATTTGGATGGCCTGTGTGTACCCAGCTTTATTTGGACGGCCTGTGTATACCCAGCTTTATTTGGATGGCCTGCGTGTACCCCGCTTTATTTGGATGGCCTGTGTGTACCCAGCTTTATTTGGATGGCCTGTGTGTACCCAGCTTTATTTGGACGGCCTGTGTATACCCCGCTTTATTTGGACGGCCTGCATGTACCCCACTTTATTTGGACGGCCTGCGTGTACCCCGCTTTATTTTGACGACCTGCATGTACCCAAGTTTATTTGGACGGCCTGCGCGTACCCTGCTTTATTTTGATGGCATGCGTGTACCCAGCTTTATTTGGACGGCCTGTGTGTACCCCGCTTTATGTGGATGGCCTGCATGTACCCCGCTTTATTTTGACGGCCTGCGTGTACCCCGCTTTATTTTGACGGCCTGCATGTATCCAGGTTTATTTGGACGGCCTGTGTGTACCCCGCTTTATTTGGATGGCCTGCATGTACCCCGCTTTATTTTGATGGCCTGCGCGTACCCCGCTTTATTTTGATGGCCTGCGTGTACCCAGCTTTATTTGGACGGCCTGTGTGTACCCAGCTTTATTTGGATGGCCTGTGTGTACCCAGCTTTATTTGGATGGCCTGTGTGTACCCAGCTTTATTTGGACGGCCTGTGTGTACCCCGCTTTATTTGGACGGCCTGTGTGTACCCCGCTTTATTTGGACGGCCTGTGTGTACCCCGCTTTATTTGGACGGCCTGTGCGTATCCTGCTTTATTTTGATGGCCTGCGTGTACCCAGCTTTATTTGGACGGCCTGCGTGTACCCAGCTTTAATTGGACAGCCTGCATGTACCCCACTTTATTTGGACGGCCTGCGTGTACCCCCCTTTATTTGGACGGCCTGCGTGTACCCCGCTTTATTTGTGCTTTTGGTCTGTTAAATGTAGCACTGAAAGAGTTTTGCTATATCAAATATTACTGTCCTCAAAGATAACTGGGAACATCATAACTGACATGACTGCTTTCAATTACATATTTACATCTATGCATATTTAAAGCGTAACTCCACTTTTGTTGAGAAAGAAAAACATTCCCCTCTGGGTAATCTATGTACATTACAAGGATTATAACAACCTTTGTTGCAGATTCCTACCTTTTGTTATTCTGAAGAAATCTCTACTTGTTCCTCTGTGCCTTTGCTGAGTGGGTCTAATAGGAGTGGTTTCATAATTATCAATCAGCTTTGCAGCTGCAGAGAACCAAGGAGGAAAGCTGCTGTGTCTGCATCCCTTTAGACATGTTCCTATTGGGAGTATCTCAGCAAAAATGACATTTTTGTTGCAGGGGATGCCAGAAATCTGACTTGTATCTTAGGCAGACTTCTGGGAAAATTGGTGAGCCAATCACACAAGCAGGAAGTGATGTTTCTGGGAGGTGGGAACAACTCCAGGTAGCCATATTGCATTGCATTTTCAGAAAATTACAGCGGCTGCAGTTTAAAAAGGAAAGGTAGTTTTTAATAACATTCAATTACAATATGACTTGTGTCGCAATTGTATACGCTATATTATTTTTTTCTTTTATGCTATTTTTTTCTTCACTTTAAGGGCTAACTTCACCTTTTGCACCATGTTAAATATTACAACCCGCATTTAGGGAGCAACATGTACCATGGTGCAACTGTGGCTCCTCACCCACAAAGCGCCCACCACTCTGGTGTGCAATGCCTTTAGCCCGCTGTCGTCTGAATCTGGGACACAGGAGTGCAGAACTACGTGTATTCCTGTGATACCCAGAAGTAGGGCCAAGAAAGTTTTGGCCCTACTTCTCTTTTACTATGTATAGCCAGCCTAAAACTTTGCTAAACATTTGTAAAAAAAAAAAAAAAAATACATCCAAGTGATATATTAAAGCTGATATGCGCTACATCTAGGCACCACAAACCATGTATAACATTATGAATATGTAATATGTACATTATTATATGTTAATAAGATTAGATGTATATACATTCATGCATTGACTATTTTATTGTATTGGCATTTATGGTATGTTGTTTGCTTATTATAAGGTGTATATTTTGAAAACTCTATAACACATCTGGGTCCTTAGGAAGCTCATGTTGTGGGTGAAACGCATCGATCCACTGCGCAGCAGGACGTGTTACGCTATGTGGAAACACCATTGATATGTTGCACTTTAATGTCTGGTTTTATTATTTTTTTGTTTCAATAAAGCTTATATACTTTTTAGACCCGTTTCTCTTCAGTATCTTGGGCACATTAAAATCCCCATTTTCCTCGTCTGCTGGGATTTGTCCCTATTCCTCCCCCCTAACCCCCTCCCCTTTTTGCGGTTTTCCCCTTTTCCCACCATCTCCCTTCCCTGTCAGACTTGGCATATTTATTCCATCTATAACATGTATAGCCAGCTAAAAACTTTGCTGAGTGTTTGTCGTTTGTAAATCTAGGCACCACAAATCACGTATAATATGTATAGCCAGCTAAACACTTTGCTGAGTGTTTGTCAAAAAATAAAATACAGTACATCCAAGTATTATATTAACCATTTAAAGCAGATCTTCGCTACATCTAGGCACCACAAACTAAAATCACTACTTAATTCATTTTTAATATTCAAACTGAGCTCCCCCATTCATCCACATCTCCATGCTTAATTTTGTTAACCACTTGCCGACTGCCGCACGACTATTTACGTCGGCAGTCAGCCCCTCACAGGCAGAGCGACGTAGGGCTACGTCGCTAGCCTGTGAGGGTCTAGGGAGCGAGCACACGCCGGCGGAGGCGCGCTCCTGCGAGGTCGCGGACCCCCCCGCGCGTGTGACCGGCGGACCCGATGTCCGCCGGTCACTCGCGATCGTCGGGTGGAGAGGGAGAAAGGCAGGCGGCTAATGTAAACAAGCCGCCTGTCATTCTCCCCTCTGTGTGAATGGTGATCATATGGTTCTACTATGTAGGACCTTTGATCACTCTTCATACACCTCAAGCCACAGCCAATCACAGTTAGAATCACGCCCCTAGGGACACACATAACCCCTCCCTCTCAAAAAAAGTTAACCCCTTCACTGCCAGTGTCATTTTACTGTAACAGTGCATATGTATAGCACTGATTACTGCAGTAATGTCACTGGTAACCCCAAAAGTGTCAAAAATGTCAGTCAAGGGTCCGATCTGTCCGCCGCAATGTCGAAGTACCGCAAAAAAAATCGCAGATCGCCGCCATTACTCGTTAAAAAAAAAAACACAACAAAAATGACAAAAATCTTTCCCTTAGTTAGTAAACGCAATAACCTTTGCGCAAACCAATCAAAATACGCTTTTTGCAATTTTTTTTACCAAACATATGTGGCAGAAAACAAATTGGCCTAAAATGTTAAAAAATTTAGATTTTTACATTTTTTTTTGGGGAATTTCATATTGTGAAAAATATTGTTATTTTTGCAAAATTGACGCTCTTTTTTGTTTATAGCGCAAAAAGTAAAAATCACACAGGTGATCAAATACCACCAAAAGAAAGCTCTGTTTGTGGGAAAAAAAGGACGTCAAATTAGTTTGGGTACAGCATCGCACGACCGTGCAATTGTCCGTTAAAGTCACGCAGTGCCGAATCGCAAAATAGGCCCTGGTCAGGAAGGGGGTAAAATCTTCCGGGGCTTAAGTGGTTAAGAAATCATTTAAAAAAAACAACCTTTAAAACAGGGTTCTTCAAACGGTGGCCCTCCAGCTGTTCAGGAACTACATATCCCATCATGCCTAGTCATGTATGTGAATGTCAGAGTTTTTACAATGCCTCATGGGATGTGTAGTTCCGCAACAGCTGGAGGGCCGTAGTTTCTGGCCATGGCCATCTTGAGTAAGGGCAAATTATTCATGCAGTGTTTACTTCCTGGTATACATCTGCCCATAGCTCAAGCAGGCATGCAGGGGAATGAGCTTAGCTGAGAAACCCCTCCTGTAGACACCTGGGATGTATGACATCATTTGCCTAGGCAAGAAACCAGGAAGTAACCAAAGAAATGTAAAAAAAAAAAAAAAAGTTTAAGTAAATATGATATACTTTCCTATTTACTAATGTTAGCAACATGAGGATTAAATATATCAGTCTTGATTGGGAGAAAAATGTTCTACTTTAAGCATTTCCCATCATTCTTTTTTACCTTGTTCCTGTAACAAGAAATAGTTGGTATTGCTCTCTCTTTTATGATTCTTACAGATGCTGTTGTTGAAAAGTCATAGCCTAAGGATGTAGACATGCTCTCAGAACTACAGTACATCTTCCAAGAAATCCTTTCCTACACACTGTAAACACACACACACACAAAAAGTTTAAAACAAGTAAATATGATATACTTTCCTATCTATTTACTAATGCTAGTAGCATGAGGATTACAAATAATCAACGCTGATTGGGAGAGTGAGTTTCCACTTTAATATATGAATCATTATAATAATTTCTATATTCAACAACTGCTTTCTGTATTGTGTGAGTTTTGGAATTTCCCTTTTCTATGTTTGTTTCTATCTCTCTTTCGGTTTCTTGCTGGTGAAATAATTTGCTACACGATTGCCCTCTGCTGGTGACCTACTTTCCCTGATGACTATTTCGGGACGTTGAGTGGTATCACGTGATACGCACTTTCCATCTGCTTATTCAAAGACAAACTATGTTCTGCGTCTGACTGCATCATGGATGGGAAATTCCACAAACTCATTGAAGTCCGGGAACTGCTGCGTCTCTTCAGCTCCAATACTTCCTTCAAACTTTTCCCGACTCTCTACCAAGAGAATGTACAACCTATGACAGGTTTACAGATTGAACAAGTAAAGTTATATACTCTACGCTGTTACCTAAATAAAGAAATTATATCTAAGCCGCTGAAGGAATATCTATGTGTTAATAGCAATAATTGATAGAAAAATACAGCACTTACTGAAAGGGGCACACTTGTGCGACTTGTCCTGCGAGTCGCACGGCAAATCGTACAATGTACAAATTGTACTCCATAATTTCCAATGAGTACAGTTCATATCTGTGTGACTTCAAGTCGCAACAGTGTTAATTTCGTCGACTAAAACCGACTAAAACGTTTTCGCCAACTAAATTAACACAATTTTAGTCGACTAAAATACAACTAAAACGAAAACAATTCAGATGACTTAAATACGACTAAAACTAAAATGGCATTTTAGTCTTAAGACTAAAATACGACTAAAACTAAAATGGCATTTTAGTCTTAAGACTAAAATACGACTAAAACTAAAATGGCATTTTAGTCAAAAGACTATAACTAAAACTAAATCGAAATTTGCTGCCAAAATTAACACTGGTGCATGTTCAAAGCTTAATACCATAAATAATACCATATTTGATTTTTCACTCCAGGACCAGCAGTAGTATATAATGAGTTTGGAAATTGTAGAGAAATGCTTAAATAATGCATTACAAATTACAATTGAACTACTCCCATTCGATTATAGATGACTAAAATGAGTTTTAGTCAACTAAAATGTAGGACGTTTTAGTCGACTAAAATGTACTGGAGTTTTAGTCGACTAAATACGACTAAAACTAAAACACTTGCAGAAGACTAAAATGGGACTAAAACTAAAATGCCATTTTAGTCCTAAGACTAAAACTAAATTGAAATTTGCTGCCAAAACTAACACTGAGTCGCAACCACTTCAAAGTAGTCCCTGCATGACTTTGGTACAACTTTGATGCATTTTGAGGTCCATAGACCTCAAGATTACACCGGCATTGCTTAAAGTCTAGTCAAAATAGCAGCAAAATCACACGACTTTTAGGTTGCAGTGGGAAAGGGGTCTAAAGCTGGCCATACACTAGCCAAAAAATCATTCAAACACATTTCCGAAAAAAGAAAAATCGGCTGTGAGATCAGGCAATCGTACCATCATGTAATGACCGAATTTCAAGCGATAAATCGTTCAATGGACAATTTTCGTTCATTTTGTCACATATGCCTAGTGCAAACAGTTCAGGCGAGAAACACATTAACCTTTCAATTTATCGTTCGTTCGGCAGAATTTTCCAAACTGTTCCTTCGATTTTTCGGGTCTCTGAAAAGTTAAAAACGATTTTCTATTTGTGCCTGGACAAAAAACGAACGATCGGACCAAATGACAGCTTTTTGAACTTTTTTTCGGCTAGTGTATGGCCAGCATTACCTAAACCATGAGGTGTATTATAGACAACCTTATGAAAAGCTTCATTAACCACTTAAGCCCCGGAGGATTTGGCTGCTCAAAGACCAGGCCCTATTTTGCGATTCGGCACTGCGTTATTTTAACGAACAATTGCGCGGTCTTGCGACACTGAACCCAAATTAAATTGACATACTTTTTTCCCCACAAACAGAGCTTTCTTTTGGTGGTATTTGATTACCTGTGCAATTTTTATTTTTTGCGCTTTAAACAAAAATAGAGCGACAAGTTTGAAAAAATAACAATATTTTTCACATTTTTTTTAGATGAAATTCTCAAAAAAAATGAAAAAAATCGAAATTTTTTAACATTTTAGGCCAATTTGTTTTCTGCTACATATTTTTGGTAAAAAAAAATCGCAATAAGGGGGGCGTGGCCGGGATGTGAGACTGCACGGACGCACAGGGCTCTATCTCCGCTCCTGAAATAATCCTATCTGTTCCATCGGCATCCATCCCCTACATCTATACCCCTAAAAACTCACCCTGGGGTCCAGAAGGAGGGGCGGCACTTCACAGATTCCTCCGTTCTCACCGGGGAAGCTGCGGTCCGCCAAATCCCGGAGTTCGTCCCGTCCTTCGGGTCCCGTGGCGGCCATCTTGGACACGAGGCCTCCTCCGAAGAAGATGTCTGCTGGAGCTCAGCCTGCTCGAGACCCCAGCGGCCCACCGCCATGATCTTGATAAGTTCCGCTCCCGCGTGACGGAGGCGGAGGAGAGGATATCCCAGCTGGAGGACTCCACTCGCGCTGACTCCACGGAGCTCCGAGCCCTTCAGCTTCAGGTTAGGGCACTGCAGGACAAGGCGGTGGATACCGAAAACCGTCTCCGTCGCAACAACGTCCGCATCCTGGGCCTGCAGGAACGGGTGGAGGGCTCCAAACCGGCGGAATTCGCTGAGGCGTTCCTCCCTTTGCTGCTAGGCCTCCCTGACATGCCGCCAACGTTTGTGGTGGAGCGGGCACACAGGGTCCCCCCGACACCCCCAGTGCTGGGCGCCCCCCCCCCCCAGGCCCTTCCTCCTCCGCCTTCTCAATTACAGGCATCGGGACCAAATCCTTGCTGCGGCCAGGGCCAAACAGGAGGTCTGCTATGAGAACACCGGGCTGATGTTCTTCCCTGACTACTCGCCAGAGGTTCAGAGCAAGAGACGCCAGTTCACCGACATCAGGAAGCGGCTGAGAGACAGGGGCCTGAAGTATAGCCTCCTCTATCCCAGTCGCCTGCGTGTCATAGACGGTGACCGGGCTCGGTTTTTTGACACCCCTGAGGCGGCGGCTGCATGGCTGGATGTTCGTTGACATGGATGACCGCTCGGCTGCTTGAGAATCTCCTGCACTGTCGCAAGTATTGCCTGCACCTCTCCCCCTGCAGCCGAGTGCCCTTTTTCTTCTTAGTGCTTCCCCCCCCTCTCTGAGCCTTTCCATTCTTTGTTTGCCTGGACCACCTCATTGCTGACTTTGCCTCACCAGGTCTACCTGTTGGTCTTCCCCCCATCTCTGATCCACATCTTTCTGCCCCGCTGCTCTTCCCCCCCTCGGTTGCCTTCTCCCCCCGGATGGATGTCCCTGCTTACTGGAGCTACCCCCCTCCTTGTGCTGCTGATATCACATTGTCTGCTGAATTTTTTCTCTCTGCACTGTTCGGACTGTGCCTTCCCGGCCCGGAAAGAGGTCTGGGAATCATACCTCTTTGATTTTTCCCCCCCTGAAGAGACTGCTCGGCAGGCTGTACGGTTAGCAGTCTGCTATATTTTTTTCTTAGGTTTTGTTTTTTGGGTCAAGATCGTCCCCCCGCCACCCCTGTGTTTTAATGGGGTGCCCGGGGCACGATAGGGTGAGCCGTTTTGGCTCTAGGGTGATTGTTGTATGTTTTAATGTACATGCTTGTTTTTTCTTTTTTTTCTTTTTTAGTTACATGTTTTGCTGGTTGGTGCATTTCTCTCTGTTATGCTGTTGCTCACCAGATGGGTCTCCCAGCATGTGTGCGGGTTGGCCCTCTTATGCCTATTATGTCTAGATATGGCGTCACTTAAATCCTCTAGCTTATCCATCCTTTCGTGGAATGTCCGTGGTCTAAACAACAAATTTAAGCGGGCACAATTATTTCAGTATGTTAAATCCCACAGTCCCTCGATTCTTGTGCTACAAGAGACACATCTGGTGGGCGGCAAGCTACAGGCCCTCAAGAAGCCCTGGGTCCAAAGGGCCTTCCATGCATCCTACTCCTCTTATGCTAGGGGGGTGTCGGTCTTGGTGCGCAAGTCCTTGCCCCATGAGGTTGAGGCTGTTCACACGGACCCCATGGGCAGGTATGTCGTGCTGGTGCTCACCCTGTGGAGGCAGCGGTATATTGTGGTGGGGATTTATGTACCCCCGCCTTTTAAAGCCGAAGTACTATACGATGTGTTAGATAAGGTTTCCCTCTACGCCCCTGCCAAATTGGTAATTGTCGGGGACTTCAATGCCATCCTCTCCCCCGACCTGGACAGGCCGGTTCCGCCCAAGGTGTTCTCCCGTGACCTTCTTGACTGGGCGGAGGTGGCTGGGGTCCCGGAGGCCTGGCGCTGGAAGCACCCTGAGCAGAGGGAGTACTCCTGCTTCTCTGCTACGCACAAGACCTCCTCCAGGATTGACCTTGCCTTTGCCAGCCTGTCCGTCCTGTCAGAGGTGGAGGGGGTGGCATATCTCCCGAGTGGCCTGTCTGATCACAGTCCCTTGCTGATCAAGTTGCGATCTGGATTGACTCGCGATGGCTCTATGTGGCGCCTGGGAGCTCACTGGATAGATCAGCCGGACGTCTCACAACAGGCCCCTCCTGTGTTGCGGGAATATTGGCGCATCAATGCTGGCACGTCCTCCCCTGCTATGGTGTGGGATGCGTTCAAAGCATTCACTAGGGTCACTATATCTCGTCCATTAAGGCGGTGCGCAGCCGGTTGACAGCTGACACGGTGGTGCTGGAGGAGGCGACGGAGAGGGCCTCGGTTCGTTATGGGCAGGACCCCTCAGGCAGCGAACTTTGAGGGGCTCCAGGCCTCCCGTCGGGACCTTCAGCTCCACCTCTCGGAACTCACCAGGCTGTCCCTGTATCGCTCACTGCAATGTTGTTTTGAGCAGGGGGACCGGAATGGTCGCTTGTTGGCCCAACTCTCTCAACAGGATACCCCCTTAACGCTGGTGCCCGAGCTCATCTCCTCGGCGGGGGAGGCCCTCTCCTCTCCCGAGGCGATTCTGGCTGAATTCAGAGACTTTTATTCCCGCTTGTACACCACTACCCTCCCGCCGAGTCTCCTGCCAGGGGACCTGTGCCCTCTTCTCGATCCAATTGCTCTGGGTTGGTTGTCTGATCATGAACGGTCCGGTCTGGTCCGGCCGATCACGGAGGAGGAAGTGAAAGTGGTGATCCGCTCTATCCCCAGGGGGAAGGCTCCGGGCCCGGATGGGCTTCCGATAGAATTTTATCGGGCCCACCTGGATCTGCTGGCCCCACTACTGGCCGCTCTCTTTAACGATTGTCTGGCGGAGGGGGCTCTCCCCCCCTCCATGGCGCAGGCTCACATAATCCTGATACATAAGTCACCTAAAGATCCTAAATTATGCGCCTCCTACCGGCCGATTGCTCTGCTTAACAATGACCTGAAAATCCTCACGAAGATACTGGCGGCCAGGCTTCAACCCCTGCTCCCCTCCGTTGTCGACCAGGACCAGACCGGTTTCATGGCCCACAGATCCACAGACATCAACCTCCGTAGGCTTTTTACGAATTTGCAGGCCAATCACACCAACTCTGGCTCCCGAGTCGTCGCCTCTCTCGACATTGAGAAGGCGTTCGACTCTGTGGAGTGGCTCTTCCTGTGGGAGGTGCTCCGGAGGATGGGTTTTCCACTCCTGTTTATTCGATGGCTGCAGACCATCTATGCCTCCCCCGAGGCTGCCATCCGCCTCGGGGGACGTCTGTCCTCAGTGTTTCGGCTGTCTCGGGGTATGCGACAGGGCTGCCCTCTCTCCCCGGCCCTTTTTGCCATAGCCATGGAACCTGTGGCGGAGGCCCTTCGGGTCTCCCCGCATGTTAAAGGTCTACGGGTGGCGTGGCTGGAGGAGAGGGTAGCTCTGTATGCTGATGATCTCCTCCTGTTTCTGAATGACGCTGGCCCGTCTCTCGGTGGTGCCCTCAGGATCCTGAATGCTTTCTCTGATGTGACGGGACTCAGGGTAAACTGGTTCAAGTCTCTGCTGTTGGCGATTGACCCTGAGGCCAGGAGGGACTGTGGGCCTGATGTTGCTCTTCAGTGGGTAGATAGCTTCATGTACCTTGGGGTCCGTGTCTCGAGGAACCCTACGGATTTTATTGCCCTGAACCTGGACCCGGTTGTGGCCACACTCAGGGCCAAACTGAAGGCGTGGGAGAACCTCCCTCTTTCCCTGCTTGGCAGGATCAATTTGATAAAAATGAAACTCCTTCCTAAATTGACATACTTATTTCGACACTCTCCGCAATGGATTCCAAAGTCCTTTTTCACTGCATTGAACAAGATGTTTTCTAGTTTCTTATGGGGCCCCCGCCCCCCCCCGATACAAATTCGCCACCCTTATGCGTCCCCTCTCCCAGGGAGGGCTGGCTTTCCCCGACTGTCATAAGTATTATGACAGCCTGGCCTCTCAGCTGGTGGTCTGGCCCCGGAGGCTTCCAATTCCGCTGTAGTGGTGGAGGCCGCGGTGTTGGGTTCTACGGAGGCGCTGTCCCTTCTCTTGTTTCGTGGACCCCGAGCCCCTTACAAACTGACTACCTCCATGCGCACGACGCTTCGGGCGTGGCGCCAGGGACTTCTTTTGGAGTCTTATCCGAACACCGCGTCCTCCCCGAGCGCCCCTCTGTGGAGGAATCCCTCTCTGCCCCACCTGCACAGTCTCCCTGACCCGGTGCGATGGACCAAATTTAACATTAAGAAGGTCTCAGACCTTACGTCTGACCTCACCCTCCCGTCTTTCACGAGCCTAGTCTTGGATCGCAATGTCCCCCCCTCGCACTTCTTTCATTATTTACAGTTGTCCCATGCCTTCAGAGCCCAATTCCCCCTTGAGAGTTCTCGGCCATCTCGTCCGGGTCTCCTCTCTGGAGCTCCTGGGCCTCCACTCTCGCTGGGCCCGGGACGTTCCGGACTTGGACTCGGTGGACTGGTTGCATATCTGGGATTCCCCATTCAAAATTCTAGTCTCCATGTGCGACCGTCTGGTCCAATTTAAGATTGTGCACAGGGCTTATCTCACCCCGCATCGCGTGCATCGAATCTATCCTGCGCGGTTCCCGGAGTGCTGGCGCTGTGGGGGTGTCCCGGGGGATTTTTTTCACATTTTTTGGACTTGCCCAAAACTTTCAGCCTACTGGTCCTGCGTTTTTTCGGTGTCCTCCGCTCTTTTGCAGATGGACCTGGACCCTTCCCCCCGGCTTGGCCTCCTGGGACTGTTGGATGACTTGGTGCCTAGAGTGGCGGACCGCACCCTCCTAGGTCTCCTGCTTTTCTACGCCCGGAAGATTATTGCTTTGCACTGGCGCAGGCAGGCTCCCCTCACGCTCCAGCATTGGAGGGAGCTGGTAGATGGAGTTATCCCACTATATCGAGACACATACGCACACAGAGGCTGTCCGAAAAAGCATGACCGAGTCTGGCAGCGGTGGCTGGAGGGTTCTTCGGCTGCCCTGCTGGCGTGCATGGAATAATGGAGGTCCACGGTCCTGCTGCCTCATCTCCCTTGGTTTTGTTGTTTTCATGGCTGGGGTGGTTCCTCCCTTTTTCCCCTCTCACTATGCTGACTGTGAATGCCATGTCTACCTACGCTACTGATATGAGTGACAGCATTTTGTTTATCCCTTCATTGCCATGTAACTGATTGAATGCACCATTGTTGTTTTTGTAGTGTGTTGTTGTTTTTTCTCTGTTTTATACCAATAAAAAGATTTTCAAAAAAAAAAAAAATCGCAATAAGAATATTTTGATTGGTTTGCGCAAAAGTTATTGCGTTTACTAACTACTGGAAAGATTTATGTCATTTTTATTGTTTTTTTTTAACTAGTAATGTCGGCGATATGCGATTATTTTGCGGGACTGCGACATTGCGGTGGACAGATCGGACCCTTGACTGACATTTTTGACACTTTTGGGGGTACCAGTGACATTACTACAGTAATCAGTGCTATAAATATGCACTGTTACTGTAAAAATGACACTGGCAGGGAAGGGGTTAACTTTATTGGTGATCAGTGGGTTAAATGTATCCCTAGGGGCGTGATTCTAACTTTGGGGGGGCGTGGCTTGTGATGTAACCACAGAGACATACGATCCTACATAGCAGGATCGTATAGTCTCTGCACTTACATCAGGGAGAATTATAGATGGCTGTGTTTACATAAGCTGCCTGCCTTTCTCCCTCTCCAGCGGGAGAATGCGAGTGGCCGGCGGACATCGGAGCCGCCGGTCACACGAGCGGGGATCCCTGTGAACGAGCAGGGGCAGGAGCGCGCCTCCAGCGGCGCGCGCTCGCCCCCAGCGGCGCGCGCTCGCCCCCTACAGGCTCCTGGGCGAGCGACGTAGCCCTACGTCGGTTTGCCCAGGAGCGCCAGACTGCCGCAGTAAATAGTCGTGCGGCAGTCGGCAAGTGGTTAAAAAATGTGTTACAATAAAGTGCTTAGTTCAAACAAACAAATCATTTCCATAATATATCTCTAAAATGTGCAATAAAGCATGTGCTAAAAAGTCCAAGTGCTGATAGATAGATAGATAGATAGATAGATAGATAGATAGATAGATAGATAGATAGATAGATAGATAGATAGATAGATAGATAGATAGATAGATAGATAGATAGATAGATAGATAGATAGATAGATAGATAGATAGATAGATAGATAGATAGATAGATAGATAGATAGATAGATAGATAGATAGATAGATAGATAGATAGATAGATACCCCCAGCTACATCACTAACTTAGTCTCAAAATACCAACTTAATCGTCCTCTTCGTTCCTCCAAAGACCTCCTGCTCTCTAGCTCCCTTGTAACCTCCTCCTATGCTCACCTCCAGAACTTATCCCGAGACTCTCCCATCCTATGGAACTCCCTACCCCAATATGTAGGAGTATCTCCTACTCTGTTTGCTTTGAGACAATCCCTGAAAACACTCCTCTTCAGAGAAGCCTATCCTGCCTCCACCTAACTGTACTTTCTTTTCTCCATCAGCTCCTCCCCCACAGCTATTACCTTTTGTATCATTTGATCCTCCCTCTTAGAGTGTAAGCTCCAACGAGCAAGGACGTCTGATTCCTCCTGTATTGAGTTGTATTGTAGCGCTACCCCAATCTGAGCCACTTGAGTATTGCACATAGTCTTCACTTCTTCGCTAACAGCCAGGCACAAGGTGTTTTCTGCAGGCAGGAACACACACACTTTAGCTCGATGTAGTCAAAGGCAAGTCCAGGGGTGTTGTTTTGTAGATTTATTTTGAAAGAACTTGGATAGAGTAGGGGATTTGTAGTAGGATACTCCAGAACATAACTATGCACATGTTGAGGACTCTAGCTGATCTAGAATTGAGTAGCAGGTGAAGTCCCTTGCTGGGAGCAGATGACAGACTTCTTCTGTGTAGTAGTAGCAGTGCAGCATGAGCAAAGTCTCTCGTAGTGAAGGACAGGTAGACAAAGCTGTTTGGATCACTAGCCAGTGATATCTTTAGTTGTCTTCTTGGCTGACTGTACTAAATCAAAGGGGTAGGCACAAAGAACAGGCCCCTAGATCTTTGGTCTTTACTCACAGGAGTCATAAACAGATCCTCTCAGACAGGACTCCCCTTCAGTCAGCTATTCAGAAGCACCAGGGCCACTCCTCAATTTTTAGCTTCAGGCTCTCAGGTCGCCCACCAGAGGCTGCATGGCATCAAGTGCCAGGGGTGGCAAGCCTGCTTCACCCCTGGCCGCTGAACTCCACCATCTGGGAAGGACCCAGAGCTCACATGTTCTCTGGATATATAAGCCAACCCAGCATGTTCATGGGGCACCTCCCCTGTAATTGGCCGAGACTGCTACATACTCATGCTACCTATTTGCCTAACTCCCATTAATGTTCCAGAAAGCTCTATTGGTTTCTAGAAGGCGGGAGGAGCCCAGGCCAACTCAACAGCACCAGAACACCAGGAGCAGCCCTAAATAATACATTGCAGCATTCTGGTAAGCAGACATGCTAAGATAGATTTGCCTCTAGCCCCACCGTTAGGCAGAGGAGAAAATTACACAAATCTAACTATTTACATTGTACTGCCTAAACTAGGAGGGTGCTACAGTATTGTAACTGTACTGTCTGGCCTTCTGTTGTAAAGCGCTGCGAAAATTGTTAGCGCTATATAAATCCTGTATAATAATAGTAATAAGTGAATCTTTTCAAACAGCAGTCTCCTTTATTCTTTAAAGACTCCCAAACAACTTTAACTAAAAAAACTAAAGCTGGCTATACACAGCTCAATATTCAGCTGATTCCTGGTGAATCAGGCCAAAATTTGAGCTATGCATGACCCTGTTGGCTTGCTAAACTCTATTGAAAGATTAAAGGCATCTGGTGGAAAATTGTCAGCCAAACTAAAGCCTCGTACACACGCGTCGAAAACCGGCAGGGAATTTTCGTCCAACGACCGATCTGCCGATTTTCGGCTTGTTGTTAGTATGATGCTTCCGACAACCGACTCCGACTTTTCGGCCGAAAAAAATCTGGTGTGCAGGCTATAAAATTTTTGTCTGCCGTCAAAACACGGCCAATTTTCGTGCAGTCAGTATATATTTCGACAGGGAAAAATCTTATGAGCAAGTCTGGGCATGCTCAGAGAAGAAAGAACACAAAGAAAGCAAACCAACACATGACATCACTTCTGAAGTAGAATTTTGTCCGGCAAGAAAATTTGTGTGCAGTCTAGGCACATTCCAACCAACAAGACACCACTCTGGACAAAAGACGGACGACTGGTCGGCCGATAATCGTTGCGTGTGTACTAGGCTTTAGACTGCAGCCAATCAGATGCAGTCACAGTTAGTGTATACAGACAACTGAGGGTGCTGTGGGTGTCTGAATACACAAACCAACACTATTGATTCCTTCACCTACACTTTTCAGCTTGAATGGGAGAATGTGAGTGATTTCTCCGGTTCAACCTCATGAGAATTCTAAATGTGTCTGACTATTCTAAACCTGGTCATAGACGGCTCACATTTCGACCAATTCTTTCTCTGAATTGGTTAAAATTGAGGCCAGGGGTGGCCCTACAAGCACTACCCAGCTTGAAGCCAATTAAATTGAAAATCCACTGAGCCAGGTGAAAAATTGTCAGCCAAACAGTGACTTCATTAGATCAGATGCAGTTACTGTTCAGGTATTTAGACAGCCTGCAGTGGAAATTCCTCCATCCACACTGTTAGTAGTAGGCCCCATGCACACAAGGCGTTTTTACAGCTGCTTTTAGGAGCGTCAGACATTTCTTTTTGCAGCTTAAAAACGCCCCTCCATGTTATTCTATGGACTCATGCACACACAGGCTTTGAGGAGCTATAAGTGGCATAGGCATTTTTAAGCTGTAAAAAAAAACCCCAAGGGCCAGCACGTTCTGGAGCAGCAGCGTTAGGCTGTAAAAACGCCTGATGTGGCTAAACGCATGTTAACGCTGTATACAGCCTTACGCCACATAAACCATTTTTAAGCTATAGTAGTTGGGTTTTAGAGTGGAAAATAGAAGAGAGCAGAGAAAGACTGCTAAACGCTAACACTGCTAAACGTGGCTAAACGCACATTAACGCTAATGCGAAATGCTTCTAAAAGCGTGTTTTTACAACCACTTTTTCCTGACTTCAGAACTGGCTTTGCAGCTCGTTTTTTCAAATGTCCTGCGTGCATGAGGCCGTAGTGTAGAATTGACTGACTTTCTCCTAATTAGTCCAGGAGCATTGCATGGCTACCTTTAGTGCTGGTGTGTGTTCCACTACTCTTGTAAACATTTTAGGCAATCAACACAGTCACCAGATTATAATGACCTCTTCTCTCTGAGAAGGCCTTACAGGCTTTGCCTTATAAGATCCTCTTCACTCTACCAGAGAATTCCGTTTTTTTACTTGTCCCATGTCCTTCCCATATCTCAGCAACAAGAGAACAAAAAAAGCAGTTTGATTGGAAGGGAATCAATCATTTAGGTGGAACTTGTTTGCTCAGAGTATTACCACTATTTTTTTTTTTTTTATAGAGACTGCTATTTTTTAGCATATGTTTTTTTTTCCAACATTACTGATATATTCTGGAAATGATGTTTGGGTTTGAGTTAAGCATTTAAAAGGATGAACTTTATAATAGAGGTTGATGGTTTACTATAATATACTGTTGAGTTTGGGAACTGCATGGCAGATTTTAAATCAGTCTGGAGTTCAGCTTTAATTAGTCGTACTTAGCTAATTTGTCCATGAAAGCATTAGACTCCCTTCACACGGGCACCTCTGCTTGACAGAATCTGCTTGCTCCAGCAGATGACAGGTCCTGTCCCGTCCACTGTGCAGAGCAGACACGGACCTGATCGGAAAGCCCGCGTGAAAGGGCCCTTACACCACATTGAAGATTGCTGGAGATTTCCGCTTACTTCATGTCCTAATGACAACATTGGAAGTGAGCAGAAATCTCCCTGGTTAAGCCATAGGCAGCAATAATAACCTTGCAGAGGTTCTACCTCTTCCCCACGACATCTAAGGCCCCTTTTACACGGCTCCGTTCCGTCGACTGAGACGTTCTGCTAAGCGGGGGATAGATCCGCCGATCCCCGCGGAACGGGCGTATGACAGCTCCGTCTCCGCTCTGTGGAGACGGAGGTGTCAGATCCCGCTGTTCTCTATGGGTGAATTGGATGAGAACGGACCGCCTGTCCGTTCTCATCCGATCCGATCCAACAGACGGATGGAAAATAGGGTTTCCATCTGTCCGGATTTAACGGACAGGATCCGATAGCAGTGGACATGTCTCCGCTGACATTCACTGGCCCATAGAGATGCATGAGGCATCCGTTCAGATCCGCCTAAAAAACTTACAGGCGGATCTGAACGGTCCGCATGTGTGAAAGGGGCCCTAAGCTAAAAAAATGTTGTCTGGAAATAAAATTTAACTACACATGTCTTTGAGAGGGCTGCTATTAAAAACAAATAAATTAAAATCAGGGGGAAATAAAATGATAAAAAAAATTATGAAATAGAAGAGTATAAGCAGAGTTTTTGCCACTGAAGCGCTTTGTTTTTTTTGGTTTTTTTTCTAGTACAAATCAGCAAAATGACACCTACAACATTCAATTCTCTTAATATACAGTAAAACACACAATTAGCAACATAAAGTAAGAGGCCATTGAACTCGAAATATGAATAACATTTTTATTTTACCTTTAAGACTATACATTTCTGCTGTGATTCTGTAAAACGATATGTAATGTATGCACTGTTATAAACAGTGCAAAAAATGAAAATGTCTAGTAATAAAAATATGAAGATAAATAACTAAAAGTAGGGAGTATAAGACACATGGCCAGATTTATATTCTACTTAGATGTATTGTATTTAAGCCGTCATTATGGCTGTAAATGGCACTGCTGTTTTCTAGTATCTGCCTAGATTGCTGCAAAATCATAAACAAAATGCAAAAAATGGAATGAATAAAATATTCAGTGTATTTTTACTTCCCAACTGTGCTTTGTTTTAGAAGGACTGATTCTCTTTTCAAACCAAATCCGTCTGTCCTCTTTCTTTCTCAGTTGCCCCTTGTTTAGTTTGATGTGAAGACCTCTATAAAAATGTATTATTTAACTACCAGAGGTGTTATACTATACTAAGAGCTCATGTCAATGGGCATTGTGTTCCTGCATTTGATGTGCGTTTGGATACACAGGTCAGCAAAATCCTACTGACTTTAATGGAGCACTACACATGGCAGTTCATAGTCTGTGTGACCGGCTTTGCCTTGTGCTGCAATATTTTGGCGCAGCATGTCTGTTTGAGGTACATTTGAAATCCAGGTAAAGCAGGTCAAACACAACCTTTTCCTGTGAAATACTGTGTTTTCTATTTAAACACAGCTACATGTGTAGTGCTACCCCCCGCAGGAGCCACTGGTCATTTTGGGTCATCTAACCCTACGCGAGGCCTCACTTTCGCTGACACCACCAGAATACCTGGTCTGGAAACACTTGGCAGACAAACAAGAATTATACACACCACCCTTTAGAGGGATAAGCAGATTGTATTGGCAGGAAAACAGACACAAATATAACAAAACAGGTTGGTACACAATAGCAAAGTATACAACAGTATACTCCACAGAGATACCTCTAGGGTCCAATTGCAGCTTATACTGTAATATAGGGAGCATAAACAGTAGCTCTCCACATGAGAAGTTACACCTCAAGTGACCAAAGAGAATTACAAATAGGAGGCGGGGGTTAAGTCACTTGAGCGTTCTCAAACAAGGGGACTAGACTTAGGCCCCAGAATTTTAGACTTTGTTATGGAAACCCAGTTCCGCCCTCAGGAATAGAGTATCTCAGGTGAATCTTTTGTAAGGAAAGCCTGCTGGCTACATGGGGCCCTTTAAAACTGTTGGCATGCAAGTTGGTGATAATGAATCAAAGGGTAGATATGAAACCTCTTTTGTTTTGGCAGGTACGACAAGTGGAGCCAGCCCAAAGGTAGCAGTGGGGTATAAGAGATTAAAATGTTATGTAGCAATGGGGGTCAGGTGGGAAGCAGAGCAAAGTCAGCATTTTGGAGTACTAACGGCCTTATGCTCTATGTATGATTTTGACGGCCGTGTGTCAGGGATGGATGCAGTAGCAGGTGTGTTAAATGTCTAGGTGAAAAATGTCAGTAGATGAGAAATCATAAACAATGGAAAACGCGCTTGGATATACAGAGAAAGCTGCTGGCAGAGACAGTCAGACACACTGTGCACTCAACAAAATAAACAAAAATTCTGCCGAGCTAATATTTATTCTCCTCGGAGAGGAGACGCCTAAGAGGGGACATGATAGCGATTTACAAATACCTCAATGAGATTAGAGGAGAGGCGGTTTAACCTTAAGCTGCGTAAGGGGGACTTCACTGTAAGGGCGGTGAGAATGCGGAACTCTCTTCCACAATTGGTGGTAGCTGCGGGGAGTATGGCTACTTTTAAAAGACTCTTGGATGTGCATCTCACAGATCCCAACATTCAGGGTTATGGGAAATGAGCAGACCACTGACACACACACACACACACCTGTACAGGTTGACCTGGATGGACTGATGTCTTTATTCAACCTCAACTACTATGTAACTATGGAATATTAATATACTGCAAACCACATTAATAAAGTGAAAAACGTATGAGAAGAAAATATATATAAATTGTAAGTCGGTTTAAAATGTGCATGAATAAAAACACCCAATCAAAGTTGACATCTACCGCTGTGTAATGAGGAGTGTTAAAAAAAACTTCTATATTCACCACGTGGGCCATCACCAGTAGTTGCATGGACTCTTACCAGAATATATGGACTCTATTATTGAGTCAGTTAGGCCTGCAAACAACATGCTAGTATTCAATGCTGAGACGCAGATGATTACATCTAATCCTCATGATATTTCCGGTTCCCCAGGAATGTAATGGATATACTATATATGGCCACGATAGTAGTGCAAGATTCCTCAAAGAATCAAAACAGACAAGCCCAAACAGTGTGAATCCATTAAACATGTTTATTAAAAGTAAAATGCAAGGCTACTCACCTGTAGATCATAAAAACAGTGCTATGTATACAAAACATAGTAGTAAACAATTCCAAGTATTCCAGAGACTGCATGCAAGTGTGGCGACGTCATGTGCATTAGCTCCGCTCAACATGTTTCATCATAACTGACGTCATCAGGGGCATTGAATGCACCAAATACTAGGATATTGTTTGCAGGCCTATCTGACTCTATAATAGAATCCATAGATTCTGGTAAGAGTCCATTCAACTACTGGTGATGGCCCACGTGGTGAATATAGAAGTTTTCTGACACTCCTCATTACACAGCGGTGGATGTTACCTTTGAGACTAATTAGGACTGTTGTTTTCACATTTTAAATGGACTTACAATTTACTTTTTTCACGTATGTTTTTCACTTTATTAAATGTGGTTTGCAGAATAATATTGTTAACGTGGCAGAATTTAGTAGATGAGAATGACTCATTAAAAAGTAAGGGCTGTGAAAAGGGTTATAAGGGGATTATAACTAAAACATGAGTCGGGAACCCTCTCACCAGATTCCTCTCTAAACCGTCCTCTTATGGCAGAAAGAACTTTGTATGGTGGGGGGCCCCTTATTCAGCGGTACTACAACAGCAGGCAATTCGATGCCGACTCTCCCAGTGATTCTGGATGAAGATGTCCCTGGTCACTGGTATTGCTAGTCCCTTTCATCTCAATCAGCTTCTTGGTTCCAGGGTCCAGCACAGCAACCCACTCTCTCCCTGGGCACTGCACAAGTTAGCCAGGGCCGGATTAAGAGCATCATGGGCTTGGTGCTGAGGATTTTGAAGGGCCTTAAGGGCCGTGCCTTGGCATGCACCCAGAGGAGGAAGGCTGCAGCCATGCATGCCTAATTCAACATGGGATGCTGTCTCTGAAGCCCATAAACACATCCATGCATCGGCAACTGTCCCTCCTTGTCCGGCCTTCGTGCTGTGTGGGGAGGTTCTGAGGGAGCTGCCTGGGGAAGCGAGCATAGAAGCCAGACTTCTGTGTTTACAAGTGACAGAAGAGCAGTAACAGTGAATATGGCCAACCCGGGGCCTATATAAAGGTAGGGGCCTGAAGCTGCAGCTCCAATAGCCCCTACGTTAATCTGGCCCTGAAGTCAGCACAGCACAGCACAGCTTGGTACAGCACAGCTCAGCAGAGCTTGGCTTTCTCTCTCTCTTCTCCAGTTGACACACTTCCTCCAACTGCTCGACACCTTCCCGGGTTTTTGCTTTTATCTCACCCCTGTGCTCCCAGATGCTTATGGGCCTTGTAGTTTCGGGTCAGGGACAGCTAAAGTTGAAATCTTTCCCCAAGACTACATCTCCCAGACTGCTCCCGCTCAACCTGTACAAAACCAGTCACAGCTAGGCAAGGCATAATTGGCAACTATATCTTGTGGACAAGGAAAGTTCTGCAATTCTGTAATATTGTCCAGTGTTACACATACATTTGAATGGAAAAAGCTATGTTTCATTAGAATGCATAAAAACTTTCAGACAACCTTTTTGATATTTTGAAAAGCCAATATAAAGGAAAACTAGAAAACTAGGGAATAAAGGAACATTATGGATTAAACCTAACATTTTTGTTGCAAAAGAATTCTTTGTTGTATATAATATAATTTAGAGGGGTATAGCAGAGGTGTTTCTGTTACCTATATACACTGTGCTAAAAAAAGTGTCCCTCTTTCTCATCCCAGAAAAGTGTGGGGGTGGTATGTTGTATGTAATATATATCCAGTCACATCATGTAATTCCCTGGTCCAGCATTTAAAAAGTAAGCAGAAAAATGAGTGAAGTGGACTGCTTTTGCACCATCTACTCATGTTTGGGGGCACAGGAAAGTGAGTCTAGCCCACACCTATTCAATTTCGCTTATATTGTTTGAAGAGTCCTGTTAGTACAGTATTCTTAGTATTGTTAGTACAGTATTCTTAGTATTGTTATGAATAAAAATGTCTAAAGACTTGGTATGCATGTAAATAATTTCTTATGGTCCGTTAGAAAACTTGTAGGTTATTTGTTCTATTTGTACTCATGTGATACCCAAGATCTCTTATTATTTCTCAATGCTGTTTTTTGATAACGGTCTAAAAACTAGTAGTTTGAGAACCAGCAACACAGTAGTTGGGCACAGACAGGCAATGCAGCACAAGAGAAACTCATTCATCTTTCTTTCATTTGAAACCAAAAAGATATTGAGCACCTCTAACAGTTTAGGACTGCAAGACACTATTGGGACCCTCCTGTACCCATCTAAAGCCTAAAGTCTTATCAGAAATGATTTTCAGTGAAAAATTAAACCAGAAAACCAGTTCTCTGCAGTGGAGACAAAGCCAAAGACCAGAGTAGTGAATAATGGCAGCTGGTGCTCTGGACTAAAGTGCTCTGGACTAAAGTGCTCTGGACTAAAGAGTCAAGCAGTAAGTAGACCAAATATTAGGAAGAAAACTACATGGATGAATGTCTGCAGGCAACATGAAGCACAGTGTATGTTTCCCGCAGGTTTGGTGCAGCATGTATGCAAATAAAGTGTAGCTCCACCCAAAAGGGAAAGCTCTGCTTGTCTGATCCCCCCACCCTCTCCGCTGTCCGGCTCAGTTTGCCACGGCAAACTAATCCGAAAATTGCCTCCCCCTTCCCGCATGTGCAGTAGAAAACCGTCTGTAAAACCACAAGGCTTCAGTGTTGGTTTCCTATAGTCAAGATGCCGGTGCCAGCACCTGATAGCCTACTGAATAAATTGGCTCAGCTGTGGACAAGTAAGTGACCTAATATTAAAAGTTAATAGCTACAGTATTTGTAGCTACTGACTTAAATTTTTTTCTGAAGGAGCCTGTAGCTCCTCTTTAAGTAATTGGGTCAAAATATTGGTCAAAATATATAGCACCCTCACTGCTTAGAACTTAGTGAAGGCAAATGTTTATAAATCCAACACAGGAAGGGGACACCAAGCTCAAGATGTTCTTATAGATCCAATATGGGTTTCCCCGAATGAATTCTGCAACCCGACAGCCATTCTTTTGCATAAAGCCTCTGCTGCATGGTACAGTTATTTTGGAGAAGAATCGGGCAAAACGGAATCTCCAAAGCCCTAGAATCACAGTATATTTGTAATCTGTAAATCACTCACAATTAATGGTAGGTTTCATTGCTTCTAACGAAACTGACCCTAGAGTTTGTGTGGTGGGAACATTGGATTGTAAACTCTTTCAAGGGCTGGTACTATGAATTGTTTAATGTATTCTGTCAACCACTCTGTTTGCATCTAAATATGGGGAAAAAAAAACATTTACATAAGTCAGAATATTTCTTCCACCCTCAATGCAATCACATGGCTGCTCCAGTGGCTTCCATATTTTCTAAATGGCGATCCCAGAACATGAAGCAGATTAGTAGTTCTGACTTCCCTCTGACTTTTTTGATATGCATGCTTACTACAGTTCAGTGACTCAGAAAGTGTTAAAGCCAGAAGACAGGTAATGAACATTCTAAAGAGTAGATCAGCAATAGTAATCCCCATTTTTCTCTTAGTACCAGTTTTACATTTCATTAGGCACATATTTTGAGCTACCATTGCAATGCTTACTATACATTCATTTTTTAAGGCTTGTACATGTTTGCAAGCTTGTTCTTCACTAAGTTGTTTTATCCTTAATATGCAAATGTGTAGATTAACCACTAAAGCTTGCTCTCTATAGATCAACCAATTCATGGACTTTCATGATAAAAGCAAGAAAAGCACAGCCCTCATGTAGCACTGCAAAATGGGAAGCAGAGTCTAAATATGGAAAAAAATATGGCTTTTGCAATGTGTGACTATAATTACATATTAACATAGTTAGTCTTTAACTTGTTCTCTAGTCCATATGAATGAGCCATTCCCTTATATATACATAGTTAGTCTGGTTGAAAAAAGACACAAGCCCATCTAGTTCAACCAATAAAATGGAATAAAAATCATACAA